>NC_041393.1:635146218-635161370 GCF_002162155.2 Triticum dicoccoides
GGGGGGAATAAGGGGAGTGGGGGGTCGGTAGGTTGGGCCAGGTGGGCCGTCCGGCTGTCGGCTTGTTGGGCCATTTGGCCCGGGGGGCTTGGGGGGTTTCTTTTTCTCTTTATTTTTGTTAGCTTTGTTTTCTGTTTCTATTCTTTTCCCTTTTTCTGTTTTACTTATTTTAGAGCATTTTAGCATTTTCTAAACATGTATTTTCTCCACTATAATTACCTATGTAATATTTGGCACAAATGGAACATTTTTGTTTTATTGTTTGCTATATTTTGAATTTGATTTTTGAACCGGTTTTGAACTAACGGGAGATTAGCAACTGTAACGGAGGTGACGTGGCACCATTACGAGAGTTTCACTGTAGCTTAATTATCCGGGCATCACAATTCTCCTCCACTACAAGAAATCTCGTCCCGAGATTTGGGAGCGGGAGTAAGGGGGAAAGGATTTGGTTACGAAATTCTAACGAATCTTCTCGTTCTTGGTTGCTCTTCTCGAAGAGGTCAATCCATTACATTGATGTCTTCATTTCTCTACTTCAGGTCATCATGATCAAGTCGTCATCCTTTCTTCGGGATCTCCATCGTCCTACGAACGCGACCAAGGGGAAAAACTCCGGAAGAATGCATCTCCACAAAGCAGGGCATCTGACGGTGAACTCAATGGGAAATACACAAGGTACCCCACGAGTTGTCACTACAAAAAAATACACTTCCGTGATGATACGTGTTTGTCACAGTAGGTCGCGTTTTTTGTCATGCATGTACATCCATGACAAATTTATGACAGAATCAAGATAGTCATACATGTGCTGTCGTAGAAGTGCTCCATGACATTACCAAAATTATCATCACGGAAGTGTCCACTTCCATGACAATAAATCGCGGGTCACAGAAGTGCTTTCGTCAAGGGTGACCGACACGTGGCATCCACCATAACGGAACACCGTTAAGCTATCGAGTCCGGTTTTGGATCCGATAACCCGTTAACAGCCCTGACCAATGGGGATTTTCCACGTGTAAAATCATCATTGGCTGGAGGAAACACGTGTCGGCTCATCGTTGGGACAGATGTCGTCCACTCATTGGACAGAAGTCGCCTATGACACGTCGACACGTGGCACGGCCCATTTGACTTGGTCAAAAGGTGGCGGGCTGGCCCATGGAAAGCCTGTTAATGGCATGTTTGCATATAGCCCATTTACAGCCCGCTAACCCAAGGCCCGTTACGCCCTATCCGAATTAGGCCCAGTAGCGTCATCTGGGCCATCCAATATGATTCCAGCCCGTTTTAACTTCTGGCCCATGTATGGCCCATGATGTCTTTCAGCACATATGAGGCCCTATGTAACTCTTGGCCTATTAACGGCCCGTGGTGAAACTGGCCAGTAATGAACAGTGTATCACTTTACACCCATTAACGACCCGTAGTGAAATTGGCCCGTAATGAACAGTGTATCACTTTATACCCATTAACGACCCGTTATTCCGTTGGGCCCTTTCCAGTCCATGTTATCTTTCGGCCTTCTTAGATCCCATTTATTCTTGGGCTCATTTCCAACATTCGTTTACTTATGGCCCGTTACTGTCATTTTGTGCTTGTGGGCCAAATTCAGCCCGTGGTTACAGTCGGCCCATTTGTGGTCCATTAATATGTTGGGCCATTTTCATAGCGTCATGAAATATGGCCTATTAACGATGGCCTGTTATGGTCGTCCCATGAATGGATGATTCCAACTCTAGCCCGTTTACGGCCATAATGCGGCATGTTATTGGCCCATGTTCGGCCAATCGATCATATGGCCCATATAAGGCCGATTGATGATACGGCCTGTAGAAGTCCCATTGTTTCTACGTCCCATAGAAGGCCCATTGTTTCTATGACCTATAGAAGGCCTACTGTTTCTACGGCCCGTAGAAGGCCCACTGTTTCTATGGCCCGTAGGAGGCCCAGTGTCACTACAATAAATATTAGCCCATGGTTATTGTGGCCTAGTTTTAAAAAATAGGTTATTGCAGCCACTAGCAAACCGCGGAAAAAAGAAGTGCACTGACTACAAGCAAACAAATAAACAAGACAACAAGGAAATAAATAAGCAAGCAACTTATGCTAGGCTATCACTGCTATTACACATATTACATCCACTGGGCATCAAAGTTCGCCACCAGTGCAAATATAGGGAACAAAGCAGCATATAAACGCCACAGAAAAACAAGTCCAGAACTGAAACCACTTCAGAAGAGTTCAAGAAACAATATCCTGGGTACCCATAATGCTGGCAAGATGCTTAGAAAGCTTATTAACTTTCTCTTGTTTGGCGCTTAGATCCTCCAGCGCTTGCTGTTGCACAAGAAAGTACGCATCTGAATTCTGCAGGGACTTCCTTAGTCCTTCGGCTTCTTGCCGCAGCACAGCTGACTGATGCCTTTCAGCTTTAGCTGAGACTAAAGAAGCCGAACTGATTCAGGCAGCGAGTTCGAAGAGCTTGTGCCAGCGGTACTGGCCAGTAACTCGAACACTACATCAACGCAGGACTGTGGGGTTTTCTCACTGTCCACAATACTACAAGAAATCTGTTAATACGTGACGAATTCAGTCCGTCATGGACCTGCGCAAAGCCGTCAACGAAGGGGATGCGTGACGGATTTGATTTCCGTCATGTATATCGCGTCATAATTTGACCACCACACACTCCATGACGGACCATCTAAAACCGTCACAGACCATGACGGTTTTTAGCCGTCATCGATGGTAGTTAACTCACACGCTCATAACGGTGTTAACTTGTCTACCACGTCATCATCTGACATGGATCTGATGTGGCAGCCCATGTTGTCAAAAGCCCATCTAAAATTTTGGCCCACTAAATTATTGGTGGCCCGTATATGCAGGTTCATTAATTTAAAGTTAGGTCCAGTAATTTCAGTCCAAGACATTAGGCATCACTCATTTCTCTTGGTCCACCGAAATTTAAGCCAATAATAATTTAACAGAAAATATATGCTTGTGTCATTAAAAACAGAAAATTACATACACACTAGAAAATACATCTGTACAGGAGCAAAAAAGGATCCAAAAAAGGTTAACTTTACAAGCATGACATACATAACTAAAAATACATCTCTACAGGAGCAAAAAAAGGATCCAGAAAAGTTTAATTTTACAAGCATGTCTCAGAGAACACTATGCTACTCTACAACCAGCACCACACCCATCAAGAGATGCACAACGCTTGTCAGACGTCAACCAAGGGTCATCCCGCATTCCTGGCCATAGATCCGCTCGTCCACAATAAAGGCATGTGAACACATGTCTTTTTGTTGAAAATGCTACCATAAACAATTATCTGCCACATAATGAAAATTATGTCACACTATAAAATATTATAGCCAGTAGGTTAAACTAGAAGCAGAAACTAGAAGTAGCTTACTACACGTTATCAAATCCTATATCTTTTGCACTGCCAAGATACAAAGTAGTGAAACAAAATCAATCGTGTGAAAATAAAACATCTCGAGGCAACAAAAAGGAATGATGAGCATACATAGATCAATAGTTGGTAGTAAACTCCGTTGTGCTTATTTGACATAAAGTTCCAGGCTATCACTACACTAAACTAAAATCATTCTATGAAACCCTTCTGAATTTCCTACCATGCAGTCTTATAAAGTATGCGAAACTCTAAGAAAAGTATAGAAAGAAAGTCAAGGAGAGGCACTTTCATACCCACTGTAAGAAATAAATAACATAAGCAATACTTTTATTCTAGTAACAAAGGCAAACATCAAAACAAAAAGGGAACAAACACTTTTTCATCTTAATAAAGTTATTATGCTACATGAGAATAATAATCACAGGTACTCGTACCTTCCAACAACTACCACAGTTAAAATCTTCATTTCATAATGCATCCATAGTTCTAACCTAAGATAGTTTGTATGGGTAATAATCTAAGATAGAGAAAGCACACTGCCACGGTTAAAATCTTCATTTCAACCATGAAAATGGGTTACCAAGCCCTTGGTACGAAAATAAGTGATAATCGATGGAAGGGAGTTCAGTTGTACAGAATTATTGATGTCCATCACAATCTGAATCCTAAACTCTATATTTTAGAATAGGAACTTGTTGCTTTTGTATTAATAAGAAAACAACGGGAGCATAATTAAAGTCCACATCTATTCAAGCAAAAATATACACTTATAGTTCTAAGATGCTGATGATAAAAGTACAGTTTTTTAGGTTTGCTCTCAAGTACTACATACACACATCTATAAAACAAGTCCGTTCTAGCAAGATACACAGTCGCAGCTGAATTTATATCTAACAAGCTGCAACTTCCAAATTAACTCCCAAAAGATCAGTACGAAAGCAACATGAAGACAAGTGCACGTTAGAAAAAAAATTAGCTATATCATATTATGTGGATTAGCACTTGCTTGCCCTTATTAAATTATGTGTAACAATGGAAGAGAACCAGATTCAGAAAACCACCAGCAACTAATCAAGCTCACATGTCCATCGCAGCAACAAAATCCACCTCTAAACTGAACCAAAACATGATTTGCATTCAGATTTCCAGTATCATCTAGAATTGGGGATAAAGTGGGGAGAGGCTCACCATGCTAGGAGGGAAGGAGGACACAACCATCAGTGAGCTCGTCCAGGCGATGTAGGATAGGGTGCAAGGGCCAAGGGGGTGCTAGACTTTCTGCTCCACCTCCTCCAGCAAAGAGAGCTCGTTGGGGACGGCCGCGTCAAGGAGGAGACGTCTTGTACGCCGCTGGATGGGTGGAGAAGGCAGTAGACATTAGTAGCACAGAGATCAACCCTAATAAATTGTTTAATTTGACAGCACAAGTAGCCTATCTAGAATATGATTCTCAAGAGAGAAAAACACTGTTCAAGAAAAAGAGAAATAGATACGGCATGCGAGAAAGCAGCAAGACCATTCATTCAGGGACAAAAGAGGTAGCAAAAGCAGCAGTAGGTAATCCTTATAACTAGAGGCTAAGCATCCATCATTGACTCTAATGAGCTACTTCATCGCAACTAACACCGGCGAATAAAAAGAAGCACAATTACTAGATACCAGGAGGGTGGGAACTTGGTGCCAGCCGGTTGGCCGGCCTTGTGGATTTGGAGATCATTGGTTTGTACAAGTAAAACTAGCAAGCACTTGTTAGTTACCGGAGCCATTCCATATGCAAAGGTGTCATAAAAATGTAATGTAAAGTAGTGGTGTCATCCACTAGCACTATAGCTACAGACTTATCAACAATTAAGTTCACTTGTTAAAAAATCACAAGAATAGAAGAATTGTATCCTCAATCAAGTATGCTGGGAATATGAATCTGTAGTTCCAAGCAAATCAGTAGTTAGTCATACAAAAAATTGTTTGTTAAAAGAGTATATTTTTTCCCTGTATAGAAACAAATACAGAAACCTTATCCAGATAACAGATTAAAGTGCATATTTGACAGAACAAGCAACAAGTTGTCCCCAAAATTAAAATCAAGATTACCAAGCTACAGACTAACCATATCCAGCACAAGCAATTTGTCCTATCAAATTGTTTACTCCAAGGTAATATATGCACAGCAGCACAACCTTACCTGGTGTCATGGCCATTGTTCAGGGGCGGGCCAAGCTTGTGCTGTCCCGGCGCTCCTCTTAGGTCGAGGACGAGGAGAAGCACCGGCGTTCGCCGAAAACGTCATCGAGCAGGACAAGGCCGAGGTACCGGCCCTCATCCTGCATCGATGATGTAGCGTGTGTCGCGTCCATAGATCCCGCAGGAGGAGGTCCTCCGCGCCGTCCTGCTCAAGGTGGACCATCAGGAGGAGAGAGCACGTGTGAGAGCGCTGCAGACGATGGAGAAAAGCTGACAAAGGCCGCCGGAGATGCGCCGACGATGTAGGCGATGCCGGAGGCCGAAACCCTAGCACGGGTGTGGGTTTTGTGCCAGCGGTAGAGGCTGAGAGGGGATAATATTGCCGGAGAGGAGGAAGGATCAGAGCGAGGGGAGCTCGTCGGTGTGCTCCATGCCGGGGATAGCCGCCAGAATCGACGGAATCGGGAGCGGGCTGCTGTGGCGGCTGAGGGAGGGGAGAGAATGGGGATTAGGGTTAGATGGGTGTGGATGGTGCGTTAAATAGGCTGGCTCAAAAAAAATCCCACCGGCCGCGTCCACAACTTAAGTTTGGATGTCCACGCGCGCACTTGAAATTTCTGGCGCGTCCTCCTACTTAAGTCCACACGACATATAAGCAGGAGCGATCGATGACGGCCTGAATGGTGTATAAAGAAATAAAAGGCTATGCCGTGCAAATCGGTTTGTGACAATTTCCGTGACGTTTCACCGATGTCCATCATGAAAGGGCTATCTTTTTCAGAGGGCAATCACATCCTGCTGAGCCATGACGGTTTTTGTGACGGATAAGAAAAAACCGTCAAGGATTATGACGATTTTCGGGAACGTCATCAGAAATCCATCACGTATTAACAGATTTCTTGTAGTGCAAGATCGTTTTTATCACCTTTCTTGGAGACCAACAGGGTTGTCTCACTATCTTGAACCTTATCTGCATTACTTTCTCTACCATTGCATAGTGGGGTGCTCTTCTCCAATATTCTGTTTGCATACTACAAGAGAAACAAGCAGACACATCACATGTTTAGCTTGTAGTATACGAAACTCATTTTGGTAAACCGGTTCAGTAGTAAGGTGGACAGGATAACAACATGAAACAAACATATATCTATGTACTATGGTCACTGTATTGTCCATATCATTCTAGTTTATGTTCCCTAATCAAGATAGAGACACAGTTCAACTCATATATTTTTAAGACACAACAGCATAGACAGAATAAAAGTATGAGAAACGACACAGCATTGGCAGCACTTGTAATGTGCATCACATGAGAACATAATATACAACTTAAACTAAAATCAACATAGAGCAAGAAGTTAGAACAGCAATCCAGTTAAAGAAATAGGTTTAAAACATACATGTTGCGCCATTGGAGTTTCAATTGGATCCTTCAAATTCGAAAGTAGTTGGTATGAGTAAATACAGTGATGCAACAGCAAAGGAGTATGGACCATAGCTACGGAATCTGACCTGAGAACAGTTGCTCTTCTGCTTTAAACATGGAGTTTGGGTTAGCTGTGGTGGTCTTCGTGCTTTGGGCACTGCAGTAGCTTTACAAACTGCTCGTGTGGGGGTACTCTATGGTGGACATGGTGCTTTGTCAACTATAAGTGGGTTAATATTCGCTGGGGTTGCGGTTAGATGGGTTGTAGCTGGTTCTCTGCCCAACGGTGTAAGTGTGCAATCTGGAAGAGTCTCGATTATGTGTGGTGGGGCTAGTTTGTGGGCCAGTACAACCATGGTTCTATCTGCATCGACGGGTAGCACTGTCTTTTGTGAAGAATGGGTTTTTGCTCCCTTAGATATGGCCATCACCCCCTCCAATTCAAATGGCTGATAAACAAGAAAAGAAATTGAACGTACAGACATTGTATGATAGACAGATGTAGTAATTCACATATATGTTGTCTAACCAAACAGGACAGCATGACACAATTTCACATATATGATGCCTAACTAAACAAGATAGCATGACACAGTTTTAGATATATGATGGATAACTTAACAGGATATAATGGCATAATTCAACATATGATGAGTACCTAAACAGGATGACATGACAAAACTATATGATGTCTTTCTAAAATAGGTTGGGATGAAATAATTCACATACATGTTGTCTAAGTATACAGGATGGCATGATATAATAGACATAATTGATTCATACACTAAGCAGCTGGCACTCACATGTATGATCTCTAAACTAAGCAGATAGAATTCAATATTGTGCATATGATGTCTAAACTAAGCAATGCAAGACACCATATGCATCATATGAGAAATATAAACATTGCAACTTAGAGCATACACCTCAGGTGGGATATAGGACTGGTCATCTCTCTCTGAATCCTCCTCTGAGGACCTCCCTGTAACCATCAAGATATATGCTTCAACAGGTACCATTGCCTACTCTGAAGACCTTGTTTTCACTCCAGATTTTTTCCATAACCGGCTCAAATGGCTGATACACATGAAGAGTAGTTCAATATACACAGATTGTCGACAAATGGAATACGTAATGAAAAAAATATGGCATGAGATAATTCACATATATGATGCCTGGCTCCATGGCGGTGCATAATTCACATATATGATAACTGGCTGAAAAACATGGCATTGCATAATTCACATATCTGATATAGAAAGCAAACATGAGGCATTCACACAAAGCATGTCTAATCTAAGAACATGGCATGGCAATGCAAGACACCATATGCATGATATGAGCAATATAACACCTCGGGGGGGGGGGGATACGACTAGTCATCTCTCTCTGAATCCTCCTCTGAGGAGCTATTTGTAACCAGCAAGAAATCTGCATCGACAGGTAGCACTGACTGCTTAGATGACCTTGTTTTCACTCCAGATTTTCCCATGACCAACTCAAATGGCTGATACATAGGAAGAGTAGATGAATGTATAAACATTGTTGACAAATGGAATACATTATGGGAAAAAATATGGCACAATACAATTCACATATACGATGACTGGCTAAACAGGATGGCATTGCATGATTCACGTATATGATGCCTCGCTAAAGAAGATGACATTGCATAATTCCCATATACTCCCTCTGTTCCTAAATATTTGTCTTTTTAGAGATTTCAAATGGACTACCACATACGGATGTATATAGACATATTTTAGAGTGTAGATTCACTCATTTTGTTTCGTATGTAGTCACTTGTTGAAATCTCTAAAAAGACAAATATTTAGGAATGGTGGGAGTATGATATAGAAACCAAACAGGTGGCATTCACACAAAACAAATCTAAACTAAGCTGACGACATATAAGATGGATAATGTAAGCAATGCAAGGCGCCATATGCATGATATGCCCAACATCAGCATGCCAGGTTAGAGCAAACACCTTAGGTGGTAAACAGGCGTGGTCGGCTCCTTCTGAATCTCCATCTGAATAGTTATCTTCCTCTGGAATACAATCTGGAAATGCAGGAGCAGGGGGGGCACTTCGCCCACCATGGAGCGGCGTCTGCATACATTATATTCGCACGCAACGATCTTCTCTTTTTCTCTACATGTTCAGTACGATTGTGTACAATATCTGACATGCATAATAATAAAAAATAGTTAGATTTTGTAAGGCCTAAGGGGTGCATGCAAAAATCAAGACTGATGGTATCGAACAAGTGGATGGATCCAAAACTAATGATAGGAGGTAGATTATAGCTTTAGTTTAAAAAGATAGACAATGGATCATCTATTGTTTGTTGCCCACCCAACATGAACTACATAGAAGACCCCAGATGAACCAGATAGTAGACAGATACTATTCGTTGCTGGCTCGATATGAGACCCATGGGCAATTCAAAACTCAAGATTGAACAATAAAGTAGCAGGTAATAATAACCGATGTATAACGTAAGCAAACACGAAAGACCGCGACCTCTATTCCAGAACTGTGTAGTCCTCAGGTTCATCTGCTCAGTCGATGATCGTAATGCAGTTGGCGTGGCTGCCGACAATGGGCAAGATGATCTGAGGCGGCGAAAGAAAGTCTGCAGGGGGGATCTCTGCTGCAGTGAACGCTTCTGTCGATGGTGCACCTCAGGTGGGGTGGATGATGGCACGGCAGGAGCAGGACATAACACACAGAGTTTTCTTTGACGCCTATCTGAAAATGAAGTAAATCTGTAAGGGCTTCTTAGAATTGGAGGATTCTATAAATGCAGGGACAGGAAAAACACAGGAATAGGATAGGAATGCACGTGCAAAACAGAGCATTTGGAAACATAGGATTTCAGTCAACCTGGGTGTTTGGCTCACATGAATTGGAAGAACAGAGGAATGGATAAACAAAGTGATGCGACGAGTGTACAACCTCTTTGGAATAGCTTTGTGGATCTCAGCATCATTGGGTTGGACGTGGAGGATGGTGATGATGCTGTTGTGACTGTCGGAGGCGGGGAAGAAGATCCGAGGCCTCTGGAAACGGCGCCGAGGGTACTGCTCCGCTGTGATGGACAGTTCCATTGTTAGAGCAGCTCCGCTAAGGTGTACGGCGACGAGGCTGAAGCATGACAAGACAGACAACGTTAATCTGAAGTGGGACCCTAATATCATCTGCAATAGATGATGTAAAATACATCACCAAAAAGTTCTAGATGTAAAACGCATCAGCCACGCCACGCCCGCTCCGACAGATGTTGTATGTACTATTCGCTCTAAACTTAACTGAGGAAAATGAACTTCACAGTCGAAACTGAATTTTTACTGTCAAAGCTGAATGAACTAGTAATAGAGCATTGCAATAGATGTTTAGGGCGTTCGAGCACTAGTAGCAGAGAAGCAGTGATCTAAATCAGCAGACGCTCGAGCAGGGAACGCACTAGTAGAGAGCAAGTCGTGCAGTAGCACCGTGAGCGAGTGCTAAAGCAGCAACTCCTGTAGCTGCCGAAGGTCGTGCAACAGCAGCAGCAGCGCAAGCGAGAGCAAGAGCAGAGCAGCAGCACGAACGAAAGCAGGAGCAGTGCAGCAGCGCGACCGACAGCAAGAACAGAGCCGCAACACAAGTGAGACCGGAGCAGCTGCAGCTACTGCCGTTGTGGAAGTCGCCGCCGAGGAAGCAACGACATGGGGGAGAGACACCGTGGATGATGTGGCCGGCGACGGCGCCATCGATGGAGACACGCTATGTCTGCTCAGTATCGAGCATCGGCAGCCCCGTGAGATCGAATAAAAGATAAAATGCAGCGGTGAGTGCAGAACCTCCTTGGTGGCGCCGAGTTGGCCTCGGCTTCATCGGAGGAATTGGTGAGGGTGCTGCGGTTCCGATGGCACTACTAGGAAAAGGCCTACTAATGGCGCACTGGTTTTGCCTACTAATGGCGCATTACCAGTGTGCCATTAGTATCACGCCACTAGAATTTTTTACTAATGGCGCACCTGGCAGTGCGCCATTAGTTTTGCCCACAGTGCACCATTAGTGTCTTATATACTAATGGCGCATGACATGGTAGTGCGCCATTAGTAACAATTTTTTTAATTTTTTTCCTTAATCTCAAGTCACTATTTCACCTATGAGATATCCAACACATATATATACAACAAGCATCCATATAACAATCATAGCCAACACGCAAGTTCCATCATATATACATACATAGCCAACACAAAATTTCCATCATATATACATACATAGCCAACACACAAGTTCCATCATATATACATAGATAGCCAACACATAGTTCCATCGTTACATATTACAAAAGTTTCACATTGTTCATCCAACACCGTTATCCATCAAATCACAAAAGTTTCACATTGATACGAAATAAAAACACAAATGGAAAAGAAGCACTCCATCCACGCAAGCTTCCGTCAATTAAATCAAATCTGCAAAATGATAAACAAGAAGTTAGAAGAAGAAAAAGAAGAAGACTAGAAGAATACTAGAAGAAGAACACTAGAAGAAGAATAAGAAGAGTTTTGGAAAAGAAGAAGAATAAGAAGAAGACTATAAGCTTATTATGTAAACTTGATCATTTTGTGCTAACATAAGTTATTTTGGAGCTAACCTATAGGAAACTAAGCATATAAGCTCTAAGTTAGTATATTAGAGCCAACTTAGGTAAAATGAAGCTAACCTATGTCATTTTGGAAAAGAAGAAGAATAAGAAAAAGACTATAAGCTTATTATGTAAACTTGATCATTTTGTGCTAACATAAGTTATTTTGGAGCTAACCTATAGGAAACTAAGCATATAAGCTCTAAGTTAGTATATTAGAGCCAACTTAGGTAAAATGAAGCTAACCTATGTCATTTTGGAAAAGAAGAAGAATAAGAAAAATACTATAAGCTTATTATGTAAACTTGATCATTTTGTGCTAACATAAGTTATTTTGGAGCTAACCTATAGGAACCTAAGCATATAAGCTCTAAGTTAGTATATTAGAACCAACTTAGGTAAAAATGAAGCTAACCTATAGGAAACTAAGCATATTAGAGATAACATAGGTAACTAAGTATATATATACCATTTTTGATGACTAACCTATTGGAGATCTGACATACCTGACAAAGTTCAGTTCTCGTGCATTGTGCTTCTCCTTCTTCTCCTTCCTCTCCCTGATGCGCCTAGAGCGGCAAGGCGGTGGAGGCAGTGGAGGCAGTGGGATGTAGTCTTCTACCATAATTGGCGTGGTCATGTCGCCCAGCTGTGGGATCGCCGGCGCTACCACCGGTGCGTGGTCATTGTCAGGCACCACCACCATCGCGAGGCCACCTTCAGGCACGACCATCGCTAGGTCATCCTCAGCCACCTCCATCTCTTGCCCATGGTCAGCCACCACCATCTCTTGCCCTTGGTCAGCCACCACCAGCGCTAGGTCATCCTCAACCTGATGCCCATCGTCATCCTGCAACTCCTCATCCTCACTCTGCTCCTCTTATCCCGCACTCCAGTCCGGATCATCCTTCTTGTTGTCTATGTTGCTGCCAGAATCGCTGCTGCTTTCGCTACAACCAGAATCGTTGCTGCTTTCGCTACAGCCATAGTCACTGCTGCTTTGGCTGTAGCCAGTGTCGCTGCTCCTGCCTCCATTAACTGTCCAGAATGCAACAATGACCATTAACAATCGATGTGAGACAAGGCCAAATGTAGAGGAATAAGAAGAGGCAGAACGTATCGGCATCATCATCGGCAGCGTAGCGCATGCGACACATAGTCATGTTGAACACCTTCACGATGAGCATGTTGGCGTCGTCGTCGTACCTGAAGAGAAGGAAGTACCCCAGCCGCAGGTCGTAGGCACAGTAGAACTTCTCCCACCCACGAGAAAAGTACATGTGGCCCTTCTTGATCACCAACTGCACATCCCACTGCCTACGAAACCCGCTGCCGGCCTGTCGCAGCTTTACATTATTTGGCGGATCTTCACCCATCAGCATGTTCATAAAACTGTCACGCAGCCTCTGCAGTTTGGGACAATGAGTGATGTAGCAAACAACAGATATCATAATGAGATGGGTGAAGGGGAGATCTCTCGTTTTATATACCTGCGTCATGGATGATACTGAAGCCTCAGGTATGATAGTGAAGAACTCGGAAGCATCCAACTCGTACTGCGGTGTCGCAGATCGGCGATGGCTGCTTCCCGCCATCTCTGATAAGCAGCAGAAGAGACCAATTAGTACCCTTACAACAGATCATAAAACATGCATGATAATAGGCATTAGTCGCAAGTACCCCATATGTCCTATTTTTAGCAAAGTAATGCTAAAATTCATGAAAAATTTCAGCATTACCTTTGCTGAAAATAGGACATATGGAGTACCCGAATTTGCCGGAACGAAAGTTAATCGACATTCCGGCAAACTCAAGGGCCTCTCGGGGTACCTACAACATCATCACAAGTACAGCAACAACAGCAGTGAATACAGGCATAATAACAGCAAAACTATATATTTTTATGTAGTAAACAAACGAACACTAAGAGTAGAATGTTCTTGCAACAAACATTATTGTGTGACATCGAAAGTGATCACTCTGCTTAAAGGGAAGGATGACTTAAGTGGCAGATGTATATGATTGCACCACTTGATCTACACTTCTCTATATTATATGATGTACTGAAGAACTTGAGCAAAAAAAGATAAATAGGAACATATTTCTCACCTTGGATGTGTTGTTGCTGCTGCACTGTCTGCTGTAGCCAGCGAATTAAGTTAGCTTGTATTTGGGCTTGCTTTTCCTTCTAAGCTCTCTGCATCTATAACACAGAATAAGAGGGGAACTTGACAACTAGCTGGAGCATATATTTCAGGATCTTCTAATGGGGGGTTGTTTAGTTTCCTAGTTCCATGCTTTTGTTGGACAAGTTAGAAATGAAGGTCCCCTAAAATGGTATTTGATTAGTGGGCAAGCCCACAGATTTACAAATCCACTGAAACACTAAGAACATTTGGTTCAATAATAAACAATTTTTATTGGTTCACTTTCCTACATCATGCACAACAAGTTGAATTAGCCTAGAAAATTAAACCAAGGCTTTATGCAGACAAACAAGTTGAAATACTTCATGTACATGAAACAAAGAGGATCCAGTTACATTCAATTGTTGTGAGCATGGAATCAAATGAAACTCATTACTCTACATGGCATAGTCTATCATGTACATGAAAGAATGATGATCCAATTGCAGTTTATATTTGTAATTGACTAAAATAAGTACTGTAGGAGTATCTTTTTTATACCTGTTGTAGGAGTATCTATATATACAAAAGTTAATCATTATGCTTGCGAGATCAGAGTAACCAAATTTATTCAGCTGACCTCTCTACAAATTCATGGCGGGTGGACACAAAAGCCCACTTCTAAAGAACTATAATGATCTGTTTGAATTACTAATTAATAATATAAACTGGAACAGGAGCTCAAGTTTCTTGGACACAAGTTGACCATGCAGCAACTACATGAGCAAAGCATTACTATCTATGAAAAAACCTAGAAGCTTGATACAAAACGTTTTGAACTGCAGAGACAACAGAATCAACTTTGAATATTTTCTAAGTACAAACCAGCAATATCTAGGAACTAACAAAATTGTAACATCAAAACAAGAAATCATAAAAACACTAAATACAGGCCAAAGCAAATGATAAGGCAGCTGACATGTACGTTCACTAGAAATATAAGACATTTCCTACTATAGTAATACAGTAAAACTACTGTATCTGCAACATAAAACTACAACAACATAAAACTATTGTATCTACAATAGTAGCAAGATTAATACAGTAATACACAAGAGATTAGTCAGTTTTACCTGGCTGTTTACTGCTGCTGCCGCACTGCAGGGGCGGAGGAAGGGGCGCCGCCGGTGGAGAGGGCGAGGCCGAGGACGGCGTGGGGCTTGAGGGCCTGCGGCCTGGTGAGGCTGACGAGGTGGTCGTCCCCGACGCCGGTGGAGCTAGGGTTCGGGGAGACGGCGGGCGGCGCTGAGGGGACGGGGCGGTGGAGAGGGGGTAGG
>NC_041393.1:635161538-635162148 GCF_002162155.2 Triticum dicoccoides
CCCTAGCTGTCGCGCTCGGGAGGGAGGGGGACGCAGGCGGGGCCGCGGGTGGAGGGGGACGGCGAGGGCGCGGGCGCGGGCGGAGGGGGGACGGTGAGGGAGGTGGTCGGCGGCGGAGGGTGGTCGGGTGCACGGCCGGGGACGGCGGGTGAGATGAGGCGGGGAGGGATTAGAGTGTGGATTGGGGATTGGGGATTTTAGTGTGGGGGAGGCTTAGCAATGGCGCACCACCCGAGGGTGCGCCATAAGTACATCCATATCAATGGCGCACCATAGAAGGGTGCGCCATAAGTAATTTAATCTAGCCCGACTTGTCTTATATACCACCTAACCCTATCTACCAAGAACCCGCCAACTAGCCCGACTGGTCAGTACGCAGCACACACATCAGGGAGTCCTGGGTTCGATTCCCAGGCTCCCCAATATTTTCTTTATGCATTTTAAATCCTGTTTGATATTTATTTGTGTTTAAATATGTTCAAACTTGTTTAAATCATAACCGTAATATTTTTTTTATAAAGACAGTAATAATCTTTTAGAAAATATGTTCAAATTTGTTACTTGAAAATATCATCGGCGGCGGCGGTGGAGCGGGGGGTGCCCGTTGGCG
>NC_041393.1:635162526-635163201 GCF_002162155.2 Triticum dicoccoides
GGTGGAGCGGGAGAGAGTTGCGGTGGGTCATCGGCGGCGGCGGAGCTAGCGGGGGAGGGTGCGGGTGGGATCGAGATCGACATCAAAAAGTGTTCATGAAAATATACACGGTGCGCCATTACCAGTTTTGCAAAAAAGTAAAAAAAATTATATACTAATGGCGCACTGTTTACAAGGTGCGCCATTACTTGTTAGAACTAGTAATGGTGCACTTTGGCGTCATGCGCCATTAGAATGTATGGAAAAATGAAAAAAATTCAATACTAGTGGCGCACCGTGTGCCTGGTGCGCCATTAGTGTCTTCCTTACTAATGGCGCACCTCCAACCGGTGCGCCATTAGTATATAGTAGTGGCGCACTGCTTACCTGGTGCACCATTAGTATCAATCCTATCTATAGCCCTTTTCCTAGTAGTGTGGGGCAGGTCAAGACGGCACTGTGGGGATTGAGGTGGCGTGATAGACGAGGCGAACGTCGGGGCAGCTCCTTGGAGGTGGAGGACGGGGCGGCTGATCCGGCAGGACGACAAGATCGATAACGGATCCTCATCCAGTGCGGTGGATGAGGGACGGCGAGCTGTTGTGGTGGACGACGTAGTCGGGGTAGAGTCTCCGGCTGGGAGGCGGTCGGGAGGCCGACGGAGGAGCGTGGGGTTTCGTCGGTTTTGGCGGCCTC
>NC_041393.1:635163317-635186260 GCF_002162155.2 Triticum dicoccoides
GAGGGGGAGCCAAGCTTAGAGATGCGCTTGTCCGAAATGTCAGGTAAGTTACCAGCGTACCCCCACCGGTTTTGACACCGCGGCGTGGAGCTTCATTTCCGGTTGAGGGGTAGAAGGGGGATTTTGCGTGTCTGGGCTGCGGGAGTGACTTTGGATGAGGAGGGAGTTCTCGCGCCCGTCCAAATTTCAGGATAACAAGGCGTGGCGCGGGTTGAAGAAGCGAGAGTTTCAAAGCAAGTGAGACAAAAGATACTCGAGCTTGAAAATTTCGGGATAACAAGGTGCGGATTCCTTGTTCGGCAGAACAAACTTAACGTGTAAAAAAACAATTCATACAAGACACAAGAGAGTCATGTCCCCTTTTACTATATTGCTATAGATGCCATTGAAAAAACTACAAGAAAAATGTAAAAAAAATCGGGAGAACAAGATTACCCTGCACAGTACCAAATCGATTCGCACTTCCCTCAACAACAACAAAAAACAAATCAATTCCCACAAAAGAAAGAGTAATGTCCCTTTTTATATGATTAGAGATGCCATGATCTCGAATTTCAATTTTTGAATCCACGTTATGTTGAATTCGAATATATCGTTAGGTGACCTTGCGGTTTATAATTGATGTAGTCGTACATTTTGATCTTCCATCATATATGAACATTTTACTCCACTATGTGAACATATATATTGTCGTCTACCATATGGACTAAATTTGAATCAATTTTCCTTATTTGAATATGATTGTTGTCAAGTTATACAATAATTTAAATATTATCTTGAGAAGAAAAAACATGCATATAGCAGTAATCATATGTCACTATGAACTACATGTACCATACGCTCTCCAATTCAAATATTTGTATCCATTTTATGTTGAATTCAAATCATAGTACATTATTGGTCTAGGTAGCGAGATGTTCAGGATAATCTAAACCCCGTTTTCATACGTATAATTTTTGGCTGAATTGGGACAAGTTTTGGTATAAGCCTCTTGCAAAACCGGAGATTCTCTCAACAAGCCTCGTGGTTCCGAGAGGGAACGTGTCACCTTTGTGTGCAAAACGATATACGCTGCCTCCCCTTGGCTTTATTTACAGAGGCAACATAGAACTATATGAGTGCCCTGTTAAATTTTGGAATTATTTCGGGTTCATTTGGCCTTTTTATACATTAATTGAGTTTCTGCACTTTTAATGTGCATAATCTAAATATGAATTGCATGCACACGCTCCGGTGCACCAAAGTGGGTTGAAAAATCACATGTGTGTCCTTGGTTGAATTTCTAGGTCCCATGGAAGAAATGAGAATGAAATTCAAACATCTGGGCGTCATGACTCGGCCGAGAACATCGAGAAACTTAGATTTTAAATTCATGTAAATCCAAAACTCGCCTGGAAATCATGAAACTTGGCATGGTGTCATGACATGGCACTAACATGTTGTGGTAAAAAATTGGGCCGATTTGGAAGCTCGTGGTTTTAAGAGGGAACGTGCCACCTTTGAGTGTGAAACGATATACGCTGCCCCCCCCCTTGAGTTTCTTAACAAAGGCAACATAGAACTACATTAGTGCCCTGTTAAATTTTGGAATTATTCCGGGTTCGTTTGTCGTTTTTTATACATTAATTGAGTTTCTAGTCATTTAATGTGCGTAAGTCAAATTTGAACTACAAGCACATGCTCTCGTGCACCAAAGTTGGTTGAAAAATCACATTTGTTTCCTCGGGTGAATTTCTAGGTCCCATGCAAGAAATGAGAATAAAATTAAAACATCTGAGCATCGTGGCTCGGCCGAGAACATTGAGAAACTTGGTTTTAAAATTCCTGTAAATGCAAAACACGTCTAAAAATCATGAAAGTTGGCATGCATGTCATGTCATGGTACTACCATGTTGTGGTAAAAAAATTGGCCGAATAGGAACAGATTTTGGTATAAGCTTCTTGCAAACCGAAGCTTCTCTCAAGAAGGCTCGTGGTTCTGAGAGGGAACATGCCACGTTTGAGTGCGAGACGATATACGTTGTCCCCCTTGAGTTTATTTATAAAGGCAACATAGAACTACATGAGTGCCCTGTTAAATTTTGGAATTATTCCGGCTTCGTTTGGCCTTATTTACACATTAATTGAATTTTGTTCATTTAATGTGCATAATTCAAATTTGAACTACAAGCACATGCTCCCGTGCACCAAAGTTGGTTGAAAAATCACATTTGTGTCATCGGGTGAATTTCTACTCCCTCCTTCCATCTATATAGGTCCTAATGCATTTTTTGAGGCTAACTTTGACCAAACATTAGAGCAATAATATATGACATGCAACTTACACAAAGCATAACTTCAAATTTGTATGTCAAAGGAGCTTCCAATAATATAATTTTGTAGTATACATCTCATGTGCTATTAATCTTGTCAATAGGTAAAGGCTGTCTTGAAAAACACATTAGGCCCTATATAGATGGAAGGAGGGAGTAGGTCCCATGCAAAAAATGACAATAAAATTCAAACATCTGGGCATCGTGGCTCGGTCGAGAACATTGAGAAACTTGGTTTTAAAATCATGAAACTTGGCATGGTGTCATGTCATGGTAGTACCGTGCCGTGGTAAAAAAATTGGCCGGATAGGAACAAATTTTGGTATAAGCTTCTTGGAAATCAGAGCTTCTCTCAAGAAGGCTCGTGGTTCTGGGAGGGAACGTGTCACCTTTGTGTGCATAATTCAAATTTGAAATACAAGCACATGTTCCAGTGCACCAAAGTTTGTTGAAAAATCACATGTGTGTCCTCGGGTAAATTTCTAGGTTCCATGCAAGAAATGGGAATGAAATTCAAAATTCTGGGCGTCGTGGCTGGGTTGGAAACATTGAGAAACTTAGTTTTTTAATTCCTGTAAATCCAAAACACGCATGAAAATAATGAAACTTGGCTTGGTGCCATGACATGGCACCAACATGTTGTGGTAAATTTGCAGTCCGATTTACGAAGGCGCACACATTAACAATCAACAAAGTCATTTTGGAACAAGTGTTGTCACGTTACAATCGGAAACACAAGTATTATTGAAACCGTGGGCGTTGTACTTACTAGTACCATTTACGTGCCACCACGCGTCCCCATTTTTTATTAGCTAGGAGGTGCCGTGCAGGGTAGCTATTTGAGTATGAGAGGCGTGCAATCAGTTCCCTGCGCGTGCTTATCGGGAGGAGAGCCCTTTGACCTCCATCTACCATCCACCTCTCTCCCAAGGTCTCCATTAATGGCGCCCGAGCCTCTGTTTAATGGCGTGGCTATGTCTCACTCGACTGAGATTTAAGAGAGAAAAAAGAAAATCTGAAAGCACGGATCTTGATGTAAGATCCGATGGACCTATATAGCATCTACTGTGACTTATAGCAAGACTGATGAATATATAAGGACGATTATTTTTTTATCAAAGAAGTGCTTGCCCCTTCCGATTTTCATTACTGAAAACCACCACAATTCACAAGAAGTTCAGCACAACTCCAGCCTAACACGAAGGACTAAAAGCTACCAGATTGAAACCGCAACATCCCAAGAGGCCAACAAAGGCCAAACATCCGTGCTAGAACCCAACATTTCACAACCGATGACACAATCCACATCCTAAACCGATTATTACATCAAAAGAAACCAGGAAACTGAAGAAAACCCATCAGCAACCAGAAGAACAGCAACGCCAGGGTCGCCACAACAAGAATTTTCTTCATTCCAGCCTCGCAACATTGATCTTCCACAGAAAGATACGGATGATTAATTGTCTTACATAATTAGAAAGATAATTAAAAAAGCCACATGCGGCTACGCCAGAAATACACAAGGGCAAAAGAAGAAGGAAGACAAGGATCTGGCTCGCTGATCTCTACTTTCTTGATGCATTGCTACAGGCTGCAGGAACTAGTCTCCGCGGCGAGCGGTGATGAGCTGTTTTGTGTCCTCAAGACGCTGGTTGAGAACATCCATGGATTCCTCCACCAGCCTTTGGCGCTCGTTGCGGAGCATGTCATTCTCGTCCATAAGTTTCTTGACGATGACGCTGGTCCTCTTCAACAAGGCACTGGTCTCCTTCTGCTGGTCTGCACTTCGGACGATCTTCTCCCTCAGCAGGTCACGCTCGGCCCGGAGCCTCTCATTGCCCTCCCTTAGTTGCCGGATGACGCCGGTAGCCTATTCAAACGAGGCTTTCATGTCATCCTACAACCTCGCCCAACCACAGATCTGATCCATCTGGCTATGGACGATCGCATGCCTGCGCCTGTAACAATCGTCGCCTGCCCGCGAGAAATTTTCCCAGGCCGCCGCGGCGCAGCGGGACATCTATGCTGCATTCATGGCACGGCGGGACATCTCTGCTGCTTCCGCGGTGTAGCCAGACCAGTCTGCTGCATCGACGGTGCGGCGGGACCTCCGTGCTGCTTTAGCGGCGCAGCGGGACCTCTGTGCTACTACTTCCGCGCGGCAAGACATGTCGGCTGCTCTTGCAGCAAGGCGGGACATCTCTCGTGCTTCCTCTTCCATGCTCACCTCTCCCTGGTGGCAATCTCTCGACCCAGAACTCACGCTGGCCATGGCAGATGCACGGGAAGGATGCTGAATGACTTGTTTGTTTTTGTGGATGAGGAGTTGAGGAGGAATGTGCAGTCATCTTGGCATACTAGTATTTATAACCGAGTACTAATACGCTCCTAAGTGGGAAACCGTTTAGGTTGTGATCGGTGTGAACAGGTTTGCAATTCAATATAGCATGGAGTAATTTGGAATGTGACGAGACGCAAGCTCAAAAATTATTGACGGTTCTAGTTTCGAAGTGCGGCACTATTCCCGGATGGCGTTACATGGGCACGTGTTCTCGGCCATGGTGTACTTTTTCTACTGTGTACGTGCAATAACTGGCACCGTCGTATACATATTTTACGGTTAATGGGGCGTTCGACAGGAAGAGCCGCGTGGCCAGCTATAGGCTAGTCTTTTTTAGACGCATTAAACCTATCTCTCGGGACTTCTCACACGCACCATCGTGCCACCCACAAAAACTTGTTCTCTGAGTTTAGTACATTATACAGCAAGAGAAGAGGTGCACACACGCACTCGTCCTCTCACACACGCGTCTGTTTTTTCTCGAAAAGGAGGATGATGACCCCCGGCTTCTGCATCTGGGATTCACACACGCATCTCTAGCTACGAATTGTAGTGTTCTCAACCATCCGACTGGCTCTATCATGGATGTACCTATATACTAAAACATGTCTAGATATATCTATATTTTGACAAATGGAAGGCATGTATTGTGGAACGGAGGGAGTGCTTGTCATCAAAATAGATAAAAGGGACGTATCTAAAACTAAAATACGTCTACATGCATCTCCTTTTATCTAGTACTTCTTACCCAAGGGAACTTTATATCCAACAGACACAAATATCTGTTCGACTGTTGGAAATTACTGATCTGATGTCGAAGTAATTGCTGCATCGCCACCAAAACCCACCATTTCTTAAGCTAAAGTAGACCAAGGTAATCCCTATATTAGCATATTACTAAGATAAACAGAAGGCGCTGTAGAAACATTTAGGACGTGAGCTTGTCAATCTGAATGTGGAGGGACACCAGCTTAGCCCCGGCCAGCAGCTTGGGCAGAACTTTGAAGAAGGTCAGCTCCTGCACGTCGACGTCGCCGGGATCCTTGCTGCTTGTCACCTCCATTTCCACCTTGATGACGTCGGTCGTGCCTTTGGGCTCCCCCGGTGGGCCGTTCGTTCATAGCTTGGCCACGTAGTGCGGCAGTGGGGACGCCCCCTGCTCTGATGCAGACCACCAACACGGTGATAGGCGCGCCGATGTCGAGCACATTGCCGACCAAGAAAAACGCGCGGCCGTCCTCCTCTGCGAACAGCAAGAGCCATGGCTCCGACAGTGGCACTTGCAGCTGGAGCACGTTGCCGTACTGGATCTTGTGCACGGGCATGGGAAGCACGTTGCTGATGTGGCGGTAGAGCACCAGAGGCGGGCCTTCGTAGCCACAGACGGGCATGGGGCATTTGTAGGGCGTGAGCGGACACACGCTCTGGCGATCGGTGAGCTTGTGGTAAGTGACGTAGAGCCCACAACCATTGTGTGGGCACTCCACCCTCAGCGACGAAACGACGGCGTCCACCGTCTTGTTCCGCATGTCGAAGTCACCGCCGCACTCGCACTTCTAGCACTGCCGCTGGTTCCCGGGGCGCTCGACGCGGTAGTCCGCGCAGGCCAGGTGCCCTCCCTTGCACTGCAGAAATCAATCGAACATCACATCAATCAAGATACCTGCACCTTGCTCAATCAGCCGAATGGACAAGTTGTATTCGAACCTCATACACTGGAGGCGTCAAGGGGCGGAGGCACAAGGGGCAGTGGAGCACGGTGAGGTCCATCGAGACCTTAGGGAGCTCCCTCGTCGGTTCCTGTTCCGTTTGCATCATCTCGCCCTCCTCGTGCACAACCATCTCTCGCTTGGGCCGGGGCATTACAAAGCTTTACCGTCACATATTTTATACTCTGCGCATAACTCTCCTCCCGCATACCAAGGAAGGCAGTAGTTTGAGTTTTCTGGACAAATTTGCCCCTGCACATGAGTAAGCTGCATAAATATCGACAGTAAATGATCATGCAATGGTTGGCTGGTCCTCCTTGCTTTTCGCTTGAGTTGGCTTCCCCAGGCGGTCAAGCCGCATCCGACGCTGCATGCGTTTGCCTGTAGCCATTTTCTGCTTTGGAAACTGGGGCGGTTAATGGGGGCAGAACTAATCAAGCAGGGGCACAGACGGAAACCAACGCGGACGCGCAGACTAATCTGAGAAAAACAAGAAAAAGTTATATGCAAAGTAAAAGGAATCAGAGGGAGTACTACTTCAAGGTGCATTAAATCAACACATGCAAGTATCAAAAGGAGAGTCATGGCATGCATGCATGCGTTGTAATTAATGCATCGGTAAATGCAAATTATTGAAATATATCGAGTGCAGTGCTTTGATGTGTCGCGTCAACTCGTACATCAACCAGAAGTTTGATTATCCTCTCCCTCGCGGACTTAACTGCACCTGCCTTTGGCTGTATGACAGGTTGGCCACACACCTGTCGGGCCCACCTATCATACACACAAAGGCAGGAGCGTCCGTCCCTCACCCATGAGCGTGGTGGCTGGCAATACTAGGAGAAGCTTTCGCTACACGCTCTCCCTCCCGCACGCGACGGACATGCAGCAGTTCAATCGGTGTCAGATGGCCAGAAGCATACTGTAGTACTCCTCCAGTGCAGTAGTACTCCATCATTGTTCATCTTCCTGAAGAGGCGAAGAGCCAAGCGCAGCCCAGACGCTCGTGCGGCAGTTTCATGTGTAGAGTAGTCTAGGATAGTGTGTACCGTGCCTGTAAGCTTAAAATCGCTTGGGTCGGCTCCATGCTATGTGGCCGTCTCGAAGTTTAAAAAAAATTAAAATAGTCTTCTGGCCCTACCTGTCACCCTGGTGATTGTAGTTTGCATGCTCATCTGGTCAAGACAGGAATATATATTGTAATTTGTTTTTCTCGGAAAGGGGGGACTCCCCGGCTTCTGCATTAGAACGATGCATACAACCACATATATTTTAATTTGTGGTGGGTAAATGTTAGAGGTTGCAGCAAATATATTGTACACTGCGGGTCTTTCAGCCAAGTTTAGAGGCAAGCATGTGGGGACAGTGCTATGATGTGTCGCGTCAACTCGTACAACGAGGAGAAGCTTGACTTTACTACACGCCTTCTCCCTCGCCCATGCGCGCGGTTGCTTGCAAAGGAGGACAGGATTTTGCTTAGTAGTACTTCGACAACAAGCTATCCGTCCTGCTCGTGGTGGATGGACATGCAGCAGTGGATTCGACACTGTAGAAGCAGTAGTAGTAACATCATTGTTCGTCTTCTCGAAGAGGCGAAGAGCCAAGCGCAAACCGAACATTGCATGAGACAAAATTGCTATGTGAGCCCACTATTGTAATAGTACATACAACTACTTGCTAGTATAGCCCTGTAGACCAGAAAGGAGTATTTGCCCTTCTAGGGATTTCAACAAGTGACTAGACTACACCGAGAACGGAGTAAATATGGAGCAAAATGGGTGAATCTACACTGTAAATAAATACGTACTAGTTCTATCGTTTTCCCCTCCGAGGTGCACAATATTGAGTATACTGACTAGTCTCTTTTTGACACGCATTTACCTTTTTTTGACACAGTGCAGACGCAAGCGCTCATATACATGTGCATACACTCACCCCTATGAACGCACACACGCACGACACTATCATCTTGAAATTTATGAAGTCACCATAGGCACCTCGTCGTTGACGGGTCCATAGGTGCTTGAATGCCAAGGAGGGAGAGGGTAGCGGTTCCCGAGACATTGAACGGTCAATGATGCATCCTCAATTACATGCAGAGGGAATTAAATGGAGAAGTAGAATAAAGCCAGCATGATGTGAATGCAACAGAGTTTGGACTCTCATATAATAAAGGCGCCCCACCACTCCAATCCATCAACTCCCAAGTCTCTGCGCAACACTTCTCACTCCAATCAAAGACCAAGTGACCAGAAGCCACAAGCACCTACGGAGGCGATGGACGCGAGTGGCAGGCGGCTGTGCCAAATCATCCAAGGCGCCGGCCTGCGGCCCCGCACCGCGCAGCTTTTCCAGACGGTGCTGGCGACCGCAGGCATCGTAGCCCTTGCCGACGCCGGCTTTGCCTCTCGCATGGACGACATGATGGTCAACTCCATCCGCAAATTCACCGTCGTCAAGAAACGCGCGGACGACCTTGCCGTACTGCTCCAGCCCGCGCGCCCAGGATCCTCATTGCCTGCCACCCTCATCAGCCTCTATGGTGACGAACTCTTTCAAGCCCTGGTGGCCCTGCAGGTGCCGGAGGTCGCGACGAAGAATGTGCACCTAGAGGCCACGCTCGCAGCGCAGCGCCTCGCCATGCAAGAAACCGTCGACCTGCACATCCACGTCTACAAGGAAATCGTCTACATGGGCCACTACAAGGCAAGCGAGGACAGAAAGACGGTTGCCTTCTTCCAGCGGCTGGAATCTTTGGACGCCATTGTTCAGAAGCACGTCGACCTGGCCATGAAAGCCACTGCTACTTACGCGTCATTCAGTGGCCGGCGTCCTGAGTCGAGGAGGTGGACGTCGTCGATGGATGCATATCTTCTTCTTGCCTCCTGTAACCAGCACTGCATCGCCTCGTGGCCTTAATGTTTTATTAGTATAGTACTCCCTCCGTTCGCAAATATAAGTATTTCTAAATATTCCAGCAAGTGACTACTACATACGGAGCAAAATGAGTGAATCTACACTCTAAACTATGTCTACATACATTTGTATGCTGTATTCCATTTGAAATAGTATCTAAAAAGGCTTATATTTATGAACGGAGGGAGTATATGGCATTTTTATTCCAGTCGTAATGTTTTCACTGCGAGGTGGGGCCGCAGTTGAGCAAACCCACCCCGCCTGCCGGACGTCAGCCGAGTTTAGAATTAGAAGAGAGAAACAAGGGAGGAGAGCTAGCTGTAGCACGGACACTGTTGTCAGATGGGACTCGTGTTTATAGAATAGGAGTACTGAGCACTCATGCCTCTTTTTTTTGAGGGAAAAATTAGTCGTATGTCTAGTACCACTAGTTGGGTGTGTGCGACCTATAGTTGTCATCACTTTAGGTCTCCTTTTTGAACCGCGGCTACGCTTCACAATACATATTTTTTCACGCATTTATCCTCCTATATGTACTCCTAGGCTATTTCCACATGCTCCCATTCACCGACATGTGGGACATAGAGCATCTGGATCATAGTGCATGCACGACTCGGAGCATATGCCGGGGTACTTTACATTCCAGACCTCACGAATTACATGCAAACCCCCCGCAGAAGAATAAATGAATGAATGAATTACTACATGAAGCCGGATTATTTTCATGGAAACCAGAGCACGTTCATTAAATTTTGGACATAGCACGTTTATAAAAAATGACCGGACCTAAACCAGTCTAAGTGCCTCTTTGATTTTTCCCGCAAAAAAGGGCCTCTTTGATTCGCAGGATACAGAAAACATAGGAATGGGGAAAGTATGATGGCGATGAACCGAGACGAGGAGAACTCTAACTCAGTTAGAGGTTAGAGTTAGATTCTAACCCTGAACTAACTCCAAACCAAAGAGGTGTATGGATGGCAGGGTTAGATTGACAATAAATGCTCTATCTCAATCATTCGACTACTTTGGACCCTATTTCCTGCCTGATTAGGAGGGTGCTTGGATAAGTTTTAGGTCCATGACTAAAAGTAGTGGGACTAAAACTTGCTAGCCTCACCCAAGCTTGGATCCAAATACTAAAGAGACTAAAATCAAGTTAATGGGCATTTATTATCCTCCAAACCATCCAATCCAGAACTCGCCTGTGTTAAAGGAGAGGAGTTAATTGAGGAGAGAGAGGACTAATCCACATTTTAGTAGGGGTACCCCTAACTAAAAAATTTTAGTCTCAAGACTAGTTTTAGCCCCTCTTTAGTCAGGGGTGCTTGGAACTTTAGCCTCTTAAAGAGACTATTTTTAGTCATACTAAAATAAGTACCTTGGATCCAAGCACCCTCTTGGTGTGGCCGACTCTTCTGTGGCCTCCTCCCGCTCACAATTGACATAAACGAACCATCTATACAAATCAAGCATGCAAAACATGATAATTTTTACTTTGTCCATACAAATGAGATATCCCACTTAAACATACAAGTCGTCAATCAAGCTTCACAAAATAAAAAAACACTTCATGAAACAAAGAATGAGCTAACTCATCACGAAAGTCATTCACGATAGCGAGGGAGCCCGGAGCTCCTCACACACCGAGGGAGGAGCTCGCCATCGTCGCTCTGGAGGAAGGCTCTATAGAGCCCAAGCCCCGGGAACCCCTCCGACGCTGCCCTTGCGAGTTGAGGTCGACACCGGCATGGGTAGCAGGGCCGCTTGCTGCCGACTGGGAACTTAATCTTTGGGACTCTAGAAACAATGCAAGCCTGTAACTAAAATACCTAGAAAGGTGAACTGAATCTTTGGGCCTCTAGAAATAATGCAAGCCTGAAACTGAAATACCTAGAAAGGTGAACTGAATCTTTGGGCCTCTAGAAATAATGCAAGCCTGAAAGTGAAATACTTAGAAAGGTGAACTGAATCTTTGGGCCTCTAGAAATAATGCAAGCCTGAAACTGAAATACCTAGAAAGGTGAAAAATCTTTAGGCCTCTAGAAATAATGCAAGCCTGAAATTGAAATACCTAGAAAGGTGAACTGCATCTTTGGTCCTCTAGAAAGATGTATTACCTCCTCAAGCAGCATCAAACAATTCCATGCGTGCACCACAAATCTATACCAAGTTTCATTAGGATCAACTTTTCCAAATCAGAATTATGGCTAGAGCAAGCAAGATCAATGATATGGCCGTGAGACAGAGAAGGAACGAACATACTCACCCCTCTCGCAACCTCCCTCCACTAGTAGAAAAAGGACCTAATATGAGACACATTAGTGCCGGTTTGATTTTGAGCCGGCACTAATGTGTCCCTTAGTGCCGGTTCCAACGGCTAGCCGTCCGTTCTCATTAGTACCGGTTCGTGGCGAACCTTTAGCACCGGTTCATGCCACGAACCGATACTAAAGAGAGTGGTGGCAGGGTGTTGTCAGTCCGGGGCCCCTCCAGCACCTTTAGTACCGGTTCGTGGCACGAACCGGTACTAAAGGTCGACGTACATAAACCCTGTGTCCACCCGAGCCACTCTGTTCTTCCCCTTCCCCTCACTTCCTCTGTTCTTCCCCTCTCTTCCTCGAGCTCCTCACAAATTTTGCCCAAAAATTGTCAAGATTTGAAGGCCCCCATCCATTCAAATGATCACAAAGGTTAGCAACTTTGTCCTTTCAAAGATTAGCTCTTGCAATGCTTTGTATAGTGATTAATTTGGGAGGAATTATATTTGCTAGTATTTGATTTATATGCAATTTGAGGTCAAAAATAACACTTAGTTTGCATATGTAGGTGTGGTTTACTTAGTGCCTTCTAAATCTCTGTCGTAACCACCGTCGATCGCCCGCACTGTCCCGTCGCCGGCACCACCTTGTGGTGAGGCTCTTGTTCATGAATGTTTTACATTACCAAATTGATGTTTGTGTGCTTTGGATATATAGTTACTCGTATAATTATCTTACCCGTACGTTGTTTGTTATACATAGTGCCATGGTTTTGATATCCGTCCCCGTCGGCCCTCGTCCTTGTTATGATTCGGATGTGGTATATTCTCTTTTAAAACTAGTTGTTGCGTTTCATGTTTATGACAAATTATGCCCATCAAGTTGACATAGATATTTTTATCTAGGAGGTATGTGAACCGGAAATTCCAACCGACCCTATTGTCGAGAGGTTAAATTTAGTTGAAAGAGAAAACGAGTATTTGAAAGAAAAATTGAAAAGAAATGAGGGGGAGCAGATGGAATTGGAGTTGCATGTTGCCAATGTCATCGATGATCACAAGATCAAGATGGAGAAAATGAGGTTAAAGATTAGAAATATTAGAAAATATGCCATTGATAGTGTGGCTTGGTATCATTATGCTGTTGGATCAATTGTTACCTTAGTTGCGATCTTCATCGCATTTGTTGTTGCATTTAAATTCTTTAGCTAGAGAGTTATTTGTATGTTGCATT
This sequence comes from Triticum dicoccoides, assembly GCF_002162155.2. Taxonomy (NCBI): domain Eukaryota; kingdom Viridiplantae; phylum Streptophyta; class Magnoliopsida; order Poales; family Poaceae; genus Triticum; species Triticum dicoccoides. The sequence continues at coordinate 635,176,087 of NC_041393.1, forward strand.
TAATTAAGTGTTGTATATGAACTTTATGTATGAACTTTATGTATGAACTTGTATTAATTTGGTCTATTCGGTGTTGTGTAATGAAGATGAGCCGACAATGGATGTATGATGACCGATGCTCTCCCGAGTTCATTAATGGCGTGCATACTTTTCTGCGGTCCGCTGAGGCAAACAAGCGGGCGGATGGTTTTATGCCTTGTCCATGTGCTGGCTGTAAGAATGGTCACAGTTACTCTACGTCAAAAACCATTCATGTCCACCTATTTAAGTCCGATTTCATGCCCCACTATAATGTTTGGACCAAACATGAAGAAATAGGGGTTATGATGGAAGACAATGAAGAAGAAGAGGACGACGATGGCTATCCTGACCATGGGTTCCCTGAATACGATGATACAACAATGGGGGAAGAAGTTGAGCCGGCAATGCGGGAAGAAGCTGAAGAAGAGGCATCAGATGAGCCCGCTGATGATCTAGGTCGGGCCATTGCCGATGCAAAGAGAAACTACGCAAGTGATCTGGAGAGGACAAAGTTGCAGCGCATGTTAGAGGATCACAAGAAATTGTTGTACCCGAATTGCGACGTTGACAAAAAAAAGTTGGGCACCACACTTGAATTGTTGCAATGGAAGGCAGAGAATGGTGTATCTGACAAGGGATTTGGAAAGTTGTTGGTAATGATAAAGAATATGCTTCCAAAGGACAACGAATTGCCCGAGAGTACATATGAAGCAAAGAAGGCTGCCTGCCCTCTAGGGTTAGAGGTGCAAAAGATACATGCATGCCCTAATGACTGCATCCTCTACCGCGGTGAGTACGAGGATTTGAACGCTTGCCCGGTATGCGGTGCATTATGTTATAAGATCAGTCGCGATGACCCTGGTGATGTCGAGGGCGAGCGCCCCAGGAAGAAGATTCCTGCCAAGGTGATGTGGTATGCTCCTATAATACCACGGTTGAAACGTTTGTTCCAAAACAAAGAGCATGCGAAGGCGATGCGGTGGCAGGCAGAAGACCGTAAGAAAGATGGAAAGTTGAGAGTACCCGCTGACGGTTCGTAGTGGACAAAAATCGAGAGAAAGTACTGGGAGGAGTTTGCAGGTGACCCAAGGAACGTATGGTTTGGTCTAAGCGCAGATGGCATTAATCCTTTTGGGGAGCAGAGCAGCAACCATAGCACATGGCATGTGACTCTATGTGTGTATAACCTTCCTCCTTGGTTGTGCATGAAGCGGAAGTTCATTATGATGCCAGTGCTCATCCAAGGCTCTAAGCAACCCGACAATGACATTGATGTGTACCTAAGGCCATTAGTTGAAGAACTATTACAGCTGTGGAATGGAACAGGTGTACGTGCGTGGGATGAGCACGGACAGGAAGAATTTGACCTAAAGGCGTTGCTGTTCGTGACCATCAATGATTGCCCTGCTCTCAGTAACCTTTCAGGACGGACAAACAAGGGATACCGCGGATGCACGCATTGTTTGGATGATATCGACAGTATATATTTGGATAGTTGTAGGAAGAATGTGTACCTGGGACATCGTCGATTTCTTCCGACAAGGCATCCTGTAAGAAATAAAGGCAAGCATTTCAAAGGTGAGGCGGATCACCGGACAAAGCCTCGCCACCGTACTGGTGCTGATGTACATGATACGGTCAAGGATTTGAAGGTAATCTTTGGAAAGGGTCCTGGCGGACAACCTGCTCCGAAGGACGCTGACGGACGCGCACCCATGTGGAAGAAGAAATCTATATTTTGGGACCTGCCATATTGGAAAGACCTAGAGGTCCACTCCGCAATCGACATGATGCACGTGATGAAGAATCTTTGCGTGACCCTGCTTGGCTTTTTGGGCGTGTATGGGAAGACAAAAGATACACCAGAGGCACGGGAGGACCAGCAACATATGCACGGAAAAGACGGCATACATCAGGGTCAGGCCAGCTATGCTCTTACCAAAGAAGAGAAGGAAATCTTCTTCGAATGCCTGCTCAACATGAAGGTACCGTCTGGCTTCTCGTCGAATATAAAGGGAATAATAAATATGGCAGAGAAAAAGTTCCAGAACCTAAAGTCTCATGACTGCCACATGATTATGACGCAACTCCTTCCGGTTGCATTGAGGGGGCTTCTACCGGAAAACGTTCGATTAGCCATTGTGAAGCTATGTGCATTCCTCAATGCAATCTCTCAGAAGGTAATCGATCCTGAAATCATACCAAGGTTACAGAATGATTTGGTGCAATGTCTTGTCAGTTTCGAGTTGGTGTTCCCACCATCCTTCTTCAACATCATGATGCACGTCCTAGTTCACCTTTGTGAAGAGGTTAACATTTTGGGTCCTATATTGCTACACAATATGTTCTCCTTTGAAAGGTTCATGGGAGTCTTGAAGAAATATTTTCATAACCGTGCTAGGCCAGGAGGAAGCATATCGAAGGGCCATGAAAATGAGGAGGTCATTGAGTTTTGTATTGACTTTATCCCTGACCTTAAGCCGATTGGTGTTCCCGAATCGCGGCATAAGGGCAGACTGGAAGGAAAAGGCACGCGAGGAGGGCATCAAATAATATGTATGGACGGGCATTCTCTCACTGAAGCACACTACACAGTTCTACAGAATTCTGCCTTGGTAGCTCCGTATATGGAGGAACACAAGAATTTTCTACAGTCCAAACACCCGGAGAAGTCTGACGACTGGATTACACGCGAACAAACGAGGACTTTCGCCGGTTGGTTACAGAAACGTGCCCTGAATGATGGCGATATTCAAAATGACCTGACATCGCTATCCCAATTACCATCTTCGAATATAATGACTTTCAAAGGGTACCAGATAAATGGGAATACATTTTACACGATCGCCCAAGATAAGAAGAGCACCAACCAAAACAGTGGTGTCCGCTTTGATGCAACAACCAACATGGCAAAGGAAACATATTATGGTTACATAGAGGACATATGGGAACTTAACTATGGATCAGGTGATTTGAAGGTCCCTTTATTACGGTGCAAATCGGTCAATATGACACGGGGCGGGGTAACGGAAGACCCGCAGTACAGAATGACAACAGTGGATCTCAACAATCTTGCGTATGCAGACGAACCATTCGTCCTAGCCAATGATGTGGCGCAGGTTTTTATGTGAAAGACATGTCTACCAAGCCGAGAAAAAGAAAAGATAAGGAAGCGAATGGAAAATACGACGAGCCAAAGCGCCACGTAGTTCTTTCAGGAGAAAGAAACATCATGGGAGTGGATGACAAGACAGACATGTCAGAAGATTATGAAAAGTTTGATGAAATTGCTCCATTCACAGTGAATATTAACCTGAGCATCCAGTTAAATGATGAAGATTTTCCATGGCTACGGCATAAAGGGACACACGCGAAGAAAAAGTTTCACACCCAAAGATCTGGGATGTGATCGGCTTCACCATCATCACTTTCTTCTGTGTTTCAAACCCAGTAGGGAATGTCTGTAATAATTAGGGTAGTTATGTGTTTTGGCATTTGAAACGCGAAGAAATTTTCTGTGCAAACAAATTCTTTTCATGCATTTACTGATTTTTTTTCCAGCTAAATGACCCTGAAATTGAAAAGCATTTCAAATGACCCTGAGTGTCTTGTGCAGTTCAACTAAAATGTCACATGGGCAACATCTCTCAATTTTGGTGGAACTGCACAAAATGGTGACTGGAGTTTCCAAAATCTCCATCAAGTTCTGCTGGTAATCTCGTGCAACATTTTATTAGCCTTTGCAAGATGGAGCCATCACTGTTACCATAATGGCACTTTATTTTAGTGGAACTGCACAAAAGGATAAGAAAATGATAGTTGCACCTTACATGAGCCGGACAGCCAACCTTAATGTTCCTCAATTTTAGTGCAACTACTAAAGAAGAACCTGCCAGCTCACAAGAGCAAGTACTTCTTGCTAGCTGAATGATGCAATCTTTGCTTCATTTCAGGTGAACTGCAGAAAAAGGTGCATGAATTGAATCATGGAACTCCAGGCAGACCTCATCCAAATAGAGCTGGAGGTTGAGTTCAAGGAGGTCGCTATTAAAGCGCAATCATGCTCTCCTGTCTCCGTGTTTGTGCTGTGCAAACAAGAATACTCAACTATAGATGTTGTGACGGTCAAGAGCATTCGCCAAGTTCTTCGATTGTCTGACATGGCTAGCCAAGATGGATTTAATCCTGATATTCACTTTATCAAAAGGCTCTAATGGGTTGGTTCTGAATCTTGCAAGCTGGGAATCAGTGAGATGTGTATGCATCTTTGTTGTACTTATTATTTGAATCTTATTTGTTGGTTCTGAATCTTGCAAGCTGGGAATCAATGAGATGTGTAGGCATTTTTGTTGTACTTATTATTTGGATCCTATTTGTTGGTTCTAAATCTTGCAAGCTGGGAATCAATGATATGTGTAGGCATCTTTGTTGTACTTATTATTTGGATCTTATTTTTTGGTTTTGAATCTTGCAAGCTGGGAAACACGGCATGATGATGCAGAGGACAACAACCATAACAAACAGTTCAAACTTGGTAGTATTATCTGTGTGAAAGTGCGACAAATGTGTTGATCGTGTGCGTCCTGAGAATAATAATTCTAATTTTTGTGCATGTTGATCCTGTGGCACTGATAGAACGAGCGAATGCATTGCTTGTTTTAAATATAAATTTCTATTAAAGCTAATTAAATTTAAGTAAAGTGACCACTAACTCCTGTTATTACAGTACCAATACAGACCCGCTCGTGAACCGACGTGTGGTCGGAGTAGGTTTCTTAATGGAGGTGTTTCAATGCGCTAAGGGTGCATCTTCTGCCGGACGTGCAGCGGACGAGGGAGGGGTAGTAACTGTTGTCGCCTGTACACACTCAGCTTACTGTTGAGTCCAGTTCCCCAAGAGCTGAAAAACGAACTGCTGCCGTCTCCTACACACTTGTTCACTCGAAGAGACTCCAATAGTGATCCGAGGGGGGAGCCTGCTGGAAATGGACTTCAGCAAGGAGTTCCCCTTTGAGCTCGCCGTTCAGTCCTATGGCTGCACCAAGTTTAATGTGATGTACACCAACGATACGGACTCGGTGAAGCTCTGCCTTGCCTCACTCCTATGGCTGCACCAGGTTCTAGAGCATTCACCCGTTTCATCGGCAGCGCCGACTGCACCTTTGCTACGGTGGAGAGAAGGAAGAACGTGACGATTCGGCCATCTGGTGCAACAAGCTTGTCGACATCCAGAAGCAATACAAGATCATCAGCAACGGGCAGGAGAAGGACTCCGTGGTTGACCTCGCTGAGACCATCATCGACCCCTGATACGCCAACATGAAAGAAGACGACCTGAACACGTGGGAGGTACCTCTGAATCGAGCCTACATAACCCACGCGGCCAAGGACGCATACGCATGCTACGACATGTACAGGCAGATCTTGGACATGAGGGCGTGTCTGCTTCCCGTAACCGACGAGTACATGAACAGCCGCAGCGTCATGATCAAGCATGCCAGGAAGGTCTAGATGTTGTACTTTATCTGTTTATAAGCACCTTTATCACCTGAGTGTTTCATGCATTAGCCTATGTGTCGTAATTATCTGTTTTGTCCGAAATATTTCTTTTAAGAACCCATTAACCTGATTGCTTTTTTTAGTGGCTATTTGCTTATGTATGTAAACTAGTTCACTTGTCCGTAAAAAAAACTAGTTCACTCGGCTGCCGTTCTTTGAATCTCCTTCCTCCCAACATACTCCCCTCCTCAGCTGGACCCAGCAGGTCTCTGAATTTTCTCCCACTTTCTTTTTGGATGTAAACTGAGTTTTCTCCCAGTACTTTCCCCTAGAACCAACTCAAATGTCCCACGTCTAGCCTAAAAACTAATAATACCCCACGTATTATTAACTCATCAAATTAAAATGATATTTTATTTCGTAAGTTGAAAGTTCATACAAAATAATAATAATAATTGTTTATATATAACTTGGCAAGTTAACTCCTAGTGATTGCATACATAAGCTTGCAAAGATTTTACTGACGTGCAATCATGTGTTTATGTTTTTATAACATTTCTCCATCTAGCCCAACATGATATTTTCCCCAGTCCAGCAAGTCTGCGGATTTCGAGAAAAATGCAAATGGGATTTAAACGGGCTGCATAGATGCTACATCATTGTTTCACCCAGCCCACAAAATGGACTAAAAAAACAAATGGACTGGCTGACATGTGGGCCAGTAGGTCGAAGCCTAAGAAGGCGTTGGATTTACATCCAACGGCCAACATTCTTCTTCAATCTCTCATCTTCTTCCCCCAGCGCTGCCGGAACCGCCTGCTCCAGCCTTCGGCGTCCAACGGCATTGTTTTGCACTCCTCAGCGAAACGCTACCCTGCCGACGGTCAGGCCATCCCTCCACTCCGCACCTCCTATTATTCTCTGCCGAGTGTAGGCCCACCCTGCACCCGAACCAGTCAAGTTTCCCACTCCTCTCCATCTGCGCCTCCACTGCCGCGTCTTCCCCATCTCCGGCTCGTTCTAGTCTGGGGCCTCACCGTCGTCCACCGCCTCGGTGCGCTCGGCGCGGCGTGGTCAACATACGAGAGTCATCAGAAGAGGACTGTACATGGAGAGCCTGATGGCTGGGACCCATGAGGTCTATGGTCACACGCAAGGAAAATTCATCCTTATTACACACTGTACGTGGGAAGGGCTTCTGTATTTCGCGAAAAAATGTTCCCCTCGCTGACAGGTCGAACCCACCAGCTATATCTTCGCACACAAGGAAGTGCCTCCTTATTATGCACCAAAAAATGAATACCCCCTGCTAGCTGGGACACACCATAGTGTGTGCCTGACTTGTGGGCCTACTAAGTTGACGAGGATGGAGGGCTTTGTCAACTTAGTCAATATGAACGATTCTAGCTCCAGTGACCGTACGATGTCCATCCAACGGCCATAGTGCTTCTTCAACCTCTGGTCTTCTTGCTCCAGCCGCCCAAAGCAGCGCCTATCGTGCCACGTGCTCCTGCCTCTCATGGCCGGTTGTGATGCCGCAGAGCCCTCACCGCCCCCTACTACTCCTACCGCTGGCCTAGGGTATCCCTCTACTCACCCACAACCCCTGTTATTTTGCGGCAACGGCAGCCTCACACCGCAGCCGAACCAGTGAACCCTCGTATTCCTCTCCGCGTGAGCATCCACTATCGCGTCTTCCCCATCTCCGTGTCATCCCCTTCCTAGGCCTCACCGTCATCAACTGCCTTGGTGCTCTCGGCGCGGCGTGGTCGATGTGGTCAACGACCAACTTCCATCGGAAGAGGCTGATAGCTGGGTCCACAGCCTAGTTTTTTTGTGATTTGCCAAGTAAGTCACTTTGTCGGGCCTGTTGGGCTGCAAATCTTTCAAGACGAGGAGAGCTTCATTTGGCTGGCCGAGAAAATGGCCTATCAGTAATGAGAAATGGGTTGTACATTTTTAAAACACATCAAACCAGCAATTAGTTTCAAATATCTTTTTTTCATTTCAAGATTTTAAATTACATTAATTTTATGCGTGGAGAATTTGTTGGATTTTATATTGATATACATTTATTTTTAAAATCAGTTTGAATGTGAGTCAAAATTTCGGGATTAAAAACAGTTGGACCGCACCGAAATATGCAAAAATTCGTATAATTTTTTAACCGTGGCCACAATATGGGCTGTAATGCTAACAAAAAGAATATGGGCTCCAAAAGAAACCTTAAGAATTAGCAAATGGGCTGTAAATTATTAGAAATAATGGCAGATGGGTTGTATGCTGTTTTCCACAGATTTGAAGCTTTCCTAAAAAAAGGTTGACGCACAAGCAGTGACTGTTGGATGTCCATCGAACGGCCGTCGTGCTTCTTCAATCTCTGCTCTTCCTGCTCCGGCCGCTCAAACAAGCGCCGGAGGGACTGCCTGCTCCCTCCTCCCCGCGGCCGGCTGTGCTGCCGCGCAGGCCTCGCCGCCCCACCGTACTCCCATCGCTGGCCTAGCCATCCCTCTATTCACCCACACCTGCTGTTATTCTCCGGCGACGGCAGACGAACCAGTAAACCCTCATACATTCATACTCCCCTCTGCGTGGGAAACAACTACCAAGTCTTCCCTGCCTCCGTGTCGTTCCCTTCCAAGGCCTCTTCGTCGTCCACCACCCTGGTGCTCTCTGCGTGGCCTGGTCAACGTGGTCAATGACCGACATGCATCGGAAGTGGACTATACGTGGAGAGGCCAACAGATGGGTCCACGGCCGCACGCAAGGAAATGCCTCCTTATTACGCGCAAAATAATGATTCCTCCACCTGACATCAGGGACCCACCGAAAGGGCCTCTCTATTTCGTGAAAAAAACATTACCGCCGCTGACAGCTCGGACCCACCAGCTATATCTTCGCACGCAAGGAAGTGCCTCCTTATTACACACAAAAAAATGAATACTCCCCCTGTTAGCTGGGACCCAGTATAGTGGCAGGCTGCCTTGTGGGCCTACTAAGTTTACGGGGACGGAGGGCTTTGTCAACTTAGTCAATATGCACAATTCTAGCTCCAGTGACCGTACGATGTCCATCCAACGGCCATAGTGCTTCTTCAACCTCTGGTCTTCTTGCTCCAGCCGCCCAAACCAGTGCCGGTCGTGCCTCGTGCTCCTGCCTCAAGTGGCCAGCTGCGATGCGGCGGAGGCCTCACCACCCCCTACTACTCCCACCGCTGGCCAGGCCATCCCTCTACTCACCCACACCCCCTGTTATTCTGCGGCGATGGCAGCCTCACACCACAGCGAACCAGTGAACCCTCGTACTCCTCTACGCGTGGGCATCCACTGCCACGTCTTCCCAAGCTCCGCATCGTCCCCTTCCTAGGCCTCGTCGTCGTCCACCACCCTGGTGCTCTCAGCGTGGCATGGTCAACGTGGTCAAGGAACGACTTCCATCAGACGTGGACTATACGTGGAGAGGCTGACAGTTGGGTCCACGGCCGCAGCAAGGAAGTGCCTCCTTATTACGTGCAGAATAATTATTCCTCCACCTGACAGCGAGGACCCACCGGACGGGCCACCGTATTTCACGAAAAAAACGTTCCCCCCTGACTACTGGGACCCACCAGCAACACCTTCGCACGCAAGGAAGTGCGTCCGGGCAAAAAAAACCAAAATGATTCGCCCCCCCTGACTGCTGGGACCCACCAGCTACATCTTCGCAGGCAAGGGAGTGCCTGACAGTCGGGACCCACCTAGTCGAAGCATACGTAGCGTTGTCATTCTGGTCGTGAACGTGTACGTACATATATACTGGTGGATGTAGAGGCGCGCACGTGTCGTAGTAGAGGCGCGCACGTAGCATGTACACATACGTACAGCGGCCGGGGTGCAAGAAAGAAAATACAGCCACGTATGTGTACATACGGGCGGGCTCTCAAACGCCTACTCGCGCATACGTACGGTGAGGGCTCGTGTTCATGGGGAGGCAACGAAATGCATCATGTTCATGGGGAGGCAATGGAACGCGTGGGAGCCAACCGGCTGGGTCGGAACGGAATGCGTGGTCGTGTTCATCGGGAGGGCTTGGATGGAACAGACGATGGAAACGAGGCCTGGCATACTGCACAACGGAGGAAATGAACCTCCTACATTCGAAATGGGGTCCTGTTGATCGGGAGGGGTCTGGCGTACCGCAAAACGGACGAAACGGACCTCCTACAGTCGAAACGGGGGTCCTGTTGATCAGGAGGGGTGTGGCGTACCACAAAACGGACGAAACGGACCTCCTACGGTCAAAACGGGGGTCCTGTTGATCGGGAGGGGTGTGGCGTACTGCAAAACAGGACTCCACGGGATACTGTTCATCTCCACCGTTGACCTCCTCCAGCCTCCACGGGCTATTGTTCATCCACCGTCGACCTCCTCCAGCCTCCACCTGCGACTGTTCATCCACGGGCTCCTGTTCATCCAGCCTCCACCGCGTGCTACTCCACCGGCTACTGTTCAACCACCCCTCTCCACGGGCTCCTGTTTAACCACCCCTCCACGGGCTACTGTTCATCCACCCCTCCACCGTCTACTGTTCATCCAGCCCTCCACGGGGTCGTCCTGTTCATCCAGCCCTCCATGGGGTCCTGTTCATCCAGGCCCAACCAGCTCGATCATTCGGG
>NC_041393.1:635186679-635227765 GCF_002162155.2 Triticum dicoccoides
ACACTCACTGTTCATCTAGAGAGGCAGCATCGATCGACTTCAGTTAGCAGCAGTAGCGAAGGAATTGCTCGATCGGGTTCAGTTAACAGCCATCGATCGATCGCTCGGTTTCAGTAACGCGTAGCCTGCAGTGCAATCACTCGGGTTCAGTTAGAGCCAACGCCTCGCACACAAACGCGTACGTGTACGAGGGAAACGCGCATCGCTCGGCCCCCGACCACCCACCGTAACTGGAACTCCCCAAAATTTTCCTTGCCCTCGCTTCTACCACAGTTTTTTCCGTCATGGACGGCCCAAAGAATGTCATGCAGCTGCGTGTCTGGCCCGCCCAGGACGAAAAGCCCATTTTCTGTCATGATTTTTTGTCATAGAAGTAGGAGCCCACCACATCTATGATGATACCGGGTTTTGTCACAATTATCGTCATAGAAGTGTCATATGTATGACAGAAACAAATTTCGTTCGGCCCAAAATGTCACGGATGTGTCTTTTTTTGTAGTGTGTATTTCAATGAATTTGTTGAGTGCAATATACTATGGTACCAAAGTTTCAAACAGGTAGGCAATCATTCGATGACTAGACAGAAGCTGGAATGGGGGTTTGAACAACGAGAATAACATGGTGTTTGATTCCAGGATGAATAATGGTATAACATTTAGCTTGTGAATCACATACGAAGCAGGGTGCAAAGGATACATTAGAATCCGGGTTGTAAAGAAGAGTCAGGTTTCGATCCAGTGGACCTGTGGATTATGGGCCCACCATGTGGGTTGAAAGTAGGAAGGGTGGTGACATCTTGCACAGCCACGACAGGGAGGCATGCTAGTGAATAGCTTGTCATCTATGCCGGCAACAATGTCGGTACCAAGGACGGGGAACGAAGAGAGCAATTTTCCTGCATGTTGAACGAGGCGAACCAATTGGCAAAGTTATCACCCATCGGTGGTTACCGGAATGTCATCAACAATAGTAACAGGATCTTACAGACAGAATGATACAACAAGGTGCCTACCTAAGTAGGGAATTATCTATGCTTAGTTAAGTCAGATTCGGGAAAGGTTAAACAAAAGATGGAAAGCAAAATGCGATTATCAGATTAAACAGAACAATGGAAAGAAAAATTGTGATTACACACAATTATTAGGAGTATATCCTTCCCATGTACAAGCAGAACATGGCATACAGGGTAGGAGAGCAAGTACCCAACCATTCTAATAAGAGGCAAGGATTAATCAAGATCTTACCCATACAATGGTGTTTGGATAACTGACCAAGAAACATTTAGCATCGCGCCTCCAATGTTCTTGTTGAAGAGCGGGGTATCATAGTCATGCTTTGAGGTAGCAATGATATGGTGTTTCAATCAAGGGCTAGACTTTCGATACACAAATGATCCATCAGGAGCAAATTATAAAATAAGTCTGACAGTTTCCACCAGGAAGAATGGTTTGGTACGTCTCCAATGTATCTATAATTTATGAAGCATTCATGCTATTATATTATCTGTTTTGGATGATTACGGGCTTTATTATACACTTTTATATTACTTTTGGGACTAACCTATTAACCAGAGGCCCAGCCCATATTGCTATTTTCTTGCCTATTTCAGTGTTTCGAAGAAAAGGAATATCAAACGGAGTCCAAACAGAATGAAACCTTCGGAAAAGTTATTTTTGGAACAAAAGCAATCCCGGGAACTTGGAGTGCAACCCAATGAAGCGTCGAGGAGGCCACGAGATAGGGGGCGCGCCCACCCCCCTGGGCGCGCCCACCCCTGGGAACGCCCTCCACCCTCGTGGGCCCCTCGAGGCTCCCCCGACCGACTTCTTTCGCCTATATATTCACATATACCGTAACGTCGTCAAAGAACACAATAGATCGGGAGTTCCGCAGCCGCAAGCCTCAGTAGCCACCAAAAACCTCTCGGTATCCCGTTCCGGCACCCTGCTGGAGGGGGAATCCATCACCGGTGGCCATCTTCATCATCCCGGCGCTCTCCATGATGAGGAGGAAATAGTTCACCCTCGGGGCTGAGGGTATGTACCAGTAGCTATGTGTTTGATCTCTCTCTCTCTCTCTCTCTCTCTCTCTCTCTCTCTCTCTCTCGTGTTCTCTCTATGGCACGATCTTGATGTATCGCAAGCTTTGCTATATAGTTGGATTTTATGATGTTTCTCCCCCTCTACTCTCTTGTAATGAATTGAGTTTTCCCTTTGAAGTTATCTTATCGGATTGAGTCTTTAAGGATTTGAGAACACTTGATGTATGTCTTGCCATGCTTATCTGTAGTGACAATGGGATATCACGTGATCCACTTGATGTATGTTTTGGTGATCAACTTTCGGGTTCCGCCCATGAACCTATGCATAGGGGTTAGCACACGTTTACGTCCTGGCTCTCTGGTAGAAACTTTGGGGCACTCTTTGAAGTACTTTGTGTTGGTTGAATAGATGAATCTGAGATTGTGTGATGCATATCGTATAATCATGCCCACGGATACTTGAGGTGACAACGTAGTATCTAGGTGACATTAGGGTTTTGGTTGATTTGTGTCTTAGGGTGTTATTCTAGTATGAACTCTATGATAGATTGAACAGAAAGAATAGCTTCATGTTATTTTACTACGGACTATTGAATAGATAGAACAGAAAGGATAACTTTGAGGTGGTCTCATACCCTACCATAATCTCTTCGTTTTGTTCTCCGCTATTAGTGGCTTTGGAGTGACTCTTTGTTGCATGTTGAGGGATTGTTATATGATCTATCTATGTTATTATTGTTGAGAGAACTTGCACTAGTGAAAGTATGAACCTTAGGCCTTGTTTCCTATCATTGCAATACCGTTTGTGCTCACTTTTATCATTAGTTACCTTATTGTTTTTATAATTTCAGATTACAAAAACATTTATCTTCTATCCATATTGCACTTGTATCACCATCTCTTCGCCGAACTAGTGCACCTATACAATTTACCATTGTATTGGGTGTGTTGGGGACACAAGAGACTCTTTGTTATTTGGTTGCAGGGTTGTTTGAGAGAGACCACCTTCATCCTACGCCTCCCATGGATTGTTAAACCTTAGGTCATCCACTTGAGGGAAATTTGCTACTGTCCTACAAACCTGTGCACTTGCAGGCCCAACAGCGTCTACAAGAAGAAGGTTGTGTAGTAGACATCAAGCTCTTTTCTGGCGCCATTGCTGGGGAGGTGAGTGCTTGAACGTATATCTTTAGATCTTGCAATCGAATCTTTTTATTTCTTGTTTTATCACTAGTTTAGTTTATAAAAGAAAACTACAAAAAATGGAGTTGAGTTTGTCTCATACGCTTCATCTTTTTAATATCTTTCATGAGTATGATGAAAAGGAAAATTGTGCTCAAGTGCTAGAAGAAGAAATCTATAGAATGTTTGATACTAAATCTTTGAATGGTGAGAATGACTGCAATGTTGTTAGTATGAATTCCTTGAATATCCATGATGCTAATAATATGAAAAGGCCCAACCTTGGGGAAGCTATGTTTCATAAGGATGAAATATTTGAGAATATATTTTCTGAAATTAATGTTTGTCCCAAGTTTGGGGATGCTATGTTTAATGAAGATGATATTTTTTGCCTCCCAAGTTTTGATATTCAAAGTTGTTATGATGATAGCATGCCTCTTACTTATGATGATTCTATTGATGAAAGTGGGTTTGGAAGAGTGTCAACTTTAGGAAGTAATGATCCCACTATTTTGGAGGATGTTGAATTTTATTGTGATGAATACGAAAGTGGGTTTGGAAGAGTTTCAACTTTATTTAGTGATGACTCCACTATCTTGGAAGAGGTTTCAATCGATTATGATGAGAACAAAGTTGCTACTTATGATGATTATTATGATGAAACTTATGCTATAAAAAGTAGTGATGATTATATTTATAAAACTTGTCATGATTATGATTACCCTTTTTTCTGAAAATTACTCTTTTAATGTGGAAACAATTTTTAGTGTTCAAGTCTCTTATGATACTCTCACTATTCTGAATGAGAAGAATTTTCCTTATGTGGAGAGTAGTAAATTTTCTAGGGACAATTACATTTTTACCCCTAGTTGGTTCCTACCCACGGGTTTTGCCCTTACTTTTCGAGCTTGCTCAGTTTTGCCCTTACTTTTTCTGTCGAGATCCCTCGAATGCCCTTTGACTGTTTGACCAAAACTTTGAAAATTCATAACTAATTCATATGAACTCAGAAAAATGCAAATAAGATATCAAAATGTTCAGATAAACATTACCTTTATGGGCATATCATTTGCATTCAAGACAAAAGCATCATTTAAACTACCCGAGGTAATTAGTGTTATTAACATTATTAAAAATAAATAGGTATAAACAATATTTCTTTTCATGAATAAAAATTACATGCAAATGTAGGTGATGTTTTCGGAACATCCTGATAACTTATTTGCATTTTTCAGAGTTTGTATCAACTTGTTATGAATGTTCTAACGACTTTGACCATTATTTGGAAACTTCATAACAAGTTGATACGAACTCAGGAAAATGCAAATAAGGTATCAGGATGTTCAGAAAACATCACCTACATTTGTATATAATTTTTATTCACGAAAAAAATATTGTTTTTACCTATTTATTTTTAATAATGTTAATAACATTAATTACCTCGGGTAGTTTAAACGATGCTTTTGTCCTGAATGCAAATGATATGCCCATAAATGTAATGTTTATCTGAACATTTTAATATCTTATTTGCATTTTTCTGAGTTCATATGAATTAGTTATGAATTTTCAAAGTTTTGGTCAAACGGTCAAAGGGCATTCGAGGGACCTCGACGGAAAAAGTAAGGGCAACACTGAGCAAGCTCGAAAAGTAAGGGCAAAATCCGTGGGTAGGAACCAACTAGGGGTAAAAATGCAATTGTCCCAATTTTCTATGCTTGTAGATCATGAAAAGAATGCTTTAGGTACTGGTTATATTGTTGAATTCATTCATGATGCTACTGAAAATTATTATGAGAGAGGAACATATGCTTGTAGCAATAATATCAAGTTTCCTCTCTATGTGTTGAAAATCTTGAAGCTATGATTGTTGTACCTTCCTATGCTAGTTGATTATTGTTCCCATAAGTTGTTTGCTCACAAAATCCCTAGGCATAGGAAGTGGGTTAGACTTAAAGGTACTAGTCATATGCTTCATGATGCTCCCGTTATGTTTCAATTCTTATCTTTTATGTGAGCATCATTGCCATCATCATGCCTAGCTAGAAAGGCATTTAAGAAAAGCGCTTGTTGGGAGACAACCTAATATTTATCCTTACTGTTTTTGTGTGTCCACATGATTATGCTACTGTAGTAATCATGTTTTATGGCTTTTGTTTCAATAAAGTGCCAAGTAGAACCTTTGGGAAGACTTGGGTGAAGTCTATATGATCTTGCTGTAAAAAACAGAAACTTTAGCACTCACGAGAATAGCTGCCATTTTTTAATGAAGAGTGCTTTTAGGATGATTCTTTTTGCAGATGATTACTGGACAAATTCCTCAGGTCCACCAATTTATTTCAGAATTTTTGGAGTTCCAGAAGTATACGTTTGTTACAGATTATTGCACTAGTGAAAGTATGAACCTTAGGCCTTGTTTCCTATCATTGCAATACCGTTTGTGCTCACTTTTATCGTTAGTTACCTTATTGTTTTTATAATTTCAGATTACAAAAACCTTTATCTTCTATCCATATTGCACTTGTATCACCATCTCTTCGCCGAACTAGTGCACCTATACAATTTACCATTGTATTGGGTGTGTTGGGGACACAAGAGACTCTTTGTTATTTGGTTGCAGGGTTGTTTGAGAGAGACCATCTTCATCCTACGCCTCCCATGGATTGTTAAACCTTAGGTCATCCACTTGAGGGAAATTTGCTACTGTCCTACAAACCTGTGCACTTGCAGGCCCAACAGCGTCTACAAGAAGAAGGTTGTGTAGTAGACATCAAGCTCTTTTCTGGCGCCATTGCCGGGGAGGTGAGTGCTTGAAGGTATATCTTTAGATCTTGAAATCGAATCTATTTATTTCTTGTTTTATCACTAGTTTAGTTTATAAAAGAAAACTACAAAAAATGGAGTTGAGTTTGTCTCATACGCTTCATCTTTTTAATATCTTTCATGAGTATGATGAAAAGGAAAATTGTGCTCAAGTGCTAGAAGAAGAAATCTATAGAATGTTTGATACTAAATCTTTGAATGGTGAGAATGACTGCAATGTTGTTAGTATGAATTCCTTGAATATCCATGATGGTAATAATATGAAAAGGCCCAACCTTGGGGAAGCTATGTTTCATAAGGATGAAATATTTGAGAATATATTTTCTGAAATTAATGTTTGTCCCAAGTTTGGGGATGCTATGTTTAATGAAGATGATATTTTTTGCCTCCCAAGTTTTGATATTCAAAGTTGTTATGATGATAGCATGCCTCTTACTTATGATGATTCTATTGATGAAAGTGGGTTTGGAAGAGTGTCAACTTTAGGAAGTAATGATCCCACTATTTTGGAGGATGTTGAATTTTATTGTGATGAATACGAAAGTGGATTTGGAAGAGTGTCAACTTTATTTAGTGATGACTCCACTATCTTGGAAGAGGTTTCAATCGATTATGATGAGAACAAAGTTGCTACTTATGATGATTATTGTGATGAAACTTATGCTATAAAAAGTAGTGATGATTATATTTATAAAACTTGTCATGATTATGATTACCCTTTTTTCTGAAAATTACTCTTTTAATGTGGAAACAATTTTTAGTGTTCAAGTCTCTTATGATACTCTCACTATTCTGAATGAGAAGAATTTTCCTTATGTGGAGAGTAGTAAATTTTCTAGGGATAATTACATATTTACCCCTAGTTGGTTCCTACCCACGGGTTTTGCCCTTACTTTTCGAGCTTGCTCAGTTTTGCCCTTACTTTTTCTGTCGAGATCCCTCGAATGCCCTTTGACTATTTGACCAAAACTTTGAAAATTCATAACTAATTCATATGAACTCAGAAAAATGCAAATAAGATATCAAAATGTTCAGATAAACATTACCTTTATGGGCATATCATTTGCATTCAAGACAAAAGCATCATTTAAACTACCCGAGGTAATTAGTGTTATTAACATTATTAAAAATAAATAGGTATAAACAATATTTCTTTTCATGAATACAAATTACATGCAAATGTAGGTGATGTTTTCTGAACATCCTGATAACTTATTTGCATTTTTCAGAGTTTGTATCAACTTGTTATGAATGTTCTAACGACTTTGACCATTATTTGGAAACTTCATAACAAGTTGATACGAACTCAGGAAAATGCAAATAAGGTATCAGGATGTTCAGAAAACATCACCTACATTTGTATATAATTTTTATTCACGAAAAAAATATTGTTTTTACCTATTTATTTTTAATAATGTTAATAACATTAATTACCTCGGGTAGTTTAAACGATGCTTTTGTCCTGAATGCAAATGATATGCCCATAAATGTAATGTTTATCTGAACATTTTAATATCTTATTTGCATTTTTCTGAGTTCATATGAATTAGTTATGAATTTTCAAAGTTTTGGTCAAACGGTCAAAGGGCATTCGAGGGACCTCGACGGAAAAAGTAAGGGCAACACTGAGCAAGCTCGAAAAGTAAGGGCAAAATCCGTGGGTAGGAACCAACTAGGGGTAAAAATGCAATTGTCCCAATTTTCTATGCTTGTAGATCATGAAAAGAATGCTTTAGGTACTGGTTATATTGTTGAATTCATTCATGATGCTACTGAAAATTATTATGAGAGAGGAACATATGCTTGTAGCAATAATATCAAGTTTCCTCTCTATGTGTTGAAAATCTTGAAGCTATGATTGTTGTACCTTCCTATGCTAGTTGATTATTGTTCCCATAAGTTGTTTGCTCACAAAATCCCTAGGCATAGGAAGTGGGTTAGACTTAAAGGTACTAGTCATATGCTTCATGATGCTCCCGTTATGTTTCAATTCTTATCTTTTATGTGAGCATCATTGCCATCATCATGCCTAGCTAGAAAGGCATTTAAGAAAAGCGCTTGTTGGGAGACAACCTAATATTTATCCTTACTGTTTTTGTGTGTCCACATGATTATGCTACTGTAGTAATCATGTTTTATGGCTTTTGTTTCAATAAAGTGCCAAGTAGAACCTTTGGGAAGACTTGGGTGAAGTCTATATGATCTTGCTGTAAAAAACAGAAACTTTAGCACTCACGAGAATAGCTGCCATTTTTTAATGAAGAGTGCTTTTAGGATGATTCTTTTTGCAGATGATTACTGGACAAATTCCTCAGGTCCACCAATTTATTTCAGAATTTTTTGAGTTCCAGAAGTATACGTTTGTTACAGATTATTGCACTAGTGAAAGTATGAACCTTAGGCCTTGTTTCCTACCATTGCAATACCGTTTACGCTCACTTTTATCATTAGTTACCTTGCTGTTTTTATAATTTCATATTACAAATACCTATATCTACCATCCATATTGCACTTGTATCACCATCTCTTCGCCGAACTAGTGCACCTATACAATTTACCATTGTATTGGGTGTGTTGGGGACACAAGAGACTCTCTGTTATTTGGTTGCAGGGTTGTTTAAGAGAGACCATCTTCATCCTACGCCTCCCATGGATTGATAAACCTTAGGTCATCCACTTGAGGGAAATTTGCTACTGTCCTACAAACCTCTGCACTTGGAGGCCCAACAACGTCTACAAGAAGAAGGTTGTGTAGTAGACATCAAGCTCTTTTCTGGCGCCGTTGCCGGGGAGGTGAGTGCTTGAAGGTATATCTTTAGATCTTGCAATCGAACCTTTTTGTTTCTTGTTTTATCACTAGTTTATTCTATAAAAGAAAACTACCAAAAAATGGAATTGAGTTTGTCTCATACGCTTCATCTTTTTAATATCTTTCGTGAGTTTGATGAAAAGGAAAATTGTGCTCAAGTGCTAGAAGAAGAAATCTATAGAATGTTTGATACTAAATCTTTGAATGATGAGCATGATTGCAATGTTGTTAGTATGAATTCCTTGAATATCCATGATGCTAATGATATGCAAAGCCACAAGCTCGGGGAAGCTATGTTTGATGAATATGATATTTTTAGTCCCCCAAGTTTTGATGAGAATATTTCTTATGATGAAAGCATGCCTCCTATTTATGATGATTATATTGATGAAGGTGGGTTTGGAAGAGTGTCAACTTTAGGAAGTAATGATCCCACTATTTCAGAGGATGTTGAATCTTATTGTGATGATGATGAAAGTGGATTTGGAGAGGTCATGACTTTATCTAGTGATGAATCCACTATTTCGGAAGAGGTTCCAATTGATTATGAGAACAAAGTTGCTATCTATGATTATTATTGTGATGACTTGTATGCTATTAAGAATAATGATAACCATGAAACCTGTCATCATGATTTTAGTTTTCAATTGGATTATGCCTCACATGATAATTATTTTGTTGAGTTTGCTCCCACTACTATTCATGAGAAGAAATTTGCTTATGTGGAGAGTAGTAAATTTTCTATGCTTGTAGATCATGAAAAGAATGCTTTAGGTGCTAGTTATATTGTTGAATTCATTCATGATGCTGCTGAAAATTATTATGAGCGAGGAACATATGCTTGTAGGAATTGCAATAATATCAAGTTTCCTTTCTATGTGCTTAAATTCTTGAAGTTATGCTTGTTTTGCCTTCCTATGCTAGTTGATTATTGTTCCCATAAGTTATTTGCTCACAAAATCCCTATGCGTAGGAAGTGGGTTAGACTTAAATGTGCTAGGCATATGCTTCACGATGCTCCCGTTATGTTTCAATTCTTATCTTTTATGTGAGCATCATTGTCATCATCATGCTTAGCTAGAAAGGCATTAAAGAAAAGCGCTTGTTGGGAGACAACCCAATATTTACCTTTACTGTTTTTGTGTGTTCACATGATTATGCTACTATCGTAATCATGTTTTATAGGTTTTGTTTCAATAAAGTGCCAAGTAAGACCTTTAGGATAGCTTACGGTGATAGTTGTGTTGATCCTGCTGAGAATAAGAAACTTTTGCACCTAGAATATTAGTTTTTTTAATTCACAGAAACGTGATTCTGATCTGATTATTTTTTCTCTGGATTGATACATAAATTTCTTAGGACTTCCTAATTTTGTAGGATTTTTGGAGTTCCATAAGTATACGTTCGATACAGATTACAACAGACTGTTCTGTTTTTGACAGATTCTGTTTTCTATGTGTTGTTTGCTTATTTTGATGAATCTATGAGTAGTATCAGAGGGTATGAACCATAGAGAAGTTGGAATACAGTAGATATTACACCAATATGAATTTAGAATGAGTTCGTTACAGTAACTAAGTGGTGGATTTATTTTCTTATACTAACGGAGCTTACAAGTTTTCTGTTGAGTTTTGTGTTGTGAAGTTTTCAGGTTTTGGGTAAAGATTCGATGGACTATGGAATAAGGAGTGGCAAGAGCATAAGCTTGGGGATGCCCAAGGCACCCCAAGATATTCAAGAATAGCCAAAAGCCTAAGCTTGGGGATGCCCTCGGAAGGCGTCCCCTCTTTCGTCTTTGTTCATCGGTAACTTTACTTGGAGCTATATTTTTATTCACCACATGATATGTGTTTTTCTTGGAGCGTCATTTTATTTTGTTAGTATTTGCTTCATGTTACTTAGAATAATGTTTTGCATCTTTATTTTCAATAAAAATGTCAAGGATAGCCTTTGCCATGCTTATTTTGCTAGTATACATGTTGCTGTTTGAAAACAGAAAGTTTACCGCTGTTGCAAAAATTCCCTAGAAAAGTCAGAGAATGATATAATGTTGAAACTTTTTGCATATTTAGCTCTGATAAATATTATAAAGCTTAGTATTTTCCTCATAATTTTTTGAGTTAGGGAAGTATTATGAATCTTGCATTCTTTACGGACTATACTGTTTTGGCAGATTGCTGTTATGTTTGCATTGTTTGCATATGTTTGCTTGTTTAATGATTCTATTTAAGGATAGGAGTATTAAATATGCAGACGCATTTAGTATGCAATGTTGAATAATTATTTTAGTGATTTGTTACAGTAGAAAATGATAAGGTTTTGCATTGGTTTATACTAACCTATCTCACGAGTTCTTGTTGAGTTTGGTGTGGATGAAGCTTTTGATAAAAAGAGAAACCATGATATGAGAGGAATTAAGGATACACAAAAGTTCAAGCTTGGGAATGCCCAAGGCACCCCAAGATAATATTTCAAGAAGTCTCAAGCATCTAAGCTTTGGGATGCCCCGTTAGGCATCTTACCTTTCTTCTTCAACAACTATCGGTTAGTATCGGTTGAGCCTAAGTTTTTGCTCCTTCACATGAGTTGTGCTATCCTT
Organism: Triticum dicoccoides; assembly: GCF_002162155.2. Classification (NCBI taxonomy): domain Eukaryota; kingdom Viridiplantae; phylum Streptophyta; class Magnoliopsida; order Poales; family Poaceae; genus Triticum; species Triticum dicoccoides. Next base: position 635,198,131 of record NC_041393.1, read on the forward strand.
GCATTGTCATTTTTATTTGCCTTGCTTGCTGTTTTAATAAAATACCAAGGTCTGAAATTCTTAAATGAGAGAGAGTCTTCACATAGTCACATAATTATTTAGCTACTCATTGATCTTCACTTATATCTTTTTGGAGTAGTTTGTCATTTACTCGTGTGCTTCACTTTTATCCTATGAGTAAATGTTTGAATGAGTTGAGTGTCATAAATCTGAATTTATATATGTTTCATTTGCTTATCCCATGGGGAGTAATGACTTCACATCTAAGAAGTAGAGGTTGTAAATTTATTGAAGGTTAGCAAGCATTGTATTGGTTACGTGAACAATTCATGAAAGAATATTGAAGGAAGAGAGGTTTCACATATAAATATACTATCCTAGACATCTTTTATAATTGTGAGCACTCATTAAGTATGACATGCTAAAGAGTTGATGTTGGACAAGGAAAACAACGTAATGGGTTATGTTTTCTCACATCTCAGTTAAAGTATATTGTCATGGATCATTCAAATATGTTGAGCTTACCTTTCCCCCTCATGCTAGCCAAAATTCCTTGCACCAAGTAGAGATACTACTTGTGCTTCCAAATATCCTTAAACCCGGTTTTTGCCATGAGAGTCCACCATACCTACCTATGGATTGAGTAAGATCCTTCAAGTAAGTTGTCATCGGTGCATGCAATAAAAATTGCTCTCTAAATATGTATGATCTATTAGTGCAAAAAAATAAGCTTTATACGATGTTGTTATGGAAGAAATAAAAGCGACGGACTGTATAATAAAGGTCCATATACAAGTGGCAATATAAAGTGACGTTCTTTTGCATTAAGATTTTGTGCATTCAACCATAAAAGAGCATGACAACCTCTGCTTCCCTCTACGAAGGGCCTATCTTTTATTTATGTCTTTTACTTTATGCAAGAGTCAAGGTGATTGTCGGTGTCAAAACCGGCGGATCTCGGGTAGGGGTCCCGAACTGTGCGTCTAGGCGGATGGTAACAGGAGACAAGGGACACGATGTTTTTACCCAGGTTCTGGCCCTCTCGGTGGAGGTAAAACCCTACTCCTGCTTGATTAATATTGATGATATGGGTAGTACAAGAGTTGATCTACCACGAGATCAGAGAGGCTAAATCCTAGAAGCTAGCCTATGGTATGATTGTTGTTCGTCCTACGGACTAAAACTCTCCGGTTTATATAGACAACGGAGAGGGCTAGGGTTACACAGAGTCGGTTACAATCGGAGGAGATCTTCATATCGTATCGCCAAGCTTGCCTTCCATGCCAAGGAAAGTCCCTATCCGGACACGGGACGAAGTCTTCAATCTTGTATCTTCATAGTCTGGGAGTCCGGCCAAAGGTCATAGTCCGGCCATCCAGACACCCCCTAATCCAGGACTCCCTCAGTAGCCCCTGGACCTGGCTTCAATGATGACGAGCCCGACGCACAAATTGTCTTCGGCATTGGAAGGCGGGTTCCTCCTCCGAATACTTCATAAAAGATGTTGAACACAAGGATAGTGTCCGGCTCTGCAAAAATAAGTTCCACATACCACCGTAGAGAGAATAATTTCCGCACAAATCTAATCTGTTAACGTATTCCGCAGCATGACATCATGCCATGATCAAGCCTTTATTCGAATCATTTTACTGTTCCACCTCAGCGTGTTTAGCAAGGCGGTTTTCTTGGCACGTCTTGTCAAAGAAGAGATCGTGTCCCCTTATTTTGGGATTCTCGTCAATACGGGCGTGGGTAACCCAACCGCGTCATTAACCGCGGCGCTTGGGAGATAAGCGAGTTTTATTAGGCTAGTGGGGGCTTGTAGTTTCGGCCGCCCATATAAGGGGATAAGGATCTACCCTTTCCATTTACGCCTTCTTCCTCTTTTGCTTATCCCTCCCTGCGCACTCGAGCTCCAGCGCCCAAGCCCGCACATCTCGCCTCGACCTTCTTCAGCCATGTCCGGAGCGGGAGGCAATTGGATGGCCTCCTCCATCACGGAGGGGCACATCAAAAGGTTGCGGAAAGCCGGATACCTGCACAACGACATTGCGCACTGGCTTCCAGACGAGGGGCAGCTCATCCCCACCCCTAGGCCCCATGAGAGGGTTGTATTTCTTCCCCATTTCCTCCGTGGACTGGGTTTTACTCTCCAGCTGTTCGTCCGAGGGCTCATGTTCTACTACAGCCTAGACTTCCACGATCTGGCCTCGAACTTCATCCTCAACATCTCGGTGTTTATCGTCGTGTGCGAGGCCTTCCTCCGCATCCAGCCCCACTTTGGCCTATGGCTGAAGATTTTCAGCGTCAAGCCAAAGGTCGTGGGCGGATGCCATGCGGAGTGCGGAGGCGCTATGGTGGTCAAGATAGCCAACGTTACATGGCTCGAGGGCGCCTTCGTAGAGACCATCAAAGGGTGGCAATCGGGGTAGTTCTATATCACCGAGCTGCGTGACCCTGAATGGGCAGTGGCCCCCGAATTCTGATCCGGCATCCCCACGCGGCTCACATCTTGGAAAGAGATGGGCCTGTCGTGGGGTAATTCGGCAGAAGTGAACGGACTTCAAACCTGCATCAAGGACCTGATCGGCAGGAAGGTTAAACTTGTCACCGTGGTCCAGGTCATGCTCTTCCGCCGGATTCTCTCGTGTCAATGACGGGCTTTCAATTTGTGGGAGTTCGACCTGGCCCAGCACCAGACTCTGTCCCGGCTCTTCGACACAAAGCACGAGGATGCCTGGAAGGTGCTATTCAAGAGCTCCGAGGTCTCCCCTCCCATCACCGAGGATTGCGGATTCTGCGCCAAGCGCCAAGCCAGCAGGGTGAGCTTAATTTTCCCATTTCAGGGTATTTTGTTTCATATAGTTTAACTCTATGCGGGATCTAAACCCCCTTACCTTTGACAGGACTGGCTGAAGAAGTCCGGGCAGGTCAACTGTCTGGCTCCTTTGCCCGAAGACCCAGCGGATGGTCGTTTAACCAAGCTGCTGGTTCCGGCACCTCACGTGGTGCCGGAGAAGAAGGCCAAGAAGAAGACCACGGGGACTCGAAAGAGTTCCCGGCGCCTGGTGGTGTCGGATTCATCGCCTGACAGCCCCAAAGCCCCCTCCGCCTCTGAAGACGAGGAGGAGGAAGTAGAATAAGCCTCTCCCCCTCCAACGGGGGAAGGAAAGAAAAGGAAGGCCGCCCCAACTGGGGAGGCCGGAGGGTATAAGAAGGGGAAAACCCTTCTACCGGACTACGCCTCCGATGCCGAAGACGGCGGGGAGGAATGGCCATCCAGGGTCAAGCCCCTGGCAAAATCATAAGTGTCTGGTTACCCAAATGACTTACAGCGCTCCTCTAGTATTCGGTAATTTCTAACGCCGAATTTAATTACGTAGTCCACCCAGAGCTTAGCTCGGTGATTCGTCGAGCGGCTCCCTGAATTCGTCAGATGTGAACAGCGCTTCACTTCCGACGGCCTCCTCCCCTCTCCCTCCGGATGACGCCGAGGTGGGGTCCCGAAGGGGACCGAACCAGGAGGAGGTGGTCCTGGAGGCGCCTCAAGGCGACCTACCGGACTCCAGGCCCAAAGGGGGTAAAGCCCCAGAGGGATCTAAGTTCGGCCCCGGGCCGGACACTGCTCCGGAACCATCAAGGGTTCCAGAGTCCGACAGGCGGCGCCTTCATAAGAAGGGCAAGCCTACGACGCCGGCGACCTCCGTCCACCCGGAGGCGCCAGACAATTTGCAGGAGGTGCTTAACGGCGCCTCCATCGACGAGGAACACCACACTGTTATGAGTGCAGTGATTCAAAAGGTTCAGTCCGCAAAGAGCGGGCTGACAGAAGCCTGTACAAGTCTGTTAACAGGCTTTGAGGTATGTGTTCGAAACATATAAAAATGTTTACCGCATAGACAGTAGCCCCTGATGCTCGGTTCGGCGTTCGGAAAGAAAAGCCGAGCTGAGGATCTAAAAAAGATATACGCAGGAGTCTAACATAAATGTGTCAATATCAGAATGCAAGTTGCGCTGCTGACCCCTGCCGCACTGACTGCGGAGGTCAATGCATTAAAGGAGAGCCTCGACCGGTCCGAGAACGAGCTCGGTCGTGCCAAGAAGCAGCTCGAGGACAAGGAGGGTATGTAGTACCGTATGTAAATGTATATAGAAATACTTGGTTGCAAATAATGACAGGACCAACGTAAATGTTGCAGGGGCCACGACCGAGGTGGCGACCCTGAAGGAAGCGGTCTCCAAGGCCGAAGATAGTGCGGCCTTGGAGCGCACCGAGCGAGAGAAGCAGGAGGCGCGGGTGGCGGAGGTACAGCAAGAGCTCCAGGCTCTCGTGGAAAAACACGAGAGTTTGGAGCGTGACTCGAAGACTCAAGAGTACGAGCTTGCCTTGGCTCTTGAGAGTGCCAAAAACGCTAAGGCCGAAGCCCAGAAGGCCCTCCAGGACATCAAGGCGATAAAGAAGATAGCAGCGGGTAAGGCATTTTTTATGCAAAGCAAGAATATAAAAGTAGATTATCTGTTACTTACCCGGATCCGGAGCTCTCCAGGAGTGTTCGCCGATCTGCCCCGTAGTGTGTCTGATGCTGCCGCGTTCTACCGAGCCGAAGAGGGGAGCTCGACGGAAAAGGTGTTCTGGTCTCAGTATGCTGAGGCCGAACATCCGGTGCCCCTGAGCAACCAGCTGAAGCAGCTGGTCGAGCTCCACAAGGTGGCCGAACAGGCCATGAAGGGCCTCATAGTTCGGCTGTGGCCTGGAGAGGCCATGCTTGGGAGCTACTTCGGTCTGGTGCGGCGGCTGGTGGACGCGTGTCCGTGGATTGAAGTCATCAAGCACTCTGTCTGTATTGAAGGTGCCCGTCGGGCCCTTGCCCGTGCTAAGGTGCACTGGGGCAAGCTGGACGCTGAGAAGCTTGTGACGGACCCGCCACCGCCAGGCAAGGAGTATCGCACGCCCCAGATGTATTATAAGGGCGTCCTGAAGGGTGCCCGCATTATAGCGGGTGAGTGCTCCAAAGATGTAATTTTTTAGTAGACTCTCATGTTGTTATCCTGTGCGCTGAAAACTTTGTTCATATGCGCTAAGCAACGCTTGTTAATTTAAAATATTACCTTCTGTGCGGCCGTTTATCAAATCCGAGAGATGCAAGTCGTCGGCTTCTACCCGCATGCCACGAGTGCTAGGGTGTTCGGGATAAACCTGAGTGCTCTTGTTCCCATTCTTGGGTCCATCTAGGGAGGCGCTCAGCACAACGAACCAGGCCGTCGGACTTATAGTGCTTTATCACTCTCACTTAGCCATAGAATTCTATAATTTTACATTTCGGCGAAGCCCCTAGTATTCGGAAGACCGAGTTCGGGGCGCTATCCACGCCTTGGCCAGATAAATCTGGCTCCTCGCTCTAAGCGGCATAAGTCTTTAAGGACTCGAAAAACCTCGCGAACAGCAACCGGTCTCTCGCACTATCATGACGGTCAGTTTTAGCTTTCTCTACTGAGGTATTAACCCAGCTCAACTGGGACACAATCGCAGTAGTTCTCCCAGCGCTACCTTAGCCAACAATGTGGAACGTAAGGTACCAAAACATGGGAGCCGGGCAAACCCAACTATTGACCCAAGACATGATTCAGAGCTGATGCATATAGTGCTATAAGTTCGGGGTGCCACACTCATGAGAGTGTTCGGTCTTCTCACACCATATTATGGGGTACCGAAGCCCCTGGTGTATTGGCCATACCAAAGTGTACGGTTGCGTAATGTCATGAATGAACATATATGTATAAAAAATAGATGAATACAATAAAAGATAAGAGCTATGTCTTGTTGTATTAAAAGGGCTGCTGTAAAAGCAGGACGATACAAATAGTGCGATAAGCAAGAGATGGGATTATTTGACATGTCCCCCTCCAGGGGTAAGCTGCGGGTCTTTTAAGTAAAAAACAGGTATTTAACTCATTATAGAGACCACCTGGACATTTGACGCGGCTTTTTCGCGCCCTCGTTGTTGCATCGTGTGTTCGGCGAGTGTATTGCCGGACAGGCCTTCCGGATAGTTGGGTCCTGAAAGTATATAAAAAAGAAAAACGGCGGAATAGGGAGCCCTTAAGTGCGGTTGAGCCACATTCTGGGCGTGCCGTAGTTGTGCCCCCCCCTTATGCCCATGGTATTTTCAAAGCGTAATTATGTACGCGTTGTACCGATATCACCATCTGGCGAGGGCTGGGGTTGGGGCCGCACTGCTATGCTTGCTCGGAATGTGCCAGCCGGCTTTGTTGGAGGTTGCTTCGGGCACGCTGACGTTGTCCGGACGTTTAACACCCGGATTGGGGAGTTGCCTTGAGAGGCTGCTCTGTACTTCCGCCGCTAGGGCCGCTGTGTGCTCCTCCGTTCGGAGAGAGCGTTCGGTGTTTCCATTTACTGTAATGACTCCACGAGGACCTGGCATCTTGAGCTTGAGATATGCATAGTGCGGCACCGCATTCAGTTTTGCAAATGCGGTTCATCCGAGCAGGGCGTGATAGCCACTACGGAATGGGACTATGTCGAAGATTAACTCTTCGCTTAGGAAATTATCCGGGGATCCGAAGACCACTTCGAGTGTAACCGAGCCTGTACAGCTGGCTTCTACACCTGGTATGACGCCTTTAAAGGTTTTCTTTGTGGGTTTAATCCTTGACGGCTCTATACCCATTTTCGCACTATATCCTGATAAAGCAGGTTCAGGCTGCTGCCGCCGTCCATGAGGACTCTAGTGAGGTGAAATCCGTCAATGATTGGGTCTAAGACCAATGCGGCGAATCCGCCATGACGGATGCTAGTGGGGTGGTCCCTTCGATCAAAGGTGATCGGGCAGGAGGACCATGGGTTGAACTTTGGGGCAACTGGCTCCAACACATAGACGTCCTTGAGAGCACGCTTCCGCTCCCTTTTGGGGGTGTGGGTTGCGTATATCATGTTCACCGTCCGTAGTTGCGGGGGGAATCCCTTCTGTCCTTTGTTGTTTGGTGGCCGGGGCTCCTCCTCGTCATCGCTATGCAGCCCCTTGTCTCTGGTTTCGGCACTTGGCTTGCCTGCCTGCTTGAACACCCAACAATCCCTGTTGGTGTGGTTGGCTAGTTGTTCGGGGGTGCCGTGTATCTGGCACGAGCGATCGAGTATCCGGTCTAAGTTGGATGGGCCCGGAGGGTTTCTTTTGAATGGCTTCTTCCGCTGACCGGGTTTAGAGCCTCTGAATCCGGCATTGACTGCCGTATCCTCAGTATTGTCGCCATTAATGCGGTGCTTGTGCTTGTTGCGACGTGACCTGCCATTGCTGTCCTTGGTATCCGAATTGCCAGGGCTCTTGGTTATGTTATTGCTACGAGCTAGCCAGCTGTCTTCGCCCGCGCAAAAGCGGGTCATGAGTGTCATGAGGGCTGCCATAGATTTCATCTTTTCCTGTCCTAGGTGTCGGGCAAGACATTCGTCTCGGATGTTGTGCCTGAAGGCTGCAAGGGCCTCGGCGTCCGGACAGTCGACTATTTGATTTTTCTTGGTTAGGAAGCGTGTCCAGAATTGTCTGGCCGATTCCTCTGGCTGCTGGATTATGTGTCTTAGGTCATCGGCGTCTGGTGGTCGCACATAGGTGCCCTGGATGTTGTCGAGGAATGCGGATTCCAAGTCCTCCCAGCAACTTATTGACTCTGCTGGCAGGCTGTTAAGCCAATGCCGAGCTGGTCCTTTAAGCTTGAGCGGGAGGTATTTGATGGCGTGTAGATCATCACCACGGGCCATGTGGATATGAAGGAGATAATCCTCGATCCATACCGCGGGATCTGTTGTGCCATCGTATGATTTGATGTTTATGGGTTTAAAACCCTCTAGGATTTGATGATCCATTACTTCGTCTGTGAAGCATAGTGGGTGTGCGGCGCCCCTGTACTGGGCTATATCGCGATGTAGCTCGAATGAGCTTTGACTGTTGTGTTCGGTCTGGCCGTATTTATCATATCCGGCGTGACGGTTATCGTCACGTGACGTAGGGCGCCCATGCGATCCGTAGATCGATCTTGTTTGCCTTGCCTTATCCTCCAATATGTCTCGCAGGTCTGTTGCGTTTCCCCGTGCTCTGGTATTTTTAGAGCGATGCCGGGGTGCGGCTTGGATTGAGGGCCGAAAGGCCTCTCTGTCGCGGCCACGGGGTGGCCGATCGGGCACATCGTACGCTGGTGATGTAGGTTGAGTTGCTTCCTCCTCTAGTTGGGGTAGCAGCCAGCGGTTTGGATAACTCTTGGAGGGACGTTCGAGTTTATACTCTTCGGCCGCCAGGACTTCGGTCCATCTGTCGGCTAGCAGGTCTTGGTCAGCTCTAAGCTGTTGCTGTTTTTTCTTGAGGCTGCTTGCAGTGGCCATAAGCCTGCGTTTGAAATGCTCTTGTTCGATGGGATCCTCTAGCACGACGAATTCGTCGTCGTCGAGGCTTGCCTCGTCTTCGGAGGGAGGCATATAATTGTCGTCCTCGACCTCCCTGTCTGCCGCTCTCTCATGAGGGCTGGCTCCTTCGTCCTCCTACGTTGAATTCTGCTAGAGGGGGTTGTCTTCGGTACTGTCCGGGGTGTTGACGTCTCCGGTGCCGGACTCGTCGTTTTTGCTTTGGCGGGATTTAGAGCGGCGCCGCTGACGTCGGCGCTTGGGTTGCTTCTTGGAGGGGTCATCCTCCACTTTTTCATCGCCATCCCCTGCTTTGGGGGTGTCCACCATGTATATGTCATATGACGAGGTGGCCTTCCAGTGCCCTATAGGTGCTGGTTCTTGGTCGTCTCCTTCATCGGCGTCCATACCGTCGATGTCTTCGGAGTCGAAGTGGAGCATGTCGGTTAGATCGTCGACAGTGGCTATAAAGTGGGTGGTGGGGGGATTCGAGTTTCCTCGTCATCCGCATCCCAACCCTGCTGACCATAGTCCGGCCAGGGCTCTCCTGACAAAGAGAGAGACTTTAGTGAATCCAGGGTATCGCCAAAGGGCGAGTGCTGAAAGACGTCCGCGGCGGTGAACTCCATGATCGGAGCCCAATCGGGTTCGATCGGAAGGGGTGCGGAATATTCGGAGTCCGGAACGGAGTCCGGCACCTCAGAGTCACGGGCCTTGCAAAGGACTAGGCTGGTATTCAGCTCTATCGCCGTAGAGATTGCGGCTCCTGGGGCGGCGTCCAACCGTCCGTCCCTGACTTGCGCAGTCGGCTCCGAGCTAATGGTCGGAGCGGACACCTGAGCGGCACTCTGGGCGCTGTCCGGCGGCAGAGCTAGATCATGCCCATCGAGACAGTGCGGCACGCTTGGCCATGGCTCGAATCCATCGAAGATCAAGTTCCCGCGGATATCGGCCGTGTAGTTTAAGCTTCCAAACCTGACCTGATGGCCAGGGGCGTAGCTTCCGATCTGCTCTAGATGGCCAAGCGAGTTGGCCCGCAGTGCAAAGCCACCGAATACGATGATCTGTCCGGGGAGAAAAGTCTCACCCTGGACCGCATCGTGGTTGACGATTGAAGAAGCCATCGGGCCTAAAGGTGACGACACAGAGGAACTCTCAATGAAAGCACCAATGTCAGTGTCAAAACCGGCGGATCTCAGGTAGGGGGTCCCGAACTGTGCGTCTAGGCGGATGGTAACAGGAGACAAGGGACACGATGTTTTTACCCAGGTTCGGGCCCTCTCGGTGGAGGTAAAACCCTACTCCTTCTTGATTAATATTGATGATATGGGTAGTACAAGAGTTGATCTACCACGAGATCAGAGAGGCTAAACCCTAGAAGTTAGCCTATGGTATGATTGTTGTTCGTCCTACGGACTAAAACTCTCCTGTTTATATAGACACCGGAGAGGGCTAGGGTTACACAGAATCGGTTACAGTGGGAGGAGATCTTCATATCGTATCGCCAAGCTTGCCTTCCACGCCAAGGAAAGTCCCTCTCCGGACACGGGACGAAGTCTTCAATCTTGTATCTTCATAGTCCGGGAGTCCGGCCAAAGGTCATAGTCCGGCCATCTGGACACCCCCTAATCCAGGACTCCCTTAGTGATCTTCACCTTTCCCATTTTCATTTTATCCTTTGGCAAGCACCTCGTGTTGGAAAGATCCTGATATATACATCCAATTGGATGTAACTTAGCATGAACTATAATTGTTAACATCACCCAAAGGTGAATACGTTGGGAGGCAACACTATAAGCCCCTACCTTTCTCAGTGTCCGATTAAAACTCCATAACCATAAGTATTGCGTGAGTGTTAGCAATGTAGAAGACTATATGATAGTTGAGTATGTGGGATTTGCTAAATCAAAGCTCTGACATAGACCCTTCCTGAAAATAAGATGAATTGTAATTGCTTGATGACTGAGAATGAAGTTTGCTAGTTTTCAAGAAAGTTTATGGTCTATGCTTTAACATGCGAATAGCTTGTTACTTGATCGTGAGAAGTTTTATGCGATGAACTACTGTTATGACATATATTCATGCTAGAAAAGGTGATTGAAATTATTATTGATCAAACGTGTGCACATGCTAGCATTCACACTTCATAAATTCTTTCTTTTATCATTTACCTACTCGAGGACGAGCATGAATTAAGCTTGGGGATGCTGATACGTCTCCAACGTATCTATAATTTATGAAGCATTCATGCTATTATATTATCTGTTTTGGATGATTACGGGCTTTATTATACACTTTTATATTACTTTTGGGACTAACCTATTAAGAGGCCCAACCCATATTGTTGTTTTCTTGCATATTTCAGTGTTTCCAAGAAAAGGAATATCAAACGGAGTCCAAACGGAATGGAACCTTCGGAAAAGTTATTTTTGGAACAGAAGCAATCCCAGGAACTTGTAGTGCAAGCCAGGGAAGCGTCGAGGAGGCCACGAGATAGGGAGGCGCGCCCATCCCCCCACCCCCGGGCGTGCACTCCACCCTCATGGGCCCCTCGAGGCTCCCCCGACCGACTTCTTTTGCCTATATATTCCATATACCCTAAAATCATCGAAGAACACAATAGATCGGGAGTTCTGCCGCTGCACGCCTCTGTAGCCACCAAAAATCTCTTGGGAGCCCGTTCCGGCACCCTGCCAGAGGGGGAATCCATCACCCGTGGCCATCTTTATCATCTCGGCGCTCTCCATGATGAGGAGGAAGTAGTTCACCCTCGGGGCTGAGGGTATGTACTAGTAGCTATGTGTTTGATATCTCTCTCTCTCTCTCTCGTGTTCTATCTATGGCACGATCTTGATGTATCACAAGCTTTGCCATTATAGTTGGATCTTATGATGTTTCTCCCCCTCTACTCTCTTGTAATGGATTGATTTTTCCCTTTGAAGTTATCTTACCGGATTGAGTCTTTAAGGATTTGAGAACACTTGATGTATGTCTTGCCGTGCTTATCTGCGATGACAATGGGATATCACGTGATCCACTTGATGTATGTTTTGGTGATCAACTTGCGGGTTCCGCCCATGAACCTATGCATATATAGGGGTTAGCACACGTTTTCGTCTTGACTCTCCGGTAGAAACTTTGGGGCACTCTTTGAAGTACTTTGTGTTGGTTGAATAGATGAATCTGAGATTGTGTGATGCATATCGTATGATCATGCCCACGGATACTTGAGGTGACAATGGAGTATCTAGGTGACATTAGGGTTTTGGTTGATTTGTGTCTTAAGGTGTTATTCTAGTATGAACTCTATGATAGATTGAACGGAAATAATAGCTTCATGTTATTGTACTACGGACTCTTGAATAGATAGAACAGAAAGGATAACTTTGAGGTGGTTTTGTACCCTACCATAATCTCTTTGTTTGTTATCCGCTATTAGTGGCTTTGGAGTGACTCTTTGTTACATGTAGAGGGATAGTTATATGATCCAATTATGTTATTATTGTTGAGAGAACTTGCACTAGTGAAAGTATGAACATTAGGCCTTGTTTCCTACCATTGCAATACCGTTTATGCTCACTTTTATCATTAGTTACCTTGCTGTTTTTATAATTTCAGATTACAAATACCTATATCTACCATCCATATTGCACTTGTATCACCATCTCTTCGCTGAACTAGTGCACCTATACAATTTACCATTATATTGGGTGTGTTGGGGACACAAGAGACTCTTTGTTATTTGGTTGCAGGGTTGTTTGAGAGAGACCATCTTCATCCTACGCCTCCCACGGATTGATAAACCTTAGGTCATCCACTTGAGGGAAATTTGCTACTGTCCAACAAACCTTCTCACTTGGAGGCCCAACAACGTCTACAAGAAGAAGGTTGTGTAGTAGACATCATGGTTATCCTTGCAAAAGAAATTATAATGATAGGTCCTCCGGCCAGGGGGTGCTAGGCATGACATCATATTACCGGTTCATCAAAGGACCAACATCATAACTCTTGGAAATTTGTCCCAACCATCATATCTGACCAAGATTCAGATCTGATTGGTGTCATGATACCTCAGACTCAGGATGTTTGAGAAGAAAAGGCGCAACACAAATCGATGAAATGACATTGCAAGATTCTCGGGAAATGAACTATGGGAGCAAGTTCCTGAAGCAATTGTTCATCATTAAACCAAGGAGAGGATGAGAAGGTGGCTGATGGGCTCAGTGAGAATTCATCAATAATTCCAAGCGGATGGATTTCCGCAATAATGTGAATAAGAAGATGACACTTGTCAATTCAAATGATATAATGTTGTATGCTCTAGGAAAACATACACCATCAATCATTAGTTGAAATGTGTGCCCGAAATATGACCTTAGGCAGCAAGATCAATGTTAGAGTGACGATTCAATAACCAACGGTCTAAGAACAAATTGTCGATCGTTAACTTCAAAGCGATAGGGTTGCCAGAAGTACAGAACTCAAACAACATCAGTAGCAGATTGGTATCCTGGTTAAAAACAACACGGGGACCAAGGAAGAATGGTGATGGTGAGAAGTATCACCATACCGAGAATTTGTAAGAGGTGGAGCAATCCCCACAACATTCTCGACAAAAAAGACAGTAATACTTCAAGGCGGAACACAACACTAGCTGGAGAGCAAGTTGTATTCATAATGTGGACAAGTTCGCGATGAAAGGAAGTCAAGGGTGTCATCGATGATAATAAAAATCATCGAGGGCAAGGAGGGTATTTCTCATCATGAACACAGTTGACATCTCGGAAGAAGTCAAAGTGTTGAAGGTGATCTGACACATTTGCCGGGAGGTTTCGAGAGGGTGCAATCAAACAACAACGGCAACAAGCAAGGGAATGACGAAATGGCAAGCTATAGTATCAATATATAAGATGCAAGCTCGGAACCAAGGTTGCCTTTCAAGATAAGCAACATGATGTTGAAAGCTCGACGTAAGTCGTGCTCACACACTGAAGAATTCGTGCACCACAGAAGGATGAGGTAGCACAGTCAAAGATAGCAAGACCAGGATGCAGCCGATAGTCTAGGAATGACCAAATTGAGTTCAGAATTTCCTAGTAAAAATACTAGGGGTATTTGATTTGTAGTGCGGAATAATTTCACTAGTCGGTGTCCTCGGTTGACAACAACCCAGAAGCCGTAGAGTGATTACGACAAGGAAAGACATTACTTCAACAAAGTTAGTAAGATGTGGTGCAATGGCAAGACATCTCCAAGATACCAGGGGGTAATACTTGAAGGTAGAACATGATAAAAGTAGAACCGGGTTATTGACCTATGACAGTAGATACTTCAACCTTACCAAAAATAGATGAGGCACTGGAATGAATTCTCATCAGATATATCAGATCAGGATAGCATGGTCGGAACCATAACTGTAAGGAATCAATTTCAAGAATACCGATAGAATCATACAGCTGGATAATCATTTTGCAAGAAGCTTCCGAGACGGTCTACATCATTTTCATGGGCATGAACACAAAGTTCAAGGTTGATTCCCACTTCTTTAATGTATTCATTCACCTCTCGCTTTGATATAACTATAGTGTTGGAATTTTATCTGGTAGAACACCGGAAGAGTATGACTTGTGAAAACTTTCGGGTTCTCACGAGATTAGGGGAAGGCATAGGTTCAACCCATCGGGCATCTTAGTAGCATATACCACAAGTTTCAAAAGTAAATACACAAGCTCGAAAGCAGAGCATGGTTGGCCAAGCAGAGGATACAATTTACCAAAGGCATTATGTATCAGGGGAAGAACTCACAAGGTGATTGAATAAGTAGGACACTGTCGGATAAAAATCCAACAATGGATCGGGCGATCCGCAACGGAGCTGATGTGAGTATCGGTACGCACTCAAAGGAAGAAAGAATGCATCAGATTCAAGAATCACCTGATTAGTCTGATGCTTAAATAGAAAGAAATTATGGTTTCCAAAACGAAGGATCAGAAACAGACGCTCTGATCAAGGATGGATAAGTTGAAAACACTTAGTTGGACAATCAATAAAGGTTTGAATTGCCGAGATACAACTCATGTACGGAATGATGTCTGAGTGGGAAAGATAATTTTTAAAATGATAACCTGTTATCGAGGACTACTAGTCATCTGGAATTAACCATAACGCAAGCAGGCAAGAATTTCAAGAATAACATGCTGCAGAGGATTTTTGAAAGATCGAATAGTATTCCGAGGAATTTTGTGAGACACATGAACAATTGAGAATAACGAATCCTCGATAAATGTGAGGAAAAAACCATAAGGGTTTTCATGTGAAATAAAACCGCAAGACAGTAAACTCAAAGGATTCTCGGGACAACGGAGAATAGTTCGAGGCAACTTGTAACAACAAGAGCGACGAGAAATGATCATGAGAATAACAAGTGCATGAAGATATCCATAGGGATATATCGGTGGCAGTGAATTGCAAAGGCGATGAGCACAAGGGTCTCGGGAAAATATTGAGGGATATCCTCATAATCTTCTGACGAAGCAGGTGATCTTCCAGAATGAGGGCTCTCCGGGAGAAGTAGTTACGAGAACCTAGAGTTAGAGTCATTAAAATCATTTAACCCAAATAGAGGAGAGATCAGAGTCCCAGAGTAAAGGTCGGGGAGTAAAAGATCCTAATACCACCCAATGGCGACGTGGGCCCGTAAGGCACACAGCCATGTTAGTAAAAGTTTTGTAGTGACTAGACTCAACTTCGGCCAAGAATTGTGGAAGGGGGATTCCTACAGGCAGTCGGCTCTGATACGAACTTGTGACACCCCCGATTCAATCGTACACTAATCATGCACGCAAATGTGTACGATCAAGATCAGGGACTCACGGGAAGATATCACAATACAACTCTAAAAATAAAATAAGTCATACAAGCATCATATTACAATCCAGGGGCCTCGAGGGCTCGAATACAAGTGCTCGAACATAAACGAGTCTGCGGAAGCAACAATATCTGAGTATAGACATAAGTTAAACAAGTTGCCATAAGATGGCTAGCACAAACTAGGATACAGATCGAAAGAGGCGCAGGCCTCCTGCCTGGGATCCTCCTAAACTACTACTGGTCGTCGTCAGCGGCCTGCACGTCGTAGTAGGCACCTCCAGTGTAGTAGGAGTCGTTGTCAACGGTGGCGTCTGGCTCCTGGGCTCCAACGTCTGGTTGCGGCATCCGGGAAGAAGAGAAAAAAGGGGGAAAAGATGGAGCAAAGCAACCGTGAGTACTCATCCAAAGTACTCGCAAGCAAGGATCTACACTACATATGCATGGGTATATGTGTAAAGAGGCAATATCGATGGACTGAACTGCAAAATGACAGAATAAGAGGGGGATAGCTAGTCCTATCGAAGACTACGCTTCTGGCAACCTCCATCTTGTAGCATGAAGAAGAGAGAAGATTGTAGTTCTCCAAGTAGCATCGCATAGCATAATCCTACCCGGCGATCCTCCCCTCATTGCCCTGTGGGAAAGCGATCACCGGGTTGTCTCTGGAACTTGTCTGGGTGTGTTTTATTAAGTATCCGGTTCTAGTTGTCATAAGGTCAAGGTACAAATCCGGGTCGCCCTTTTACCGAGGGACACAGCTATTCGAATAGATAAACTTCCCTGCAGGGGTGCACCACATAACCCAACATGCTCGATCCCTCTGGCCGGACACACTTTCCAAGGTCATGCCCGGCCTCGGAAGATCAACACGTCGCGGCCCTACCTAGGCACAACAGAGAGGTCAGCACGCCGGTCTAAATCCTATGAGCGCAGGGATCTGGGCCCATCGCCCATTGCACACATGCACGTTGCGAGGGCGGCCGGTGAGCAGACCTAGAAACCTCCATTACAAAGGAAGTTGCCTTACGCGGTCCAACCCGGCGCCCGCCGCTCAATCGCTGACGTCAAGAAGGCTTCGGCTGATACCACGGCGTCGAGTGCCCATAATTGTTCCCGTGTAGTTGGTTAGTGCGTATAAGCCAGTGACGAGACTTAGATCAAATACCAAGATCTTGTTAAGTGTGTTATTATGAAGTAACCGCGAACACCGACCAGGGCCAGGCCCACCTCTCTCCTAGGTGGTCTCAACCTGCCCTGTCGCTCCGCCACAAAGTAACAGTCAGGGGCCGTCAGGAACCCAGGCCCACCTCTACCGGGATGGAGCCACCTGTCCTTCCAGCCCCCACAATGGAATCACCTGCGGGTAATCTACGAGCCGACCTCACTTTAGTCACCATCTGTATAGTATGTATGTATGTAAGTATATACCCGTGATCACCTCCCGAGTGATCACGACCCGATAGTATAGCAAGGCAGACGGACAAGAATGTAGGGCCACAGATGATAAATTAGCATCCTATACTAAGCATTTAGGATTGTAGGTAAGGTATCCACAACTGTAGCAACAATGACAGGCTATGCAATAGAATAGGATTAACCGAACAATAACATGCTACACTACTCTAATGCAAGCAGTAGAGGAAATAATAGCGATATCTAGTGATCAAGGGGAGGGGGGCTTGCCTGGTTGCTCTGGCAAGAAGGAGGGGTCGTCAACTCTGTAGTCGAACGGAGCAGCAGCATCGTCGGTCTCGTAGTCTACCGGAAGAAGAGGGGGGAAGAAACAATAAATACAATGCAAACATAAGCATGACGATGCATGACATGACAATGAGCGGTGCTAGGTGTGCCCTAATGCGGTCGTAGGTGGTACCGGCAAAGGTGGAAAACATCCGGGAAAGTATCCTCGGTGTTTCGCGTTTTCGGACAGATGAAACGGAGGTGAAATGTTGTAGGCTCTCTATGCTAGGGACGCGTGGCGGATGAACGGGCCACGTATCCGGATTCGTCTCGTCGTTCTGAGCAACTTTCATGTATACAGTGTTTTCATCCGAGCTACGGTTTAATTTATATTAATTTTCAAAGTTTTATTTCATTTCCTAAAATATTATTATTAAATTAATTCGAAAATTAGCATTATTGCATCAGCCTGACGTCAGCAGTCAACAGGGGTGTTGAGTGAGTCAAACTAACATGTGGGTCCCGTTCGTCATTGTCTCAGGTTAATTAAACATGGTTAACTAACTTAGCTAAATGATTAGGCCAATTAAACATCATTAATTAAGTTAATATTTAATTAATTAGTTAACTAATTATTTATTTATTATTAATCAATTAATTTTTATATATTATTTTCCTAAAAAATGTTCCAGGGTGTGGGCCCCGGCTGTCATTGGGTCAGGGGCCCTTAGCGGGCATGCGGTTAGCGGGCGTTGGGCGCTGCGGGCGCCCGACCCAGAGGAGGGCCGAGCAGGCGCAGATGGGTGCCGGTGCAGGGAGCCGGTGGCCTAGGGACAGCGGTGAGGGGTTGGGCACGACCTCAGCAGGACGGGAAGGCAGGGGGCAGAGGGAGCCCGAGCGGCGCCGGGATAGGAGCCTACGGCGGCGGCGCAACAGAGAAAAAGCGGCAACAACGGCGATGGTTGCGGCTGCAGGGGAGCGCTAAGGCGAGGCGTGTGGCGCGCAGGCCTATGGTGGGGGGCGGTCGGTGCATGGCCACAGGAGGCCAAGGTCATGTGCGGCGTGGCCACGGGCACAGGCGGGCACGGCGGGGTCAGGGCAGCGGGGGGAGTAGCCCACAGGGTCGAGCAGCAGGTGTGGCCCACGCACAGCGGGCAGGGGAAGCAGGGTGCGGTTTCGGCTGCGACAGCAGCAGCAGGAGGAGGAGGAGGCCAGGGATGGTGCACAGCGAGGAGAAGGAGGCCATGGTAGGCGCAGGGTGCGCGCGTCCGCGTGCGCGGCAAGCGGCATGCTCGGCAGCGGGAGGCGAGCGCGGCCACAGCGGAGCAGGCGCGTGGCACGGCAGCATGGCGCGGGCGCAGGCGCGGGTGCCGTGTGCGTGCGGGACGGCGCGTGCGCGGGACGAGGGTGAGAGGGGTCGGGGCTCATGGTGGGAAGTAGGGGACTGGGCAGCGGGGCGCGGGGAGGAGGATGGGGACGACGGCGTCGGAGACGTGGAGGCAGTCTGGCGAGGTGGCTCCGAGCGATGGCGACAGCGTCGGGTCGGCGACAAGGTGTGGCTGCGTCTTCAGGCCGGCGCCGCGCGAGGGAGAGGAGGGGCGAGGAGGCAACGGCGATGTGGTCCAGCAGCTGTGGCGGCGCGGTGCCGGAGGTAGTGAGGGGCGACGGGGTCGCAGCCCCTGATACGTCTTCGTCGTATCTATAATTTTTGATTGTTCCATGCCAATATTATTCAACTTTCATATACTTTTGGCAACTTTTTATACTATTTTTGGGACTAACATATTGATCCAGTGCCCAGTGTCAGTTCCTATCTGTTGCATGTTTTATGTTTCGCAGAAACCCAATATCAAACGGAATCCAAACGGGATAAAAACGGATGGAGAATTATTTTGGAATATTTGGGATTTTCCGGAGGAATAATCAACACGAAATGGTGTCCGAGGTGGCCAGGAGATAGGGGGTGCACCCTCCCCCGTGGGCGCGCCTGACACTCTCCTGGGCCACCCTTAGGGCGGTTGACGCTCTTCTTTTGCCGCAAGAAAGCTAATTTTACGAGAAAAGTCTGGGCGAAAGATTCACCCCAATCGGAGTTACGGATCTCCGGATATAAAAGAAACGGTGAAGGGGAAGGATCAGGGAACGCAGAAACAGAGAGATAGATCCAATCTCAGAGGGGCTCTCGCCCCTCCCAAGCCATGGGAGTCAAGGACCAGAGGGGAAACCTTTCTCCCATCTAGGGAGAAGGTCAAGGAAGAAGAAGAAGAAGAAGGGGGCCCTCTCCCCGTTGCTTCCTGTGGCGCCGGAACGCCGCCGGGGGCCATCATCATCACCGCGATCTTCACCAACACCTCCGCCATCTTCACCAACATCTCCATCATCTTCCCCCATCTATATTCAGCGGTCCACTCTCCCGCAACCCGCTGTACCCTCTACTTGAACATGGTGCTTTATGCTTCATATTATTATCCTATGATGTGTTGTCATCCTATGATGTCTGAGTAGATTTTCGTTGTCCTATCGGTGATTGATGAATTGCTATGATCGGTTTGAGTTGCATGTTTTATTATTGGTGCTGTCCTATTGATCCCTCTGTGTCGCGCAAGCGTGAGGGATTCCCGCTGTAGGGTGTTGCAATACGTTCATGATTCTTTTATTGTGGGTTGCTTGAGTGACAGAAGCATAAACCCGAGTAAGGGGACTGTTGCGTATGGGATAAAGGGGACATGATGCTTTAATGCTATGGTTGGGTTTTACCTTAATGAATCTTTAGTAGTTGCGGATGCTTGCTAGAGTTCCAATCATAAGTGCATATGATCCAAGAAGAGAAAGTATGTTAGCTTATGCCTCTCCCTCAAATAGAATTGCAATAGTGATTACCGGTCTAGTAACGTAGTCAATTGCTTAGGGACAATTTCACAACTCCTACCACCACTTTTCCACACTCGCTTTATTTACTTTATTGTTTCTTTATCTAAACAGCCCATAGTTTATATTTACGTGTTCTTTATTATCTTACAAACCTATATAACAACACCTACAAAGTACTTCTAGTTTCATACTTGTTCTAGGTAAAGCAAACACTAAGCGTGCGTAGAGTCGTATAAGTGGCAGATAGGACTTGAGAGAATATTTGTTCTACCTTTAGCTCCTCGTTGGGTTCGACACTCTTACTTATCGAAAGAGGCTACAACTATCTCGTATACTTGCGGGTTATCAAGACCTTTTTCTGGCGCCGTTGCCAGGGAGTCATAGCTTGGGGTGAATATTCTTGTGTGTGCTTGTTTGCTTTATCAGTAAGTAATTTTTTATGCTGTTCTAAGTTGTTCTTTATCTTTAGTTATCGATATGGAACACAAAATACCAAAAAAATTAGGTGTAGATGCTACTCATGGAGATGGGGAACCTCCTAAAACCCTCGATGCTCGTTATGTTCGAGATATTATGTACTACTTTGATAATCCTGAGAAAACCCCATTCAATTATGTTATGGGAGACACGTTGGATCAACGTGAATACTTTAGGGATTATCGCTTGACACAAAAAGGGAAACTATTATGGGATCAAATTTCTATGTTGCATTGGTATGCTCGGGATCTATGCTTGAGACATGATATTACTTTTTTCTCTAGGACGAAGGCTCCACACCTTCCCCTTTCATGCAAATTTAATGATAATGAAACCTTAGCTTCTTATGCTAATGGTATATATGATTACTATGATGTTAAACAAATTGAAGAATTTGTTGCTTTTAAGGCTGCTTATGAAATTGAATCTTTGTTTGAAAAGTATGAAGCTTTTGATGATGATGTTTATAGGCCTGAAAATCTTGCTATACTTAGAAATTACAATATTAATGCATTTATTGAGAAAGTCTCCGCTGTCCAAGAAGAGACTAATATTTCGCAGGAAGTTATGGAAGAAGAAATTGATGAAACTGTGAGCTCATTGGATGAAAAAGATGATGAGGAGAGTGAAGAACAAAAGGAGGAAGAGCGGATTGATCACCCATGCCCACCTTCTAATGAGAGTAACTCTTCAACTCATACATTGTTTAATTCCCCTTCGTGCTTACCAAAGGATGATTGCTATGATCCCGTTGATTCTCTTGAAATATCCCTTTTTGATTATGCTTGCTATGCTTGTGGCCAAGATGCCAATATGAATTATGCTTATGGAGATAAACTTGCTATAGTTCCTTATGTTAAACATGAAATTGTTGCTATTGCACCCACGCATGATAGTCTTATTATCTTTTTGAATTCTCCAAACTACACTATATCAGAGAAGTTTGTGCTTATTAAGGATTATATTGATGGGTTGCCTTTTACCGTTGCACATGATGATTTTGATAGATATAATATGCATGTTCTTTCTGCTCCTACTTGCAATTATTATGAGAGAGGAACTATATCTCCACCTCTCTATGTTTCCAACACGATAGAATTGCAAGAAACTGCTTATACTATGCATTGGCCTTTACTTTGTGTGCATGAATTGTTCTTTTATGACATGCCGATGCATAGGAAAAGAGTTAGACTTCGTTGTTGCATGATATATGTTACTTTGTGCTCACTACTAAATTACAAATCATTGTTAATTAAAATTGGCTTTGATATACCTTGGGATCCGGGTGGATCCATTACTTGAGCACTATATGCCTAGCTTAATGGCCTCAAAGAAAGCGCTGCAAGGGAGACAACCCGGAAGTTTTAGAGAGTCATTTATTTCTGTTGAGTGCTTTTATATAGTTTAAAAACAAAAAAAAATAAAGAGGGGAACCTAAAAACTTTTCAAAAAGGAAAGTGAAAGTGAGAAAGACAAGCATTGTTGAAGTGGGAGAGCTCCTTGAACTTTGTTCATGCTGACAGAAACTTTGTGAATCTTAATTACAGAAACTTTTCATCAAAAATAATTATCCCCTTGTACAATTCCATTGTATTATAAAAATAATGTGCCAAGGTTTGCCTTTAGGATGTTTACAATGCTTGTTGGTTTGTACGATGCAGGACAGAAACTTTGGCTGTAGTGTGCGATTTTACATTTTTAACTGGAACGTCAATTGGTTATGATTCTTTTTCCATTGTCTTGATATACAACTTGTTTATGTTTCCTAATTTTGGTAGAATTTGTGGGGTAACAGAGGTATGGTGAATGTTCAGATTGCTACAGACTGTTCTGTTTTTGACAGATTCTGTTTTTTATGCATAGTTTGCTTGTTTTGATGAATCTATCAATTTATATCAGTGGATTAAGCCATGGAAAAGCTATATTACAGTAGACACAATGCAAAAATAAAATATGAATTGGTTTGCTACAGTACTTAGAGTGGTGATTTGCTTTATTATACTAACGGATCTTACCGGGTTTTCTGTTAATGTTTTGTGTGGATGAAGTGTCTAATCGAGGATGTCTCGATATGAGGAAAAGGAAGAGAGGCAAGAGCTCAAGCTTGGGGATGCCTGAGGCACCCCAAGTAAATACACAAGGATACTCAAGCGTGTAAGCTTGGGGATGCTCCGTAAGGCATCCCCTCTTCCTTCAACAAGTATCAGTATGTTTTCGCATTCGTTTCGTTCATGCGATATGTGCAAGTCTTGGAGCATCTTTTGCATTTAGTTTTCATTTTTATTTTATGCACCATGCTGGTATGAGATAGTCCTTGATTGATTTATAGAATGCTCATTGCACTTCACCTTAATCTTTTGAGTATGGCTTCATAGAATGCTTCATGTGCTTCACTTATATCATTTGAAGTTAGGATTGCCTGTTTCTCTTCACATAGAAAACCGCCATTTGTAGAATGCTCTTTTGCTTCACTTATATTTGTTAGAGCATGGGCTTATCTTTCGAAGAAAGAATTAAACTCTCTTGCTTCACTTATATCAATTTAGAGAGATGACAGGAATTGGTCATTCACATGGTTAGTCATAAAATCCTACATAAACTTGTAGATCACTGAATATGATATGTTTGATTCCTTGCAATAGTTTTGCGATATAAAGATGATGATATTAGAGTCATGCTAGTGGGTGGTTGTGGATTGTAGATACACTTGTGTTGAGGTTTGCATGTCCCGTAGCATGCACGTATGGTAACCGTTGTGTGACAAATTTGAAGCATGGGGTGTTTCTTCGATTGTCTTCCTTATGAGTGGCGGTCGGGGACGAGCGATGGACTTTTCCTACCAATCTATCCCCCTAAGGGCATGTGTAGTAGCACTTTGCTTCGAGGGCTAATAAACTTTTGCAATAAGTATATGAGTTCTTTATGACTAATGTATGTCCATGGATTATACGCACTTTTACATTTCCATCATTGCTAGCCTCCACTACCAAAAAAATACACTTCCGTGATGATACGTGTTTGTCATAGTAGGTAGCGTTTTTTGTCATGCATATACATCCATGATGATTTTATGACAGAATCAAGATAGTCATACATGTGCTGTCGTAGAAGTGTTCCATGACATTACCAAAATTATCATCACGGAAGTGTCCACTTCCATGACAATAAATCACGCGTCATAGATGTGCTTTTGTCAAGGGTGACCAACACATGGCATCCACCGTAATGGAATGCCGTTAAGCTATCGGGTCCGGTTTTGGATCCGATAATCCGTTAACAGCCCGGACCAATGGGGATTTTCCACGTGTAAAATCATCATTGGCCGTAGCAAACACATGTTGCCTCACCGTTGGGACAGATGTCATCCACTCATTGGACAGGAGGCGCCTATGACAGGTCGACATGTGGCACGGCCCAACACTGGCCCATTCCAGTGAAAAAGGCCGGCCCAGTAAAAATTAGCAGGCCGGCCCATATAAGGCCTGCTTGTGTCAGGTCCATTTAAGCCCATGACCCATACGAGATGTGCCAATTCAGCCTGTCAACGGCCTGTTAAAGATTTGACACCATTGCAGCCCATTGTCAGTTTGAGCTCGTTAACAGCCCGCTATATATTTGGGCTCAATATCGGCCCGATGAGATTTCGGCCTGTTAACGACCCATTTAATGGATAGGCCAATTTTCAGGATGTACATCTTTCGGCCTTTTAGCGACCCATTTAAATGTTGGCATAATTTCCGGCCCGGTGTGTCTTTCAGCCTGTTGACGGCCCATAAATCTGATGGGCCATTTGTAGTCGGACCTGAGTTTTGGCCTTTTAGCGGCCCATTTAAGTGTTGGTCCAATTTCTGTCCCGGTGTCACTTTCAGCCTGTTGACGGCCCATAAATCAGTTGGGCCATTTGTAGTCGGACCTGAGTTTTGGCCTTTTAGCGACCCATTTAAGTGTTGGGCCAATTCCCGGCCCTGTGTGCCTTTGGGCCTGTTAATGGACCATAAATGAGATGGGCCATTTATAGTCGGACCTTAGTTTTTGCCTTTTAACGGCGCATGCCCTTCATGGTCCAATACAAGCCCGGTTTCTCTTTCGGCCTGCTAAAGGCCCACAACACAGTTGGGCCATTTACAATATGACCTGACTTTCGGCCTCTTAGCGGCCCATGCTCTTCAGGGTCCAGTACAAGCCCGCTGTCTCTTTCGGCCTGCTAAAGGCCTACAGTATAGTTGGGCCATATGTAGACCAAACTTAGTAACGGCCTGTTAACGGCTCGTGAAATAAATTGGGGCCACCTGTTGCCCGCTTCGATGTCGGCCTGTTAACGACCAGGGAGGTAAGAGGGCCGACCATTAACTTTCGGCCTAGTAATGGTCCATTACTTAATGGGCCCACTAGAGTTCGTACATGTCTTTAGCCCAAATTAGATAATTTGAGCCCATTACGAGGAGCAATTATGCATAGGACCAAAACCGATCAAGCAAAGGTTCGGCATACAGGGAATAACATTGCACATCCAGCATATATTATAGGAAATTACATCCACTGGGCAATCAAAGATTGATGCCAGTGCAAATAAATGAGCAGAACCTAACCATCTACAACGTCACAATCTGCAACCTCAGCACAGACGACGCCCATAAGCATGTGGGCAAGTTCTTGCTGCTTTGCTACACTGTCTCTGAAAGCATTGATCAGTTGTTGTGTCGCACGACTCTGCACCTCCGATTCATCCACCATTTCCATCATTGCTTCATCCATTAATTGGTTCACAAACATACATTTATTCCGTTGCATTCGGGACAGAGGATACTGAACAGATTCAGATGGCGATTTTGGCAGGCTTGTATTATTAATAGTGGAGAGTGTCTCGACCACTGCATCATAACATAAATTAGGACGGGAACCAAACAGATTAATCATGAGTTATTGCCATATTACCTGGCCTAGGTTTACTGGAAAGAAACAATGGGGTTGCCTTGCTGTTTTCAGAGTTTGTCTTCTTATCTTCAGCAGCCTGCACAAAATTAACACACTAGCATTGCTATCATTGGCCAAGTCAGATAATAGGAAAGCAACATTGACACAACAAACGTTTGGGCAACTAGCCTACACCAAATTAACACAATATGGCACATCTATCATCAGCCAGGTAAGGTAGTACGAAAGCAACATTGACACAATGAATGAATGGGCAACCAGAGAAGCACTACAATTCAGTAATGTGCGTGATATGAGATAGTACATTCATGCAGCTCAGTATGCAAAACTACCAGGCAGTTTTCCTTACAAAAATCAACATTGGCGCCTTTAACATTTTGCTACAACTAATTTTAGATCAAATAAAGGTTAGATCCACACCGATTAACAAAATACATGTTGATGTAAAAATATAGTGATATACAATAGACACTTACATCAGCATTGGATCAGAGAGAATTCCCACAAGATATTTTCCTCGAATACGATCCCAATGGAGGAAGTCTTCTATCGTTTAACCTTATTTTCTAAAAGAGAGATGGTTAAGAAACAAGTAGAAAATATGATCATAATGCTATAAAATTTCATGATGCGAGGATACGCACACGCTTCTTAGAATGGAGTTGACATTATTTTGCTGGACTGGAGCGGACTAGTTCTTTGGCCACTGGAATCTGCTTATTATCAGTGGGAGTTGGGTTTCTCTGTGCTGGAGCAGTATCTATGAAAAATGGAGTTGGTTTATTATCTCCTGGCGTTTGGATCTTTTGCAAAGACCTGGTTTGTAACCCTTCAGATTCTAACATAGCCGTCTTCCCCTTGCATGCCTTATATAGAAGAATGGTGATTCAGTTATAAAACATGCTACAGCAGAGATGGAATAGGTACTGAAGAATAGAAAGGCATGACATATTGACATGTATTCCCTCCATCCGGAAATAAATGAATGGGTCTAGGCGTATTTTAGTTCTAGATACATCCAGTTTTATCCATTTCTACGACATTTAATCCGGACGGAGGAAGTATGATGTAAGAGCTAGGGATACGACAGGACAACATAGTAAAAAACACTGAAAAACCCACTGTAGAACCAAAGTATTCAAACCCACTGATATGAGATAGTACACTCATGCAGCTCAGGATGCAAAACTACCAGGCAGTTTTCCTTACAAAAATCAACATTGTGGCCTTTAATCATACATTTTGCTACAACTAAATTTAGATCATATAAAGGTTGGATTCACGCTGATTAACAAAATACATGCTGATGTAAATAGTGATATACAACAGGTAATACATCTACATTGGAGCACAGAGAATTCCTGCAAGAATCTTTCCTCATAAATGATACCATTGTGGAAATTCTTCTATCTGTTAAGCTTATTTTCTAAAAGAGAGATGGGTAGAAGCATGTAGAAAATATGATCAGCATGCTATAAAATTTCATGATGCAAGGATAAGCACACTCTTCTTAGAATTGAGTTGAAATATTTTTGCTGGACTGGAGCGGACTAGTTCTTTGGCCACTGGAATCTGCTTATTATCAGTAGGAGTTGGGTTTCTCTGTGCTGGAGCAGTATCTATAAAAACTGGAGTTGGTTTATTATCTCCTGGAGTTTGGATCTTTTGCAAAGGCCTTGTTTGTAACCCTTCAGATTCTAACATAGTCGTCTTCCCCTTGCATGCCTTGTATAGAAGAATGGTGCTTTAATTATAAAACATGCGACAGCAGAGAGATGGAATAGGTACTAAAGAATAGAAAGGCATGACATATTGACATGTATTCCCTCCATCCGGAAAAAAATGGATGGGCCTAGGCGTATTTCAGTTCTAGATACATCCTTTTTTATCCATTTCGGCAACATGTAATCCGGACGGAGGGAGTATGGTGTAAGAGCTAGGGATACGACAGGAAAACACAGCAAAAAAGACACTAGTTGAATGTAAAACTATATGCTAGTGGAATACGTACAGAAATAACTAAGGCAACATACACGTGTATGATTGGGAAAATAAGATGGCATTGCAACAGAGCACTAGAACAGCACTTCAATGTAAAAAAACATGGTATGGCAGACAGATGAAGTACATACTGATGAATACAATGCATAAGATATTCAGAAGCATGATGTCCAAATTAAGCAGATGGCATTGCGATAGAGTAGAATGACAGTACTTGAATTTGAAAACATGTTATCATGAATGGAATAGGTACTGAAAAACAGGAAGGCATGACATGTTTACATGCATGATCAGCATGCTAAGCACATGGCATTGCAACAGAGTAGATACACTCCAGGACATTATATGCATGTTGTATCCATATCACGGGCCAAGTTAGAGGAAGGACCTTGTGGGGTGAAGAGGATTCATCATCTTTCTGCAAGTCTTCTGAAGAACTGCCTTTACATGTTCCATCATATTGGGTATCATTGACATCAAGTTTATTGGCCTTTACATTGCTTGGTGAGGTTCTTGTGGATATATCAGTGTGTGCAATTATATCTGACATGCATGGAAGACAACTAGTAGTTAGATTTATGTAATGAGTGCCTGTAGGAGACGACATAAACAGTAGGACTGGGGTTAACTAGCAGCAACAGGTCTCGTAAACTAAAGGGAGAACATAGATGAAAGCTACATAATATGTATCATTTGTACTCGAGATTAACTAGATGGCACACAAAAGTATTAAAGAACAACATAGGTAATACTAGAAGTGTTATAATACTATAATTACAAGCCTGTGGGATAGCATTGGCTGATGGATGATAACTACGGAACATCGTTACCTAAAGAACAAGTATCTTAGCTGAACTATGGAACAGCGTGAACTCCTGAACAAGACCCGTAAGGGATCAGCATGAATATACAGTGAAATGTGATGATCTATTTTCCATGCTTAGATGAATAAGAACGCCATAAATGTTGCACACAAGTAAGATGAGGGTACGACCTATCTGGCTGCCATCCATAGGAGTGAGCATCATGTGCTGACTTGTCGATGGCCCTGCAGTTGTTGTGGCTGTCCATGTCAGGCACGCGCATTCGATGGAGGGAACTGTTGAGTGGGGACTATAGCTCCCTTCTGGTGTATGCTTCCCTTGTTGGAGCAGCTGTGGTGAGTTGGAAGATGGTGTATCTGAAGATGCAGATAACGCATAATGTTAAGAATGACATATCTCTTTGATCTGAAGAAATACACTAAGAGATCAACAGCAAGGTACGAGAGTGGTCACACGTCTATTGATGAAGACTAAATTGGGGTCACACGATTTTATTTTATTTTGGTACTGTCCGATCTACGCCAGATGGCTTGATGGTCGTCTTGTGCCTCCCGGCTGACACTGTTCAGAATCTTCCCCAAAGAGCCAGTGACCAACGGCAGAGCAACCTGCCTCCGTTGTCCATGGCCCCGGCCAAAACCCCGCTCCCCGCCCCACCGCACTGTCATGGTTGCGCCGCCCCAGGGCCAATCCACAAAGACTCCCCGTCATCCAGATCTGGCGGCGGCAATACCTTCAACCCACGCAACTCTAAAAGATAGCCATCTAAGCGCTGCTTCCGCGATGAACTTGCGGCCCCGCACCCTTATGTTAGACACGAGCCAACCGGCAGCCTAGGAGCTCCGCCTCCTCGAGGGGTGCTGCTTCCCATTGGGAATCGATTGGCCCAGAATAAAAAATCAGACAACTAACGCATAAATAATGTGATTTGAGATGAGGGTGCGACCTATCTGGCGGCATGGTGAAGTAGGCAAGTCCAGCTATCGAGTCGGTGAGGCCGGCGCGGTTGCGGTGGCGACCGGCAGCAGGGAAAGAGTGATGTCATGACGGTTGACGGCTACGCGGAAGCAGCGCCAGGACTCTGGATGGATCCGAATTTGGAGCTGCTCCAGCGCCGTGAACAACAGCGGGGGTGAATCGGCTCCGGTATGATTCACGCGGCCGTCGTCGAGGCATCACCAGCAGCACGGAGTAAGAGGCACATGGCCTAGTGCACAACGACAAATGGACAACGTCTCCGGCATTAGGGAGGAGGGCGGCTGTGAAATTGGTGCGGTGGGGGCACCATGGAGATGGGGCTGAGGTTTCACGGCTCGGGAGAAGGGAGCTTCCCGGGGAGAAGGTGATTTGGCGCCCACGAGGTATGAATGGGGGCGGGGGGGGGGGGGATTGGGAGGGGAGTGGAACCATGTCTTACAGATGCATTTGTCTGAAATGTGAGGGGGAGTTACAGTTCTACCCTTGCCTATAGGCTTCTTGACTTGGGTCTGTGTACTAAGGGTCGGGGATAGTAGAGTAACTTTGCTTCTCCCCAAATAGTGGGCGGGAGCAATTTCGGGCAAGGAGAGCA
>NC_041393.1:635228152-635229238 GCF_002162155.2 Triticum dicoccoides
GGCGGCTGTGAAATTGGTGCGGTGGGGGCACCATGGAGATGGGGCTGAGGTTTCACGGCTCGGGAGAAGGGAGCTTCCCGGGGAGAAGGTGATTTGGCGCCCACGAGGTATGAATGGGGGCGGGTGGGGGGGGGATTGGGAGGGGAGTGGAACCATGTCTTACAGATGCATTTGTCTGAAATGTGAGGGGGAGTTACAGTTCTACCCTTGCCTATAGGCTTCTTGACTTGGGTCTGTGTACTAAGGGTCGGGGATAGTAGAGTAACTTTGCTTCTCCCCAAATAGTGGGCGGGAGCAATTTCGGGCAAGGAGAGCATGTTTTGAACTATAGTGGGCGCGAGCGATTTCGGGCGAGGAGAGCGTGTTTTGAAATAGTGGGCGCGAGCTATTTCGGACGAGGAGAGCGTGTTTTGCCGACCATGGTTTATGAATTATTCGGCACATGCCATTTCGGCCGAGGAGAAGGCGCGCTTGGATGAAGTTACGAACCTACGCTCGATATACAACGGGCCAATTGATGCGTGACCCACATAGGACGGTAATTTCGCGTCTCCCATTTATTTGCTCGGGCGAATTCCACCAAGCTGAGAGGATGTTTAACGGTTCATTCAAATTTTGGGAGAACGAGCATCCAAGTCTACCTTACCTAGTCGATTCGAATCAAATTTTGAAATATTAGCTTGCCACTTCTTTTTTAGATGGAGAGATGATGCTCGGGAGTAATGTGTTTTTACATGCTCGTTGCTAGCGATTTACTATATGACAAATAGTTGACCCACTCAAAAACATGAATCAAACCCAAAATGAAATATCTCGATTCAATGAAATAGCTTGTTCAGTGGGTCAAAATAGTGAACTAAATCCAAAATTGAACACCTCAATCGAGTAGCATGTTGTACAATATTATAGTACTCCATGAACATGTTGAAAGTCAAATTAATGAACTTGTTTGATATACGCATATATCCGTTCATGTGTGGATTGCAGACAACATGTTCTCCAATTTAAATATTTGAATGCAAGTTTATACCGAAACATGGTTTATATCAGTCTTTGATGCATAAAACGCGACCTCCCCCTCTCTCG
>NC_041393.1:635229708-635231651 GCF_002162155.2 Triticum dicoccoides
TCTCTCTCTCTCTTTCTGTGTGTGTGGGGGGGTCTTTCTAGTTCGCATGCATATATACACCATCTATAGGTCTCTCTCGCACACTATGTATTATACTCTAGCTATTCCAAGCTAGATATCTTGGGTGCACTCATCGTACGCACACAAATTCCTTGGCTCTTTGCCTGTAACTCTCTCACGCACCACTATGTCATCTCGGAGCTCTTGCCCCCCCTCTCAAACTTTCCATCCACTGGGTCACACATACACATGCATATCTCACTCACACTCAATAGGCCCATCTAAAACTCTATCTCTCTCCCTCGTTCTCTCTCCATCTCACACGCACACACACACACTATCTCATGCCCAGCTAGCCAAGTATGATGGTCTCTCACTCAATTGTAGGCACACGCAGTCCCCCCTATATGTATATGACTAGCTAATCTTAGTCTCCATCACAAACATGTGCATTGTCTATCTTGATTTCTCTCGGGGCATCTTTCTATCACGCACGCACTCCCTTGATCTCCCATCCATATAGTCCCCTCAAGATCTCGAGGGGATCTCTCTATCACAAACACACCCTCTCTCCCTCCCCATGCGTCCATGCCATCCATGTGTCCCTCTCGACATTTTTTCCTTATTGGCTAGACCTCTATTGGACATGTGCTACAGGGGTGTCTCTCTCCGTTGCAACAATCACACACTAGCTATCTTCGTGTATCTCCTCGCCTCGCTTTTCCATCTCGGAGATGCATGCGTGATATGTTCACATAAGAAACGAAAAAACACACACTCTCTCTGTAATTTATCGTTTGTTGTCACTTTCTCTTTCACACGCGTACTCTTTTTGCACACTTACTCATTCTCCTTCACACGCACTTGATCTGTCTCGGCTGAGGCACTCTCCTTGGTCCATAGCATATAGATTTATTGAAAAGTCAAACATCACAAAGTTTGACCATGTACGTGGAGAAAAAGAATTACATCTAGTACGCCAAACATATACCATTAGATTCACCATGAGATGTAGTTTTGTATGATGTATCTTTGGTATTGTAGATATAAATAACATTTGCGTAAACCTGATCAAAGTTTCCAAAGTTTGACTTCTAAAAAATTTACATGCACCGCATTATCGAGCAGATGGAATATCTCTTTCCCCCTCTCAGCTATCTGACGCACCACTCAGCCTTATCGGGGCTCCTCAATCTCTCTCAAACTTTATTGGTCAGTTTGGTTCGTGACCTGACCCTCGTGCATTGATGGCCTGTACTGCCTGGTGTGGATGTGAGATGTAAAATATTTCTGCCTGGCCAGGCTTGTGTGGCGCTGAAGCATTTGGTTCATGCCTGGGCCAGGCAAAGCATCAACGTCCCATCAATCAATCCATGCATCGATTATTTAATGCTAATATCCATCCCTGTTGTTGTTAGCCTCGTGGCCGCACGACCAGGAACGGCCAGGCGTTCGAAATTGGTCGCCTGGGCCAGGCTACTTGCAGTGTCTGGAGTTCAGCTAAGCTAATTAAAGTGCAAGGGAACCCAGGCCAGGCGGGCTTTCTTTTTCACAGGGTAG
This sequence comes from Triticum dicoccoides, assembly GCF_002162155.2. Taxonomy (NCBI): domain Eukaryota; kingdom Viridiplantae; phylum Streptophyta; class Magnoliopsida; order Poales; family Poaceae; genus Triticum; species Triticum dicoccoides. The sequence goes on from NC_041393.1 coordinate 635,231,269, forward strand.
CAACCAAACAAGCGTGCATGAAATCAAGACACAACCCCAGGCCAGGCAAAAGATGCCCAGGACGCAAGCCAAACTGGCCTTATATCTCCCTGGTTCACACATACACATGTATCGCTCGCGCTATACACATAGACCCATCGAACACTCTCCGCCCTTGTTCTCTCTCCATGTGATACGCACCCCCCTAAGTACCCCCTCACTCCATCATAGGCACAAGCACTCCCCCCCCTCCTAAGTATGATTATCTCTTACTAGCCATCAGGAACTCACATATTGTCTCCTTCCATCCATACGTCTATCTCGATATCTCTCGGGGCATCTTCTATCGCGCACACACCTTGTAACTCGATCTCCCACCCATGTAGTCCCATCACGATCTCCAG
>NC_041393.1:635231661-635262046 GCF_002162155.2 Triticum dicoccoides
GTTGCAAACAATCACACACTAGCTATCTTCGTGTATCTCCTCGCCTCGCTTTTCCATCTCGGAGATGCATGCGTGATATGTTCACATAAGAAACGAAAAAACACACACTCTCTCTCTAATTTATCGTTTGTTGTCACTTTCTCTTTCACATGCATACTCTTTTTGCACACTTACTCATTCTCCTTCACACGCACTTGATCTGTCTCGACTGAGGCACTCTCCTTGGTCCATAGCATATAGATTTATTGAAAAGTCAAACATCACAAAGTTTGACCATGTACGTGGAGAAAAAGAATTACATCTAGTACGCCAAACATATACCATTAGATTCACCATGAGATGTAGTTTTGTATAATGTATCTTTGGTATTGTAGATATAAATAACATTTGCGTAAACCTGATCAAAGTTTCCAAAGTTTGACTTCTAAAAAATTTACATGCACCGCATTATCGAGCAGATGGAATATCTCTTTCCCCCTCTCAGCTATCTGACGCACCACTCAGCCTTATCGGGGCTCCTCAATCTCTCTCAAACTTTATTGGTCAGTTTGGTTCGTGACCTGACCCTCGTGCATTGATGGCCGGTACTGCCTGGTGTGGATGTGAGATGTAAAATATTTCTGCTTCGCCAGGCTTGTGTGGCGCTGAAGCATTTGGTTCATGCCTGGGCCAGGCAAAGCATCAACGTCCCATCAATCAATCCATGCATCAATTATTTAATGCTAATATCCATCCCTGTTGTTGTTAGCCTCGTGGCCGCCCGACCAGGAACGGCCAGGCGTTCGAAATTGGTCGCCTGGGCCAGGCTACTTGCAGTGTCTGGAGTTCAGCTAAGCTAATTAAAGTGCAAGGGAACCCAGGCCAGGCGGGCTTTCTTTTTCACAGGGTAGCAACCAAACAAGAGTGCATGAAATCAAGACACAACCCCAGGCCAGGCAAAAGATGCCCAGGACCAGGCAAAAGATGCCCAGGACGCAAGCCAAACTGGCCTTATATCTCCCTGGTTCACACATACACATGTATCGCTCGCGCTATACATATAGACCCATCCAACACTCTCCGCCCTTGTTCTCTCTCCATGTGATACACACCCCCCTAAGTACCCCCTCACTCCATCATAGGCACAAGCACTCCCCCCCCCTCCTAAGTATGATTATCTCTTACTAGCCATCAGGAACTCACATATTGTCTCCTTCCATCCATACGTCTATCTCGATATCTCTCGGGGCATCTTCTATCGCGCACACACCTTGTAACTCGATCTCCCACCCATGTAGTCCCATCACGATCTCCAGGGGATCTCTCTATGACAAGCATACACTCTCTCCTCCCCATGTCTGCATTTTTTTCGTACGTCTCTCTCAACCTCTCTCCCTTGTTTGTCAAACCCCTCTTGCCCACGTGCTAGGGGTCTTGCTCTCTCGGTTCCAAACAACCACACACTATCTCCTCACCTTGCCTCTGTTGTTGAAGATGCATGTGTGATATGTTTGCATAAGACACGCATGCTTTTTCTCTACTTTTATCATGTGTTGTCCTCTCTCTCTCTCTCACTCTCTCTCTCTCTAGTTAGGGACTCTGTCACATCCATAAGCATATGGATGTTTTGAAAAGTCAAACCTCAGAAAAGTTTGACCATATATATGTGGAGAAAAACATTTACATCTGGAACGATCATTAGATTCATCACAACATGTACTTACTGTTGGAAATATGCCCTAGAGGCAATAATTAAAGGGTTATTATTATATTTCCTTTCTCATGATAATTGTCTTTTATTCATGCTATAACTATATTATCCGGAAATCGTAATACACATGTGAATACATAGACCATAACATGTCCCTAGTGAGCCTCTAGTTGACTAGCTCGTTGGTCAACAGATAGTCATGGTTTCCTGACTATGGACATTAGATGTCATTGACAACGGGATCACATCATTAGGAGAATGATGTGATGGACAAGACCCAATCCTAAGCATAGCACAAGATCGTGTAGTTCGTTGCTAGAGCTTTTCCAATGTCAAGTATCCTTTCCTTAGACCATGAGATCGTGTAACTCCCGGATACCGTAGAAGTGCTTTGGGTGTACCAAATGTCACAACGTAACTGGGTGACTATAAAGGTGCACTACAGGTATCTCCGAAAGTGTCTGTTGGGTTGACACGGATCGAGACTGGGATTTGTCACTTCGTATGACGGAGAGGTATCTCTGGGCCCACTCGGTAATGCATCATCATAATGAGCTCAAAGTGACCAAGTGGTTGGTCATGGGATCATGCATTACGGTACGAGTAAAGTGACTTGCCGGTAACGAGACTAAACAAGGTATTGGGATACCGACGATCGAGTCTCGGGCAAGTAACGTACCGATTGACAAAGGGAATTGTATACGGGGTTGTCTAATCCTCGACATCGTGGTTCATCCGATGAAATCATCGAGGAGCATGCGGGAGACAACATGGGTATCTAGATCCCGCTATTGGTTATTGCCCGAGAACCGTCTCGGTCATGTCTACGTGTCTCCCGAACCCGTAGGGTCTACACACTTAAGGTTCGGTGATGCTAGGGTTGTATGAATATGAGTATGCAGCATACCGAATGTTGTTCGGAGTCCCGGATGAGATCCCGGACGTCACGAGGAGTTTCGGAATGGTCCGGAGGTAAAGAATTATATATAGGAAGTGGTATTTCGGCCATCGAGAAAGTTTCGGGGTCACCCGGTATTGTACCGGGACCACCGGAAGGGTCCCGGGGGTCCACCGGGTGGGGCCACCCATCCCGGAGGGCCCCATGGGCTGAAGTGGGAGGGGAACCAGCCCATAGTGGGCTGGTGCGCCCCCTAGGCCCAACCCCTGCGCCTAGGGTTGAAACCCTAGGGTGGGGGGCGCACCACATGCCTTGGGGGGCACTCCACCCCCCCTGGCCGCCGCCCCCTTGGGAGATTGGATCTCCCAGGGCCGGCGCCCCCCCTGGGGGCCTATATAAAGGAGGGCAAGGGGGAGAGCAGCCGCACCCTGTGCATTGGCGCCTCCCTCCCCCTGCTACACCTCGTCCTCCTCCCGCAGCAGCTTGGCGAAGCCCTGCCGGAGTTCTGCTGCATCCACCACCATGCTATTGTGCTACTGGATCATCATCAACCTCTCCTTCCCCCTTGCTGGATCAAGAAGGAGGAGACGTCTCCCGTCCCGTACGTGTGTTGAACGCGGAGGTGCTGTCCGTTCAACACTTGGTCATCAGTGATCCGAATCACGGCGAGTACAACTCCATCATCACCATCCCCTTGAACGCTTCCGCATGCGATCTACAAGTGGTATGTAGATGCAATCTCTCTCCCTTGACTCGTTGCTTAGATGAACTCATAGATGGATCTTGGTGAAACCGTAGGAAAAAATTTAATTTTCTGCAACATTCCCCAACAGTGGTATCAGAGCTAGGTCTATGCGTAGTTCTCTATTGCACGAGTAGAACACAATTTTGTTGTGGGCGTAGATCTTGTCAACTTGCTTGCCGCTACTAGTCTTATCTTGCTTCAGTGGTATTGTGGGATGAAGCGGCCCGGACCAACCTTACACGTACGCTTACGTGAGACCGGTTCCACCGACTAACATGCACTAGTTGCATAAGGTGGCTGGCGGGTGTCTGTCTCTCCCACTTTAGTTGGAGCGGATTCGATGAAAAGGGTCCTTATGAAGGGTAAACAAAAGTTGACAAAAATCACGTTGTGGTTATTCGTAGGTAAGAAAACGTTCTTGCTAGAACCCAATTGCAGCCACGTAAAAGATGAAACATCAATTAGAGGACGTCTAACTTGTTTTTGCAGCAATTGTCATGTGATGTGATATGGCCAAAAGTTGTGATGAATGATGAATGATATATTGTGATGTATGAGATCATGTTCTTGTAATAGGAATCACGACTTGCATGTCGATGAGTATGACAACCGGCAGGAGCCATTGGAGTTGTCTTTATTTTTTGTATGACCTGCGTGTCATTGAAGAACGCCATGTAAATTACTTTACTCTATTGCTAAACGCGTTAGCCATAGAAGTAGAAGTAGTCGTTGGCGTGACAACTTCATGAAGACACGATGATGGAGATCATGATGATGGAGATCATGGTGTCATGCCAGTGACAAGATGATCATGGAGCCCCGAAGATGGAGATCAATGGAGCTATATGATATTGGCCATATCATGTCACTACTATATAATTGCATGTGATGTTTATTATGTTTATGCATCTTGTTTACTTAGAATGACGGTAGTAAATAAGATGATCCCCTTACAACAATTTCAAGAAGTGTTCTCCCCTAACTGTGCACCATTGCTAAAGTTCGTCGTTTCGAAGCACCACGTGATGATCGGGTGTGATAGATCCTTACGTTCACATACAACGGGTATAAGACAGTTTTACACATGCAAAACACTTAGGGTTAACTTGACGAGCCTAGCATGTACAGACATGGCCTTGGAACACGAAGACCGAAAGGTCGAACACGAGTCATATGGAAGATACGATCAACATGAGAATGTTCACCGACGATGACTAGTCTGTCTCACCTGATGATCGGACACGGCCTAGTCGACTCAGATCGTGTAACACTTAGATGACTAGAGGGATGTCTAATCTGAGTGGGAGTTCATTATAATAATTTGATTAGATGAACTTAATTATCATGAACTTAGTCTAAAACCTTTGCAAAATATGTCTTGTAGATCAAATGGCCAACGCTCATGTCAACATGAACTTCAACGCATTCCTAGAGAAAACCAAGATGAAAGATGATGGCAGCAACTATACGGACTGGGTCCGGAACCTGAGGATCATCCTCATAGCAGCCAAGAAAGCATATGTCCTAGATGAACCGCTAGGTGAAGCACCCATCCCACAGAACCAAGACGTTATGAACGTTTGGCAGACACATGCTGATGATTACTCCCTCGTTCAGTGCGGCATGCTTTACAGCTTAGAACTGGGGCTCCAAAAGCATTTTGAGCATCACGGAGCATATGAGATGTTCAAGGAGCTGAAACTAGTTTTGCAAGCTCATGCCCGGGTCGAGAGATATGACGTCTCCGACAAGTTCTATAGTTGTAAGATGGAGCAAAATAGTTCTTTCAGTGAGCACATACTCAAAATGTCTGGGTTGCACAACCGCATGACCCAGCTGAACATTAACCTCCCTGATGAGGCGGTCATTGACAAAATCCTTCAGTCGCTCCCACCAAGCTACAAGAACTTTGTGATGAACTACAATATGCAGGGGATGGTGAAGACCATTCCTGAAGTATTTTCAATGTTGAAGTCAGCAGAGGTTGAGATCAAGAAAGAACATCAAGTGTTGATGGTCAATAAGACCACTAAGTTCAAGAAGGGCAAGGGCAAGAAGAACTTCAAGAAGGACGGCAAGGATGTTGCCGCGCCCGGTAAGCCAGTTACCGGGAAGAAGTCAAAGAATGGACCCAAGCCTGAGACTGAGTGCTTTTATTGCCAGGGGAAGGGTCACTGGAAGCGGAACTGCCCCAAATACTTAACGGATAAGAAGGCCGGCAACACTAAAGGTATATTTGATATACATGTAATTGATGTGTACCTTACCAGTAATCGTAGTAACTCCTGGGTATTTGATACCGGTGTCATTGCTCATATTTGTAACTCACAGCAGGAGCTGCGGAATAAACGGAGACTGGCGAAGGACGAGGTGACGATGCGCGTCGGGAATGGTTCCAAGGTCGATGTGATCGCCGTCGGCACGCTACCTCTACATTTACCTACGGGATTAGTTATAAACCTTAATAATTGTTATTTGGTGCCAAGTTTGAGCATGAACATTGTATCTGGATCTCGTTTAATGCGAGATGGCTACTCATTTAAATCCGAGAATAATGGTTGTTCTATTTATATGAGAGATATGTTTTATGGTCATGCCCCTATGGTCAATGGTTTATTCTTAATGAATCTCGAGCGTAATATTACACATATTCATAGTGTGAATGCCAAAAGATGTAAAGTTGATAACGATAGTCCCACATACTTGTGGCACTGCCGCCTTGTTCACATTGGTGTCAAGCGCATGAAGAAGCTCCATGCTGATGGACTTTTAGAGTCTCTCGATTATGAATCATTTGACACATGCGAACCATGCCTCATGGGAAAAATGACCAAGACTCCATTCTCCGGAACAATGGAGCGAGCAACCAACTTGTTGGAAATCATACATACCGATGTGTGCGGTCCAATGAGCATTGAGGCTCGCGGAGGATATCGTTATGTTCTCACTCGCACTGATGACTTGAGTAGATATGGGTATGTCTACTTAATGAAACACAAGTCTGAGACCTTTGAAAAGTTCAAGGAATTTTAGAATGAGGTAGAGAATCAACGTGACCGAAAAATAAAATTCCTACGATCAGATCGTGGAGGAGAATATTTAAGTCACGAATTTGGTACACACTTAAGGAAATGTGGAATCGTTTCACAACTCACGCCGCCTGGAACACCTCAGCGTAACGGTGTGTCCGAACGTCGTTATCGCACTCTATTGGATATGGTGCGGTCTATGATGTCTCTTACCGATTTACCGCTATCATTTTGGGGATACGCTCTAGAGACAGCTACATTCACTTTAAATAGGGCACCGTCTAAATCCGTTGAGACGACACCGTATGAATTATGGTTTGGGAAGAAACCTAAGCTGTCGTTTCTAAAAGTTTGGGGATGTGATGCTGATGTCAAGAAACTTCAACCTGAAAAGCTCGAACCCAAGTCGGAAGAATGCGTCTTCATAGGATACCCTAAGGAAACCGTTGGGTATACCTTCTACTTAAGATCCGAGGGCAAGATCTTTGTTGCCAAAAACGGATGCTTTCTGGAAAAAGGGTTTCTCTCGAAAGAAGTAAGTGGGAGGAAAGTAGAACTCGATGAAGTACTACCTCTCGAACGGGAAAGTAGTGCAGCTCAGGAAAATGTTCCTGTGATGCCTACACCAACTGAAGAGGAAAATAATGATGATGATCAAGGTACTTCGGATCAAGTTGCTACTGAACTTCGTAGGTCCACAAGGACACGTTCCGCACCAGAGTGGTACGGCAACCCTGTCCTGGAAATCATGTTGTTAGACAACGGTGAACCTTCGAACTATGAAGAAGCGATGGCGGGCCCAGATTCCAACAAATGGCTTGAAGCCATGAAATCCGAGATAGAATCCATGTATGAAAACAAAGTATGGACTTTGACAGACTTGCCCGATGATCGGCGAGCGATAGAAAACAAATGGATCTTTAATAAGAAGACGGACGCGGATGGTAATGTTACCGTCTATAAAGCTCGACTTGTCGCTAAGGGTTATCGACAAGCTCAAGGGATTGACTACGACGAGACATTCTCTCCCGTAGCGAAGCTAAAGTCTGTCCGAATCATGTTAGCAATTGTCGCATACTATGATTATGAGATATGGCAGATGGACGTCAAAACGGCTTTCCTTAATGGACATCTTAAGGAAGAACTGTATATGATGCAGCCGGAAGGTTTTGTCGATCCTAAGAATGCTAACAAAGTATGCAAGCTCCAGCGATCCATTTATGGGCTGGTGCAAGCATCTCGGAGTTGGAACATTCGCTTTGATGAGATGATCAAAGCGTTTGGGTTTATGCAGACTTATGGAGAAGCCTGCGTTTACAAGAAAGTGAGTGGGAGCTCTGTAGCATTTCTCATATTATATGTAGATGACATAATCTTGATGGGAAATGATATAGAACTTTTGGACATCATTAAGGCCTACTTGAATAAGTGTTTTTCAATGAAGGACCTTGGAGAAGCTGCTTATATATTAGGCATCAAGATCTATAGAGATAGATCGAGACGCCTCATAGGTCTTTCACAAAGCACATACCTTGATTAGATTTTGAAGAAGTTCAAAATGGATCAGTCCAAGAAGGGGTTCTTGCCTGTATTGCAAGGTGTGAGATTGAGCTCAGCTCAATGCCCGACCACGGAAAAAGATAAAGAAGAGATGAGTGTCATCCCCTATGCTTCAGCCATAGATTCTATTATGTATGCCATGCTGTGTACCAGACCTGATGTAAACCTTGCCGTAAGTTTGGTAGGTAGGTACCAAAGTAATCCCGGCAAGGAACACTGGACAGCGGTCAAGAATATCCTAAAGTACCTAAAAAGGACAAAGGACATGTTTCTCGTTTATGGAGGTGACGAAGAGCTCACCGTAAAGGGTTACGTCGACGCTAGCTTCGACATAGATCTGGATGACTCTAAGTCACAAACTGGATACGTGTATATGTTGAATGGTGGAGCAGTAAGCTGGTGCAGCTGCAAGCAGAGCGTCGTGGCGGGATCTACATGTGAAGCGGAGTACATGGCAGCCTCGGAGGCAGCGCATGAAGCAATTTGGGTCAAGGAGTTCATCACTGACCTAGGAGTCATACCCAATGCGTCGGGGCCGATCAAACTCTTCGGTCACAACACTGGAGCTATTGCCCTTGCCAAGGAGCCCACGTTTCACAAGAAGACCAGGCACATCAAGCGTCGTTTCAACTCCATCCGTGAAAATGTTCAAGATGGAGACATAGATATTTGCAAAGTACATACGGATCTGAATGTCGCAGATCCGTTGACTAAACCTCTCTCGCGAGCAAAACATGATCAACACCAGAACTCTATGGGCGTTCGATTCATCACAATGTAATAGATTATTGACTCTAGTGCAAGTGGGAGACTGTTGGAAATATGCCCTAGAGGCAATAATAAAAGGGTTATTATTATATTTCCTTGTTCATGATAATTGTCTTTTATTCATGCTATAACTGTATTATCCGGGAATCGTAATACACATGTGAATACATAGACCATAACATGTCCCTAGTGAGCCTCTAGACTAGCTCCTTGGTCAACAGATAGTCATGGTTTCCTGACTATGGACATTAGATGTCATTGACAACGGGATCACATCATTAGGAGAATGATGTGATGGACAAGACCAAATCCTAAGCATAGCACAAGATCGTGTAGTTCGTTTGCCAGAGCTTTTCCAATGTCAAGTATCCTTTCCTTAGACCACGAGATCGTGTAACTCCCGGATACAGTAGAAGTGCTTTGGGTGTACCAAACGTCACAACATAACTGGGTGACTATAAAGGTGCACTACAGGTATCTCCGAAAGTGTCTGTTGGGTTGACACGGATCGAGACTGGGATTTGTCACTCCGTATGACGGAGAGGTATCTCTGGGCCCACTCGGTAATGCATCATCATAATGAGCTCAAAGTGACCAAGTGGTTGGTCACGGGATCATGCATTACGGTACGAGTAAAGTGACTTGCCAGTAACGAGACTGAACAAGGTATTGGGATACCGACGATCGAGTCTCGGGCAAGTAACGTACCGATTGACAAAGGGAATTGTATACGGGGTTGTCTAATCCTCGACATCGTGGTTCATCCGATGAAATCATCGAGGAGCATGTGGGAGACAACATGGGTATCCAGATCCCGCTGTTGGTTATTGCCCGAGAACCGTCTCGGTCATGTCTACGTGTCTCCCGAACCCATAGGGTCTACACACTTAAGGTTCGGTGACGCTAGGGTTGTATGAATATGAGTATGCAGCATGCCGAATGTTTTTCGGAGTCCCGGATGAGATCCCGGACGTCACGAGGAGTTTCAGAATGGTCCGGAGGTAAACAATTATATATAGGAAGTGGTATTTCGGCCATCGGAAAAGTTTCGGGGTCACCCGGTATTGTACCGGGACCACCGGAAGGGTCCCGGGGGTCCACCGGGTGGGGCCACCCATCCCGAAGGGCCCCATGGGCTGAAGTGGGAGGGGAACCAGCCCATAGTGGGCTGGTGCGCCCCTCTAGGCCCAACCCCTGCGCCTAGGGTTGAAACCCTAGGGTGGGGGGGGGGCGCACCACATGCCTTGGGGGGCACTCCACCCCCCCTGGCCGCCGCCCCCTTGGGAGATTGGATCTCCCAGGGCCGGTGCCCCCCCTGGGGGCCTATATAAAGGAGGGCAAGGGGGAGAGCAGCCGCACCCTGTGCATTGGCGCCTCCCTCCCCCTGCTACACCTCGTCCTCCTCCCGCAGCAGCTTGGCGAAGCCCTGCCGGAGTTCTGCTGCATCCACCACCACGCCGTCGTGCTGCTGGATCATCATCAACCTCTCCTTCCCCCTTGCTAGATCAAGAAGGAGGAGATGTCTCCCGTCCCGTACGTGTGTTGAACGCGGAGGTGCTGTCCGTTCAGCACTTGGTCATCGGTGATCCGAATCACGGCGAGTACGACTCCATCATCACCATCCCCTTGAACGCTTCCGCACGTGATCTACAAGTGGTATGTAGATGCAATCTCTCTCCCTTGACTCGTTGCTTAGATGAACTCATAGATGGATCTTGGTGAAACCGTAGGAAAAATTTTAATTTTCTGCAACGTTCCCCAACACTTACTTCATACTATCATTTATCTTTGGTATTGTACATATAAGTAATTTCTTTATAAACTTGGTCAAAGTTTTAAAAGTTTGACTTAAAAAATGTTGGAACTACATTATCGAACGGAGGGAGTAGCTCTTTCTCTCTCTCTCTGCTATCTCTCACGGGCCTCCCCTCTCACTCGAACTATCTATACCGACGGATTATACGCTCACTGTGTCAGCGTATAGCTCCGTATATTGTTTAGTTGACCAGTCAACCAATCCACATGCTGCCTTGTCAGCTCGTGTTCTGTATCTCCGTGTGCTGGCCCATGTGGCAGTGGGTGAAAATAAGTAAACTAGAGGCCCATCTAACACGCGGTGAAGTAAACAAAGTTGAAACCACTCGGGGTAGCACCCCGCACGCTAGTAAATTGAGGGTGCATTGAGGACAAACTTCTTGCGTGCGAAGGATGCACTCACGCACAATTCACCACTACGCGGCAGCATGCAAAGAAGGATGCACTCGCGCACACCCATCACACAACACACACCAGCACATGTGTACACCGGCGTCGCCGCCGGTTGAGATGGACGGCGAGGCAGCCAACAAGCGGAGGCGGCTCGAGCCAAAACCGCATCCGACGAGCCTGGACTTCATCAGCAGCCTCCCCGACAACATGTTGCTCGTCATCATCGGCCTCCTCCCCACCAAATCTGTCATGCAGACCACCTTGCTCTCCCGGCGGTGGCACCCCCTCTAGCGTTGCGTCATCCTCAACCTCACCGTCGATAGCTGCCTCTGTGACGGGGATTGCAAACGCATGGCCGCAGTTTCCAAGATCCTTTCATCACACCCTAGGCCAGCCAGACGCCTTGACATCCGCATGTTTAGTACCAACTGCAAGGACCAACCCAAGTTCGACGAGTGGTTCTTATCCCCCGCCCTAGATCAGCTCGAGGAGCTCAGCTTTGAAGCTGGGCGATGTCGCTCTCTGCCGCCGTCCGTGCTCCGCCTCACACCAATGCTGCACTGCACCAGCTTTAGCTCCTTCTATCATCCCCGATTAATGCCGCGCCCGCCATTCTTCTCCCTCAACTCAAGCAGCTTGACCTCTTCGATGTTGTCATCTCGAAGAAGGCTATGGAGCACCTGCTCCACAGCTGTACTGCGCTCGAGTACCTTCGTCTTGAGCAGATCCATGGGTTCATTAGCCTCCACATCGCCTCGACGAATCTCCGATGGATTTATGTGTCTTGCTGGCCCTGCAACAAGACATCAATTGGGAAGAGATCACTCCAGCTTTTCCACGTTATGGTCATTGAGAATGCGCCTTTCCTTGAGAGATTGCTTGTATCGGATCTAGAAGTTCCAACAAAAATTAGGGTCATTGATGCACCAAAATTGACAGCATTGGTGTACTCGTCTGTCAAATTCTCCGAACTCTTTATTGGATCCATAATCGTTCAGGTACAGCACTCATCTTCTTCTCTGTCTTCTTGAAATTCACATTTTTAAATTTCTTCTTGATATATTTACAACTGTCTTCCAGAAAATGATTCCCACAAGCTTGACCCAGTCCATGCGCACAGTGAAGATCTTAGCACTAAAATCTATCGACCCCAATCTGGATCAAGTTGTTGGATTCCTTACATGCTTTCCGTGCACGGAGAAGCTACTCATCGAGGTGAAACTTCTTTCCTATAAGTAAACGGTAATCACAACGTAGCTCAATTTTTTCGTAATTTTCCCAAATTATGATGACAAGTGTAGTGTTCAAAACTGCATCTACGCACTGCACTGGAAGAAATGTTTTTAGTATTTTTTTCTCACGTGATCACCTGCATTATTTTTATGCTGTACTACTATAGTAGCCTAGGCTTGTCATAGTGGAAATTACTTAGACTACTCCAGTAACTCTATGGTTACCCTAAGAGCAAGTACTACCTCCGTCCTGGTTTACTCTTCCAATTTTGTAGTATCAAAATTTGACCATAGATTTAACTGGCAAAATGTTAATGCATGTCACTAAGAACTATATCGTTGGATTCGTATTTGAACATAATTTCAAATGGTGTAATTTTTAGTGACATGCATTGGCATTTTCTTAGGTAAATCTATGGTCAAAATTTTATACTAAATACGAGGTAGTATTCCCTCCGTCCCAAAATTCTTGTCTTACATTTGTTTAGATACGGATGTATCTAACACTAAAATGTAACTAGATACATCCGTATTTAGAAAAATTTAAGACAAGAATTTTGGGACAGAGGGAGTACAAAAGTGGGCTATGTAGGCCAAAACATGTGCCAAATTCACTTGTGATGCATTTGGCATCGATGCCCCTCCATTGCTCACCTGGTGCCCCAATCTGGATCACCTACTTTGCTCCGGTGCCAAATTAACTCACGCAATGAAAAAACACTGCGTGGGAGAGAGAGAGGACTGAGGCAATAAAAAACACTTGTTTGGGAGAGTGAGAGGCTGGTGTAGTTGGTTTGATTGATTTGTTTATACATGTGGGTCTGTATGCACAGCGGTGCCAACTCTCTCACATCGCGAGAGCGGTGCCAAAATCTTTTGATTTGACATCGATGCGTATTATGTGGCATACTTTTGTGAAATATGGCATCGGCCACATAGTGGAAGGCAACAAATGCCCAAGCTCTTCACGTGCTCCTAGTTAAATGAGAGGAAACAGAAAGAGAGAGAGAGAGAGAGAGAGAGAGAGAGAGAGAGAGAGAATATCACTAGCCAGCCAACCCTATCGTATGAGCGAATGATATTGCTACCTCTTGATGACACGGCAATCTTATGCAGGCAGCTGCTCTAATATGTTCTCTTCTTTTGCAGATAAAAAAAGACCCAAAAGTGAAAAATGTGCTGCACTATAACAATCTCATCGAATGCCTTGATCTCCATCTTACAGAAATTGATTTGATCGACTACCAAGGCAGCGCATCTGAGATTAAATTGGCCAGGTTCTTTGTTCTCGAGGCAAGTGTGCTCAAGGTAATGAGGTTTGGTGTTCTCTGGCGCAACAATGAATGGCGTGCTGATCACCGCAAGCATCTAAGCCTAAATGACAAAGTCTCCGCAGAAGCTGAATTTGTTTTTGAAACATCAAGTGGCCAGAGACTCGAAAACTTATTTGCCCATTAGTGACTTGTCAAGGCGGTGGATTTTAGTTTGTATGATAATGCTGCATCCACCTAAAGTAACGAAAGTTCTTACGTAAACTTCCTAGTAATTCCCTCTTCGTAGGTGCAACATTACTCCTAACGTTTGTAATATCAGTTTGAAACTTGTAATATTGTCGTGTCCTATTCCTACGTTTTCAAAATCCTGCGAATCAAACAGGTCCTGAATTGGTGATGATGTTGTGCCTCCCATCTTTCACCAATAGCCGTCGGATCTAGATCTGAAGCATTCAAACCAAGCTTCTCCATTTTTGCAAAAAGATGCCCGCACGTGTTCCCTATTTACAAACAACTCCTTGTCTCTCACAATCAGCCTTATCTCCTCCCCACCACATCTAAAAGGCCGTGAAAAAATCTGGTGCGATGGCCGCTGCCGGAGCCGTCCACCCCCAATCTTGGTGTTCTGTGCAATGCACAGGCATCTACGCACGGGGAATTATGTCGAACAGGGCTAGTTGTAAGCAGGCTAGCTCTACAGCCATGATGATAGTGACTGCAGACGGTGAGGCTGACTATGGTATGCCGAACACGATGCCTATACTCAGGTGTCATCTCTGGTGCAGGGTCTTGTCACTTCACTGTGAGGAGCAGCACGTAATAATTTGACCAACAGGTAGTACAGTGCTAGTACTCCTACTACTACATTGGTAGTACTATTACTAGTACTAGTAGCACCACCGTCTGGATTTAGGAGTACTACCACGTCCATCTGGATTTTAGTATTTGACTAGCAATATCTAGTAATGCATGTCACAAAAAATGTACTACTCCCTCTATAAATAAATACACGGTGTTTTATTCCTATCGGCTAGAGAACTTAATGTTTTTTTGCTAACTAGAGTACTAATAGGATTACATGCAATGAACTAAACACTACACGTCATGTTTGGTAGTCTCAAGTCATTGAAAGCATGCACGGCCCACATCTCTCATTGGTTGATATGTCACGAAATAAGAAACAAGGAGGGAGTTAATGCACCGTGCCTAAGTGTTTTGGGATTATTTGGTTTTTGTAAGGTGACTTTCACAACATTTTTGTTTACATGCATTAACATTTTATTAGTTAAATCAAAGGTTAACACTTGGCGCAAAATGCAAAGGGGACCAATAAACCAGTAAACATCAAACTTCTCTTGTTTGGCCCCAACTAGAGGTCCGGTGAGATGACTATACTGCATCGGCACGGAGGGGGACGCAGCTTCATTGACTTATGGCAACTGCCTTTGGGTGAATGACACGTGGGCCCAGGGGGTGGCTGGCCCACCTATCATACAGCCAAAGGCAGGTGTAGTAGAGGGCCGAGGAGTAGTACGAAATCCTACGCACCTACACATGCTAACCAAGGGCAAGAGTGATCACTCGAATCGCAAGATCAGTTGACTAGAAGCTAAGCTAGACCCATGGAGGCGATGAGCGCGAGCATCAGCCGGCTGTGCCAGATGGTCCACGACGCCGGCCTGCGTCCCGGCACCGAGGAACGTCTCTAGGTAGTATTGCTTGAGGCCGCCAGGGCGAGGGGCCGCTTGGACGACAGCTGCGTCTCCTTGTTCGACGAGGTCCTCGTCGGTTTACTCGACAAGTTCACCGTCGTCAAGAAGCTCGCGGACGACTTTGACGTAAGCCTCCAGCCGACGCGCCCAGGCTCTGCGATGCCCGCCACCCACAACGGCCACTATGGTGACAACATCTTCGACGCACTGGTGGCCCTGCGACTGCCCACCGTCATGCCGGAGAATGTCCACCTCGAGGTCGCGCTCGCCGCGCAGTGCCTGGTGCAGCAAGACACCATCGACATAATCACCCACGTCTACGCGCAAATCATCCACAAGGACTACTACATGCAAGAGGAGGACGATAGGACGCTGGCCTTCTTGGACCGCAGGGCAACCTTGGACGGCATTGTTCAGAAGCACGTTGAGCTCACCGCGAACGCCCTTGCTCCTCACACGTCGGTTGGTGACCCGGTGCACTAGGGCGTGAGGATGTCGTTGATGGATCCGTATGTATTTTTATCTTTCTGTCAAATCCATGTAGTAGTATATGATACTACAGTAATTATCTTACCTTTCGCATCAACTTCATAATTTTCGTACGTACTCCATGCATGAACGGCGCCAGAACTAAACTTCTCATTACTCTAGGCAAAATCGTTATTTTCTATCTATCGGTCGCGCCATGGAGTAAAACCAAATTTTACAAGTTACGAGTTCAAAAGGAAAAGCCTGCCGTGTTCGCGTCGCACCCCCACACGGTTGGTTCGGCACGCCGCTCAAGCGGGAATGCGTGCGGTGTTGCATTTTCACTTACAAGTGGGACCACAGTTGAGCAAGCCGACTATTGGCAAACCCCCACGCCGCCCACCGCGCGATGGCTGAGAAAACAGGAGGGAGAAGAGATGGATGTAGCATGGACTCCAAGAAAATTGGTGTTGGATGGGACTCGTGTGGGTGGCATGTGTCGTACTGCTAGACGTGAATGCTAGTTATGGCCCATGCCACCCCACTATATCGAGCCTATATCGAGGTACGTAGAACAAATTTCCGGCAGTCCGTGCTCAGCCCTCCTCTATCTCTCTTCTCAGCCAGCCAGCGGATGCGCGGAGCCCATCATCTGTTTGCTCACATGCGGTCCCACATGTCAGTGAAAATGCAAGCGGGCCCACTGAACCTGCACATCTTTCACCTCGACGTGCTGGTGATGAAAAACAAATCCAATAAAGATCTTCGGTGGCTGCTTTTGGAGTTAATCAAGAGTAGTAAGATTCTATTTACAGTTTAACCCAAGATGCACATCTCATGGCTTCAACTACCACTCTATTTTCTTTCATGACACGACCTGGATGCTGGATGTCCCATGTGTTGGCTGATACGTCTCCAGAGTATCTATAATTTATGAAGCATTCATGCTATATTATTATCTGTTTTGAATGATTATGGGCTTTATTATAGACTTTTATATTACTTTTGGGACTAACCTATTAACCGGAGGCCCAGCCCATATTGATGTTTTATTGCATGTTTAGGTATTTCGAAGAAAAGGAAATCAAATGGAGCCCAAACGGAATGAAACCTTCAGCAACGTGAGTTTTTGGAAGATTATCATCCTGGAGACTAGGAGTTTACGTCAGAAGATACTCGAGGAGCCCAGGAGATAGGGGGGCGCCCCTCCCCCCCCTACTAGGTGCGCCCCCATGTCTCATGGACCCCTCGAGCACCCCTCGACCAACTTCTTTTGCCTATATAAGCCTACGTACCCTAAAACCATCGAATATCAAGATAGATTGGGAGTTCCACCGCCGCAAGCCTCTGTAGCCACCAAAAACATCTCGGGAGCCCGTCCCGGCACCCTGCCGGAGGGGGGATCCTTCACCGGTGGCCATCTTCATCATCCCGGCGCTATCCATGACGAGGAGGGAGTAGTTCACCCTCGGGGCTAAGGGTATGTACCAGTAGCTATGTGATTGATCTCTCTCTCTCTCATGTTCTCTTTCGTGTTCCCTCTATGGCACAATCTTGATGTATCCCGAGCTTTGCTATTATAGTTGGATCTTATGATGTTTCTCCCCCTCTACTCTCTTGTGATGAATTGAGTTCCCCCTCTTGAAGTTATCTTATCGGATTGAGTC
This sequence comes from Triticum dicoccoides, assembly GCF_002162155.2. Lineage (NCBI taxonomy): Eukaryota > Viridiplantae > Streptophyta > Magnoliopsida > Poales > Poaceae > Triticum > Triticum dicoccoides. The sequence goes on from NC_041393.1 coordinate 635,248,913, forward strand.
TTTTATAAGAACACTTGATTTATGTCTTGCCGTGCTTATCTGTGGTGACAATGGGATATCATGTGCCACTTGATGTATGTTTTGGTGACCAACTTGCGGGTTCCACCCATGAACCTATGCATAGGGGTTGGCACACGTTCTTGACTCTCTGGTAGAGACTTCGGGGCACTCTTTAAAGTACTTTGTGTTGGTTGGATGAATCTGAGATTGTCTGATGCATATCGTATAATCATGCCCACGGATACTTGAGGTGACAATGGAGTATCTAGGTGACATTAGGGTTTTGGTTGATTTGTGTCTTAAGGTGTTATTCTAGTATGAACTCTATGATGGATTGAGCGGAAAGAATAGCTTCATGTTATTTTACTACGAACTCTTGAATAGATAGAACAAAAAGGATAACTTTGAGGTGGTTTCATAACCTACCATAATCTCTACATTTGTTCTCCGCTATTAGTGGCTTCGGAGTGACTCTTTGTTGCATGTTGAGGGCTTGTTATATGATCTATCTATGTTATTATGTTGAGAGAACTTGCACTAGTGAAAGTATGAACCTTAGGCCTTGTTTCCTATCATTGCAATACCGTTTACGCTCACTTTTATCATTAGTTACCTTGCTGTTTTTATAATTTTAGATTACAAATACCTTTATCTACCATCCATATTGCACTTGTACCACCATCTCTTCGCCGAACTAGTGCACCTATACAATTTATCATTGTATTAGGTGTGTTGGGGACACAAGAGACTCTTTGCTATTTGGTTGCAGGGTTGTTTGAGAGAGACCATCTTCATCCTACGCCTCCTACGGATTGATAAACCTTAGGTCATCCACTTGAGGGAAATTTGCTACTGTCCTACAAACCTGTGCACTTGCAGGCCCAACAACGTCTACAAGAAGAAGGTTGTGTAGTAGAGATCATTGGCAAAAGGAGGAAGAACCCGACCAAATCTTCAGTTGTGCTCTCGGATTAGACTAGTTCTGCTAACTTAAAAATTTATTGTGTACTCCCTCCGTTCCAAAATACTTGACTTCCATTTGTCCAAAAATGGATGTACCTATATACTAAAACATTTCTATATACATATATATTTTGACAAATAGAAGGCATGTATTGTGCAACGGAGGGAGTAGAATGGATGCAAGTTTTTGTATTGGGAAGAAGAGAACATCCATATATTGATAGAGCGCAATTTAGTAGATGTTCTATCACTTTTATCTAGCACAGAGGCTAGAGATGAGATTAGTGCACTTGTTGATACTCCTACTAGAATAGAGGCTAGACATGAGACTAGATCCGAGGAAGCAACGTCTACTTCTTTACACTCGAAAAAGAAAGAAGCATGCAAGATCGAGCCTCCGCAGATCAACAATGAATGCATCAAGAAGGCACAGGAGTAGTAAAATGTATTCTTGTGGTTCTTGTTTTCTTTGGTCTTTCTATTCTAGTCAAAATTATCATTAGAGTTCGTGCAAAACGGAGGTCTGTTTGGGGTCGTGCGTTGGAGTTGGCCTTACAAGTGGGACCACAGTTAAGGAAACCGACTATCGGCAAACCCCCCACCTCGCCCGCCGCACAATGGCTGAAGTTAGAGAAATGACGAGGTTGAAGAGATTGCTCTAGCACGGGCTCCAAGAAATAATATGGTGTCAGATGGATGTCGTGGTGGTGGCGTGTGCCATACTCCTGGACGTGAATGCTTGTTCTGGCCCATGCCACCCTACTACTCCTACTACTTACTCCTACTATATAGTACTAGTATCGAGGATTCGAGGTGCTGGTAACGTACAGCAAACACATTAACATATGGCTACAGTAAAAACACCCGCCCGACGCGCGAAGCATGTGAAGCTAGTACAAATAGTGTACTACTATTGTTGATTGGCCTCATCCGATAACCTGTTGCAATGCACGTACAATTATGCATTTGGAAAATATTTTTTTGCCTCGTCGCACCACTCACTCAGAGAAGCGACTCGAAAGCCATTCATAAATTTAGTAAGTTTATCACAGGCATATCATTTTATTACATACAACAGGTCATCAACCCACATCGACAATGAGTATACATTATAAATACTAAAGTTTTAACCACACAACAAATAACAAGCAATGAAATGAACTTCAACTCAACCATTCCTCGGTGTTGGAAACGCTTGCTTTGAACCACAAGTGATTCTCTGGGACGGGCCATCCATTGTCGATTTGGAGACCAACGCAGGACTGATCATCCAGGCTAAAGCGGCCTACTATATTAGTACCAGGGTAGGGAACCACCCAAATGTCCGAGGTATAGACACAGTTGCTTCTCATAAATGGTAGTAACATTGTGTCAACAGTAGTTGGATCGCCTTTCACCATCATTGGATAGTCTTGTCCAAGGAAGAGCGAGTTTTCTCCAAGACTATCAATTCTGTACCAGGGAGAAGGAGTTGGTGCTAGAACACTAGTATCCATCCCAAATACCATGCAACGGGTGTTGGAATATGTCCAGATAGTGCAACCATGGGAGACTACACCTGCTTCCTTAGCAGTAACATCATCAGTGGGCTGTATACACACAAGAAGAGGTGATCCATCGGAATTAGTTGCCAGGCGCCAAAGAGTATATGGGCGCTGCTCGTCCTCATGCTTGTGATCATCACCATCGTCATCTCCCCCTTGGTTATAAAATTTTTCAAGTGTACGTGGTGGAATGTTCACAAGACCTTGGAAACACAAGCAGAAGGTTAATTAGTAAAGGGAAACTTGCTAACCCGCATGCATGTGGATGAAACAATTATAATTATGGTGGAAGACAAACGTACCGAAACTACGAGGATGCCATGCAAAAACAGTGCCACGAGTGGTGGCAGCAAACACAAGGCCCTCGTATTGAATTGCATCATAGTACTCATCCGTGTACAGAAACTGATTTTTGAGCAATATCCATCAAGTCAAACCACCAAGGACGGCAACAAGCTTGTCGAAGATAGCAACAACTTCATAGTTGTTGTAATTCCAAGAGCGGTTGGGAACTCGACAAATTGCTATCTTCCGTAGAAGACAGTCACCATGATCGTATTTGAACGTGCGTACAATACCGGTGTGCTCAACCTCTAGGCAGTCTGCTGAGATTTTTGGAAGTGGAACGGTCACGAGTGTACACATTCACAAGTTCCCACTCGCAGTTGGATCCAATGTAAACAACCCAATCTCCATTTGCGCCTGCCCAAGCCTTGCCCTCAAGCGATGGCATCTTAACATCATATGTATCATTATCAAGCGGCATCAACATGCATAGGGCGAGGCCTCCATCGTGTCGGCGCCAGTCATCAGGGTCACGGCGAAGAAGATAGGGGAGATCAAACCGCTCCTTGACTCTTGGGTTCCTTGTACTGATGTTATTAGTTGAGTCAAGAATGGGCTTGAACGAACCTGCCATGCTAGCCGAGGTGATGACGTCGCACCGATCAATGAGTTCCTCCACCACCTCATCTTTCAGATCGGGGCAAGAATAACGGGGTTGTTTCCGGCCTGTTCCCTCCATGGAGAAGACGATCGAACAATGGCAGAAGAAAGGGTGAAGGGCTAAAGGAAAATGGAGGAGGGAGAGGAAGAGCGTGCGACAGCAGTTCCAAATCTAGAGGGAAAGGCGAAGAGTCGGTGGACGGTTGCCAATTTGCCACGATTCACGAAGAGGCGCCCCGGCCTACACGTCCGTTCGGAAATACTCCTACTACTCGCCGTCGTCTCACTGATATGTTGGAACGGGACCACATGTCAACGAAACATGGTGTGTAATTTCTCGTGCAAAATGCGATCTAGCCACGTTAGCCCGAGGTGCCGCATTAGTTATCGACCTTTATTTTTTAATGGCGTGCCGTTCAGTTTTGAAGCACGATTAACTGGTACTGTACGCAGAGAAAATATAAACTACTCTACCACTACTCCACCTCCAGTACTAGTAGTATAAAAAAGATATATAGGCTGGAGCTTCAACGCTTTCTTGCCAAGGGCTGCCCACTTGCTTCTCACACTAGCACCCTCTCTCTAGATCTAAAAAAGACGGCCCCTCTCTCCCTCCTCAATGGTGGTCACAGATCCACTGGGGAAGGAAAGGACGTGCAGCGTTGACGCACTCATCGTCGGCGAGCGAGGTCACGCACTGACGACAACGTCGTCCTCTCAGACCTAGCGCCCGCGCGGGATGGCCTCCATCCCCAAGCTCGTTGACATAGTGTGTGCGGAGGACGACGACCACGAGCGAAGCCACTTCCCGCCGACCGTCGGGTATGCTACCTCTTTTCGAACCATACCTTGTTCTATTGCCCCATCTACCACATCGTTGCATGTGGATCTTTTTCCACTCCACCATCTTCCCAATTTTCTATCCTCTGCTCTGCTGGCCACGTAGACGAAAACCATAATTTGCACTATTAAAGGAAACCCTACTTCATGCAGACTAATCCATGTCTGGGTTGAATAAGGAAAGGAAGTGAGACTATACTGCCCAAGAGAGTAGGCATCAAACCCGCATCTAGGTTGAAAAGGGGGAAATCAGTAGCTAAGGAACGAGTCTCGTGTCTCTTGGTTAAAGAAGGGTAGAAAGGCATGAGAACGCAATAGAGAATGACCAGGTCGATCGGTTTGTTGTCCTCACATAGGAAAAAGGTGGCTAAAGAGAACAAAAATGTGACTTAATCCACATATGCTGCCTGGATATTTGTTGCTCTGGGCAACCATACCTCCCTCACCACTCTGCGTCTGTGATCGTACTGGTGCTCCCACTGTCTGAATGGGCTTCCCATGCTCTTGTTGCCACTTTTTTCTATTAGTATAACGCCAGCAGTCAAGTCAAGCAATGCTACTGCTAAAGTGATGCCACATTTAACTACTGCCGCTCTCGATCTAATGCCACCGATAAATTTAAGCAATGCCATTTAATGTCACTGGATTATTTCAGGGTTAGCTGTTGATTGTGGATGTATTAAAGATTTTTCAGCTAAGGCATTCTAATGTTGTTGCACAGCTAGTATACCAACGATGAAACTTGTTACTACCTTCAGATTTTTGCACTGTTAATGCTTATAGATTACATACCTCACTTTCATGGGATAAGTTAATTTTTTTTGTACAGTGTTACCAAAACGCCAAGGCGCTGATGTCATTTTATTTTGGTTAAACTGCACAAACAATTATGAAGACAAGAGGAAAGGTCAAGAGTGGGAACCTCCTCCTCCGGCTGTTCTCTTGATTCGTTCGATCAAGTTTTTATGTTTGATCGATTATCAAGATTGGGATAGCAATTTTTAAGGTCCCCCCGAGTTTGAAATGATATTTACCTTGGAGGTACATGGTTTGCAATTTTTTTATACTGTCATTAGTTAATAATGCTAGTTACCTTCAGACTCTTGTATTTGGTTTAATGCTCATGCACAGCTAGTGTACCAATGCTGAAACTTGTTACCTTTACATTTTGTATTGTTAATTCTTATAGAAACCTTCCAGTGCTAGAGTTTATTGAAACCTGTTCAGTAAAACCATTGTACTGTACCCTGTAATAAACTAACTACTCTAATGTTGCACTATCCACTGGATTAGTGTATATTTGTAGTATTTGAATGGTGTTGCATTAGTGTATGGACATAAATAAAGTGTGACAAGCTTTCCCAGATATGTGCTCAAGAAAACTACTACCTGTTTTTCTAAATACTAGATGTTTGTGTACTTTAAATTGAACCGCGAAAACGTCTTATATTAAGGAACAGAGGGTGTAGAGTTCACTCAAATTATCCCGGTAAAGCTAGTCATGCCTTTGTTAAAATTAATGTTCATTATGTTATTGGAGGAGGTATGTATGTTTGTCTCTAATGCCTGTCAACTACATACCTGACATCATGATGTAATGTTAAGTCATTTCCTTTTGTACAGTGTCACTGAATTGTCAAGGCGGTGATGGCATTTTATTTTAGTAGAACTGCACAAAATTTGCTTAAAAGAAGAGGAAAAGTCAGGAATGGCTCAGTTTTTCAGAAAAAACTATGTATGCCTTCCTGACATCAGCCGCTATTGCTTTATTTATTCCTTCAAACAGGTGGTTAGAAACAGTCTTGCTACCTTTTCCTATTAAGAAATTGGAATGCTTATATTTTTGAGTCTATGCTTCAACTAGTGTCACTTTTATAGTAATCACACTTTCAATATCTATGCAAACAGGCATGCTCGATTTTAGTGGAGCTGCACAAAAAGTCCAACTGGTTCAACATTAGGAGCATGTTTTTTTTTCAAACCTTCATATTCAATTGGTGGAACTATGAGCTGTTCATTACGAAGGTACATGGTTTGCTACTATCTTGCTACTCTTTTTGTACTGTCATTAGATAGTAATACTAGTGGTTTGCTAGCTGCTTGATATTTGTGCAGACAGAGATGTCTGCCCGTTGCTATTTGGCAAACAAACAAAGTGTCCGCAATTTTGGTTGAACTGCACAAGGGAATAGTATAGTCACTGCATGCAGTGCCATTTGAAAATAGACACAAAGATTGGATAGTCACTTCATGGTCTGCAGAAAAGTAGTACTGTACTATTTACTGGCCAACACTAGGTGCTTCATTGCTTTGGTCTGATTATACAATGGGCATCATTTTGCCTAAGTTAAAGTTTGTATTCCAAAAATAGTCTCGCGGTGTGATCGGGAGAAGACCAAATCATATTGCAGTGGATGTTCCTCCATCATGTGTGGTTCATTCTCATGGTTCCAGCTATTGGTGAAACCACTTACGTTTGCAAGAGGAATTGTAGAGTTCACAAACAAATTTGTCTTTCAGTCTGTACTGAATGTTGCCAAGAGAAGCATCCATGTTAGTAGGAAGAACAGATGTTTTTTCTAGATCTTTGCTTTTGGAGCTACATATTTGTATATGATCTGTGAATCATTGAGATGCATTAACATGTTGATCTTATGTATGGGAATCATACTAGTTAGTTTTAGTTGCGACACAAGATCCGAAGTGGCTGATCTTTGCTTTTGGAGCTACATATTTGTATATGATGTGTGAATCATTGAGATGCATTAACAGTTACTTATTTCTGTTCGCTCAGTGTTTACAAGTTACTGATCGATCACTAGCTAGCCTACAAATGCGCTCTTGGCAGTTTTATTTGCGACACAAGATGCGAAGTGGCAGTTTTTTGAATAAAAATGCCTACCTCTGATGAAACTGACAAGCTACACTATCGATCCTACACGGATAAAAATGCCTACCTCTGAAGAAACTGACAAGCTACACTATCGATCCTACACAGATAAGATAGCGGATCACGCACGTACTACCTCCTTTCCGGTTTGCAGGGCTCAAGTCAAGAAACGACCTACTTGATCCTACATGAATAAATAGCAGATCACGCACGTACTAGTACCTCCTTTCCGGTTTGCAGGGCTAAATTCAAACCTCTCACCAATCAAGGTACTCCCTCCATCCGTGTTTATTAGTCTCGTGAGCAATGCAGCAAGACCAAGGCATGGCAATAATTAACGGCATGCAGAAGTTTAAGGCTAATTAATTCCAGCGATTTAAGTGGCTGCATGCGTGCCCTCGGCTGCGAGTCATTGCATGTTTCTTCGCGTACTGTCTGCGAGCGATTCTGAGTGCCTGCATGCAGCCGTCCGTAATTAAGGCAGCTAACTGATGCGAAAAAGATACGCTTTAATTGTTGCGAGCTTTTTAAATCCGTGGAATCATTATTGACAAGGAGGGAGATGATTCGAGTGCACTCGTTTGACCGCCATGCCGGCGTGCGACCCTGACGGGACAGGACGGCATAGTCATAATTTCAGTTTCTCTAGTTTTCCACGGCAAGCTGGCGCGCTAAGCCATTATGCCTTGAATTCTGATGACCGTCGCGCTACCTTCCCCCTATAAGTACTGTTTCCCGGCCTTCTCCGGTGCCACCGTGACCCAACTCGCCATATCCTCATAAGCCCCCACCGGCCCGACGCCGCTCGCCACGTCCGCCATGCCCCCGCCCGTCCGCGGTAGGCGACACCGGAGGCGGTCACCGCCGGAACTAGTGTTCGGTTTTTCACCGGAAGGCAGACGGAGGGAGGAGGCATTCTATCTGTCTTTAGATGGCAATGCGGAGATCGAGGATTTGTTGGAGCGCGACCGCATGGCGGAGGAGCAGGAGTTGTTGGAGCGCGACCGCCTGGCGGAGGAACAGCATATCGCCGCTTTGCGCCGCCAGCGGGACATGGAGCAGCAGCGCGCCGACGCTCTGAGTCGCGAGCAGAGCGCCCGCAACTGGGCCGACTATGTGGAGGCCGGTGCCCGGCAAATAGCCCTGGAGGCTGTCGGGCACGCACGCGTTCGCGATGCCGATTTTTACTACCATCTCGTCAAGTGGGTTTCCCGCTTGGAAGCCGAAGCTTCGGTGGACCACGCCGGCATGGAAAGGGCCAACACGCGTGAGCAACGCGCCCTATCGCACCTCTTGCAAGTCTGAGGCGAGGCGCAGGACGCCGGTGCTGGCGTTTAGCGTGTACCGCAGATGGTGGCCAGCATCGTCAAGTTAGCTAAGAGTAAGTTAGTACTTGTATGCTACTAGAGTATTAGTGGGAGTAGATGGTTAACTTGGCTATGATGCTTGTCAATGTGCAAGTTCAGTACTCTATATGTGGATCAGACCTGTTACTTTGCTCTTAATGTTGAACTTTCCATTTGAACATATGGAATGGGCTGTTTTTTTTAAATGGGTTGTATTTTTCCTCCATGGGTTTAGAGGCTGACTTGTGGGCCTAGCAAGTTGACGCGTACACAATCCGGAGATGATGGTACGTGGAGAGGATGACAACAGGGACCCGCCAAGGTCATGGCAGTACGCAAGCAAGTGCCTCCTTATTTCAAGTCAATAAAAAAATGGCTCCTCCTAGTGGATTTCTAACATCTGGGTCCCATTCCATTGTCAACGTAAGTCAATAAACGAGAGAATTGCACAACGAGCAGCTGACACCAGGGACTCAGCAGCTCGCCCAGTTATTTTTGTTTTGGGTTAATTTGATAAATGCCACTCCAAATCTGGTGTATCCGAGAAATGCCACTGCAATTTCCAAACTTTGAAAAATGCCATTTAATGCCATTTCTAGTGGAATTTTTCGAAGTCTGGAGTGGCGTTTTTCAAAGTTTGCAAACTGTAGTGGCGTTTTTCAAAGTTTGCAAAAATTGCAGTGGCATTTTTCAAAGTTTGGAAATTGCAGTGGCATTTTTATGAATCGCCATAATTGGAGTGGCATTTATCTAATTTGTTTTTGAGACGGAAGCAGGGTGTCAACTGGGCTGTTTGGGACACTTTGGCCTGTCTAGACAGCCTTTTCTTTTATGTTTACCACAGACTAGCCCAGCAGTTTTTTTTTCTTTTTGAAAATGGCTAGCCTAGTTTTTTTTTATTTGTCAAGTAAGTCGCTTTATAAGGCCTGTTGGGCTGCAAATCTTTCAAGACGAGGAGAACTTCATTCGGCTGGCCGAGAAAATGGCCTATCAGTAATAAGAAATGGGTTGTACATTTTTAAAACACATCAAGCAGGCAATTAGTTTCAAATATCTTTTTTTCATTTTGAGATTTTAAATTGCATTGATTTTTATGCGTGGACAATTTATTGGATTTTATATTGATATACATTTATTTTTAAAATCAGTCTGAATGTGACGCTAAATTTCGGGATTAAAAACAGTTCAAAGTGCACCGACATATGCAAAATTTCGTATAATTTTTTAACCGTGGCCACAATATGGGCTGTAATGCTAACAAAAAAAATATGGGCTCCAAAAAAATCCGTAAGAATTAGCAAATGGGTTGTAAATTATTTGAAATAATGGCAGATGGGCTATATGCTGTTTTCCACAGATTTGAGGCTTTCCACAGATGGACTGTATACTGTTGGATGTTCATCCAACGACCGTCGTGCTTCTTCAATCTCTGCTCTTCCTGCTCCAGCCGCTCAAACAAGCGCCGGCAGGACTGCCTGCTCCCTCCTCCCCGCGGTCGGCTGTGCTATCGCGCAGGCCTCACCGCCCCACCGTACTCCCATCGTTGGCCTAGCCATCCCTCTACTCACCCACAGTCCCACACCTGCTGTTATTCTCCGATGACGGCAGACGAACCAGTAAACCCTTGTACAGTCGTACTCCCCTCCGCGTGGGAAACAACTGCCGAGTTTTCCCTGCCTCCATGTCGTTCCCTTCCTAGGCCTCGCCATCGTCCACCGCCCTGGTGCTCTCGGCATGGCGTGGTCAACGTGGTCAACGACCGACATGCATCTGAAGTGGACTGTACGTGGAGAGGCTGACAGCTGGGTCCACAGCCGCACGCAAGGAAATGCCTCCTTATTACGCGCAAAATAATGATTCCTCCACCTGACATCTGGGACCCATCGAAAGGGCCTTTGTATTTCACGAAAAAAACGTTACCGCCGCTGACAGCTCGGACCCACCAGCTATATCTTCGCACGCAAGGAAGTGCCTCCTTATTACTCACACAAAAATGAATACTCCCCCTGCTAGCTGTGACCTAGTATAGTGGGCCTACTAAGTTGACGGGGACGAAGGGCTTTGTCAACTTAGTCAATATGCACGATTCTAGCTCGACTGACCGTACGATGTCCATCCAACGGCCGTAGTGCTTCTTCAACCTCTGGTCTGCTTGCTCCAGCCGCCCAAAGCAGCGCCGGTCGTGCCGCCTGCTCCTGCCTCCCGTGGCCGGCTGTGCTGCCGCGGAGGCCTCACCGCCCCCATACTACTCCCACTGCTGGCCAGGCCATCCCTCCACTCCACTCACCCACACCCCCTGTTATTCTGCGGCAACGGCAGCGCAGCCAAATCAGTGAACCCTCGTACTCCTCTCCGCGTGGGCATCCACTGCCGCGTCTTCCCTGGCTCCATGTCGTCCCCTTCCTAGGCCTCGCCATCGTCCACCGCCATGGTGCTCTCGGCGCGGCGTGGTCAATGTGGTCAATGACTGAATTCCATCGGAAGAATATTGTACGTGGGGAGGCTGACAGCTGGGTCCACGGCAGCCGCAAGGAAGTGCCTCCTTATTACGTGGAAAATAATTATTCCTCCACCTGACAGCAGGGACCCACAGGACGGGCCACCAGTATTTTGCGGAAAAAACATTTGCCCCTGACTGCTGGGACCCACCCGACGGGCCACCGTATTTCGTGAAAAAAACGTTCCCCCTGCTGTCAGCTCGGACCCACTGGAAGTGCCTCCTTATTACGCACAAAAAATGAAAACCCCCTGCTAGCTGGGACCCACCTTGGTGGGAGGCTAACTTGTGGGCCTACTAAGTTGACGGGGACGGAGGGCTTTGTCAACTTAGTCAATATAAACGATTCTAGCTCCAGTGACCGTACGATGTCCATCCAACGGCCGTAGTGCTTCTTCAACCTCTGGTCTTCTTGCTCCAGCCGCCCAAAGCAGCGCCGGTCATGCCGCATGCTCCTGCCTCCCGTGGCAGGATGTGCTGCCGCGGAGGCCTCACCGCCCCTACTATTCCCACCGCTGGCCAGGCCCTGCGGCGACGACAGCCTTACACCGCAGCCAAACCAGTGAACCATCGGACTCCTCTCCGCGCAGCCTTCCACTGCCGTGTCTTCCCCGGCTCCCCGTCGTCCCCTTCCTAGGCCTCGCCGTCGTCCACCGCACTGGTGCTCTCAGCGCGGTGTGGTCAATGTGGTCAAGGAACGACTTCCATCGGATGTGGACTGTACGTGGAGAGGCTGACAGCTGGGTCCATGGCCGCAGCAAGGAAGTGCCTCCTTATTACGCGGAAAATAATTATTCCTCCACCTGACAGTGGGGACCCACCGGACGGGCCACCATATTTCGCGAAAAAAATGTTTCCCCTGAGTGCTAGGACCCACCAGCTACATCTTCGCACACAAGGAAGTGCGTCCGGGCAAAAAAACGATTCACCCCCTGACTGCTGGGACCCACCAGCTACATCTTCGCACGCAAGGAAGTGCCTGACAGTTGGGACCCACCTGGTCGAAGCGTACGTAGTGTTGTCATTCTGGTCGCGAACATGTACGTACATATATACCGGTCGATGTAGAGGCACGCACGTGTCGTAGTAGAGGCACGCACGTGTCGTAGTAGAGGCGCGCACGTAGCATGTACACGTACGTAGAGCGGCCAGGGTGCAAGAAAGAAAATATGGTCACGTATGTGTACATACGGGCGAGGTCTCGAACGCCTACTCATGCATACGTACGCCGAGGGCTCATGTAGACGGTTTGGTCGAAACGGAGAAACAGCGTCGTCGTCGTGTTCATGGGGAGGCAACGGAATGCGTCGTGTTCATGGAGAGACAACGGAATGCGCCGTGTTCATCGGGAGGGAACGGAACGCGTGGGAGCCAACCGGCTGGGTCGGAACGGAATGCGTGGTCGTGTTCATCGGGAGGGCTTGGACGTAACAGGCGATGGAAACGAGGCCTGACGTACCGCAGAATGGAGGAAACGGACCTTCTACGGTCGAAACGGGGTCCTGTTGATCGGGAGGGGTGTGGCGTACCGCAAAACGGAGGAAACGGACCTCCTACGGTCGAAACGGGGGTCCTGTTGATCGGGAGGGGTGTGGCGTACCGCAAAACAGAGGAAACGTTCCTCCTACGGTCAAAACGGGGGTCCTGTTGATCGGGAGGGGTGTGACGTACCGCATAATGGACGAAACGGACTTGTGTTACAGCGCTACGGTCGAAATGGGGGTCCTGTTCATCGGGAGGGGTGTGGCGTACGGCAAAATGGGACTCCACGGGATACTGTTCATCTCCACTGTTGACCTCCTCCAGCCTCCACGGGCTACCGTCGACCTCCTCCAGCCTCCACGGGCTACCATCGACCTCCTCCAGCCTCCACAGGCTCCTGTTCATCCAGCCTCCACCGTGCGCTACTCTACCGGCTACTGCTCAACCACCCCTCCACGGGCACCCCTCCACCGTCTACTGTTCATCCAGCCCTCCACACCACGGGGTCCTGCTCAACTACCCCTCCACGGGCACCCCTCCACCGTCTATTGTTCATCCAGCCCTCCACACCACGGGGTCCTGTTCATCCAGAGGCAACGCCACCGCTCACTGTTCATCCACACCACC
>NC_041393.1:635262344-635265903 GCF_002162155.2 Triticum dicoccoides
CAACGCTCACTTTTCATCCAATCGATCGGCTTTAGTTAGCAGTAGTAGCGAAGGAATCGCTCGATCAGGTTTAGTTAACAACCATCGATCGATCGCTCGGGTTCAGTAACGCGTAGCCTGCAGTGCAATCACTCGGGTTCAGTTAGAGCCCAACGCCTCGCTCGGGTTCAGTTAGAGCCAACGCCTCGCACACACGCACGTACGTGTACGAGAGAAACACGCATCGCTCGGCCCCTGACCTCCCACCGTAACCGGGAACTCCCCGAAATTTTCCTTGCCCTCGCTTCTACCACGGTTTTTTCCGTCATGGACGGCCTAAAGAATGGCATGCAGCTGCGTCTCCGGCTCGCCCAAGACAAAAAGCCCATTTTCTGTCATGATTTTTTGTCATAGAAGTAGGAGCCCACCACATCTATGATGATACCGGGTTTTGTCACAATTATCGTCATAGAAGTGTCATATGTATGACAGAAAAAAAATTCGTTCGGCCCAAAATGTCACGGATGTGTCTTTTTTTTGTAGTGCTCTTCGGTACCATGCATTGCCCTTTCTCACCTCGAGAGTTGGTGCAAATTTCGCCGGTGCATCCAAACCCCGTGATATGATACGCTCTATCACACATAAGCCTCATTATATCTTCCTCAAAACAGCCACCATACCAACCTATCATGGCATTTCCATAGCCATTCCGAGATATATTGCCATGCAACTTCAATCATCATCATATACATGACTTGAGCATTTATTGTCATATTGCTTTGCATGATCGTAAGATAGCTAGCATGATGTTTTCATGGCTTGTCCGTTTTTTGATGTCATTGCTATGCTAGATCGTTGCACATCCCGGTACACCGCCGGAGGCATTCATATAGAGTCATATCTTTGTTCTAGTATCGAGTTGTAAATATTGGGTTGTAATTAAATAAAAGTGTGATGATCATCATTATAGAGCATTGCCCCATGAAAAAAAAGGAGAGGCCAAAGAAGCCTAAATAAAAAAGGGGGCCAAAGAAGCCCACCGGAAAAAAAGAAAAAAAAAGAAAAAAGAAAAGAAAAGGGGCAATGTTACTATCCTTTTTCCACACTTGTGCTTCAAAGTTGCACCATGTTCTTCATATAGTGAGTCTCCTATATTGTCACTTTCATATACTAGTGGGAATTTTCATTATAGAACTTGGCTTGTATATTCCAATGATGGGCTTGCTCAAATGCCCTTGGTCTTCATGAGCAAGCAAGTTGGATGCACACCCACTTAGTTTCTTTCGTTGAGCTTTCATACACTTATAGCTCTAGTGCATCCGTTGCATGGCAATCCCTACTCCTCGCATTGACATCAATTGATGGGCATCTCCATAGCCCGTTGATTAGCCACGTCGATGTGAGACTTTCTCCCTTTTTGTCTTCTCCATATAAACCTCCACCATCATACTCAATCCACCTATAGTGCTATATCCATGGCTTGCCCTCATGTATTGCGTGAGGGTTGAAAAAGCTGAAGTGCGTTAAAAAGTATGAACCAATTGCTCGGCTTGTCATCGGGGTTGTGCATGATGGGAGCATTTTGTGTGACGAAAATGAAGCATGGCCAAACTATATGATTTTGTAGGGATAAGCTTGCTTTGGCCTTATTGTTTTGAAAAGACATGATTGCTTTATTAGTACGCTCGAAGTATTATTGTTTTTTATGTCAAATGATAGACTATTGCTTTGAATCACTCGTGTCTTAATATTCATGCCTGGATTAGACATATGATCAAGATTATGCTAGGTAGCATTCCACATCAAAAATTATCTTTTTATCATTTAGCTACTCGAGGACGAGCAGGAATTATGCTTGGGGATGTTGATACGTCTCCGTCGTATTTCAACTTTCATATACTTTTGGAAACTGTTTATACTATTTTTGGGACTAACATATTGATCCAGTGCCCAGTGCCAGTTCCTGTCTGTTGCATGTTTTATGTTTCACAGAAACGCAATATCAAACGGAATCCAAACGGGATAAAAACGGACGGAGAATTACTTTGGAATATTTGGATTTTCCGGAGGAAGAATCAACACGAAACGGTGTCCGAGGTGGCCACGAGATAGGGGGCGCGCCCTCCCCCGTGGGCGCGCCTGGCACTCTCCTGGGCCACCCTTAAGGCAGTTGACGCTCTTCTTTTGCCGCAAGAAAGCTAATTTTACGAGAAAAATCTGGCGAAAGATTCACCCCAATCGGAGTTACGGATCTCCGGATAAAAAAGAAACGGTGAAGGGGAAGGATTAGGGAACGCAGAAATAAAGAGATAGATCCAATCTCGGAGGGGCTCTTGCCCCTCCCAAGCCATGGGAGCCAAGGACCAAAGGGGAAACCTTTCTCCCATCTAGGGAGAAGGTCAAGGAAGAAGAAGAAGAAGGGGGGCCCTCTCGCACTTGCTTCCGATGGCGCCAGAACGCCGCCGGGGGCCATCATCATCACCGCGATCTTCACCAACACCTCCGCCATCTTCACCAACATCTCCATCATCTTCCACCATCTATATTCAGCGGTCCACTCTCCCGCTACCCGCTATACCCTCTACTTGAACATGGTGCTTTATGCTTCATATTATTATCCTATGATGTGTTGCCATCCTATGATGTCTGAGTAGATTTTTGTCCTATCGGTGATTGATGAATTGCTCTGATTGGTTTGAGTTGCATGTTTTATTATTGGTGTTGTCCCATTGTGTCCTTCGTGTCGCGCAAGCGTGAGGGATTCCCGTTGTAGGGTGTTGCAATACGTTCATGATTCTTTTATGGTGGGTTGCTTGAGTGACAGAAGCATAAACCCGAGTAAGGGGATTGTTGCGTATGGGATAAAGGGGACTTGATGCTTTAATGCTATGGTTGGGTTTTACCTTAATGAATCTTTAGTAAGTGCGGATGCTTGCTAGAGTTCCAATCTAAGTGCATATGATCCAAGAAGAGAAAGTATCACTACTAGGAAAACGCTTATAGATAGAAGTTTACCAGTAGCGTTTGTTTTTGACCCCACGCTACTAGTACTTAGTAGTAGCGCTTGCTAGAAAGAGCGCTGCTGGTATATGTTAGCAGCAGCGCTTGTTACCTAAACCCACGCTACTGCTAAGTGTAACACACCACAATATCTGATCACAAAATATTAGCAGCGCTTGTCGCCCAACCAGTGTTACTGTTAGTTTTGGATCTATAGTGCTTGTTGATATAAACACGCTACTGCTATTTTTTCTATCTATAAAATTTTACCAGTAGCGTGTTATTTTAGCCCACGCTATAGGTAGTGCACCACCAGCCGTAGATATTTTGCAAGCTGCCATAGCAGTAGCGTGCATAGGAGACCCACGCTACTGTTATGCCCGCCAGCCACCTACCACCTTTCCCCTCCTTCCTCCCCTTTCTTCTTCCTCCCCCTTCCCTTTCTCCCCCTTTCCTTGCACCTTGCTTGTTCCAATGCTCCCCCTCCACCACCCCTCCATTAGAGCCCTCCCTTCCCCTCTTCTTTGCATTTCCATCACCCCCCTCTTCTTTTCCCCTCCACCACCCCTCCATTAGAGCC
>NC_041393.1:635266326-635270854 GCF_002162155.2 Triticum dicoccoides
CCCCTCTTCTTTGCCCTCCACCACCCCCTTCCATTAATGCCTTCCCTCTTCTCCTCTCCCTCTCCTCCCCTCTTCTCTTCTCCTCTCCCTCTCCTCCCACTCTCTCCCTAGCTAGCTAGCTAGTTAGAGCTATATATCTATAGAGCTACTAGGTAGTTAAGAAGAAAGGTGCTCAATATCCCTCTCGACACATAGGTGAGCAAAAAAAGTGTTTGTGTGGATAGGACCGAAACTATATATATATGGGTGATATGAGAATATACCGAATTGTGTGTGGCATAATTTGAGTTGCCTACATTGTGTATTTGATGAAATAATGTGGGTGACATTAGTTGCCTATGTTTTGCCGAAATGTCGATTCAATTCCGTTTCGGTGAATTTCGGGCATGCAAACTCAATATGTCCTATGTTTAGGGAAGGTCATGCCGAATTTTTGTATGAATTTGATCCATGCATGCATATATATGTGGTTATAATATTTGCTCCGCCCGCAGGTGATCATGAAGGTCAATGGAAGGATGGTTGAAAGATACTAGCAATCCGCTGTGGATGACATGTATGAAAAAAGACTGAGGGATGTTTTATGTCTATGTCAAAAATGCAAAGGATGAGTCAGGCTCGACCCCTTTGAGGGTGGTAAATTCAAGGCGCACCTGCTCATGCATGGTTTCATGCATGGCCATACTAGGTGGATAAGTGAAGAAGAAGATGAGGGGGAGGAGGAGGAGGAGGACGTCGACGGCGCAGGAAATAACGACATGGGGCCACCAGACGAAGAGATGACCGATTATGTGCCCGAAGAGGAACACGGCCTCGGAAATGTCGATGGTGAAGAGGTAGTTCAAGGCAGAGAAGACGCGGACAGGCCACCGTATTCATCGCTACTAAGTTCAGCCATGCGGGACCCGCATGTTCGAGACCTGCTTCGCAAGAAGACGACTAGCGACAGAGCTGCTTCTAGAGAGGAGGCCAAATTGGCGCAACTGGAGGTAGACTCGATGACTCCTTTGTATGATGGTTGCAATAATCCCGAGGTGACTCGCTTGAGTTTCACACTAGAACATCTAAAGATGAAGGCAAAAAACAAATGGACAGATACAAGCCTGGATGAGCTTCTAAAGTACCTAAAGAAGGTTCTTCCCGCGGGAAGCCTGTGCCCTACTAGTGTCGAGGAGGCTAAGTAAATCGTGTGCCCTCTTGATCTGTCACATATTAGATATCATGCATGAATCAATGATTGCATCATATATCGGAACGAGCACTCGGAAAAAACCATCTGTCCAAAGTGCAATGCTTCACGATGTAAAAAGGCCGGAAAGAAAGTTCCACAGAGTTGTATGGTACTTTCCGATCACTCCGCGTCTACAGCGGTATTTCGTAGATCCTAAGGAAGCAAAGCTTATGTGCTAGCACGTGGAGAGGGTGAAGCCAGATGACGGAGATGAACCGAAGCTGAGACACCTCGCAGATGCTAGCCAGTGGAGAGCATTAAATGCTGAATTTGAATTTTTCGCAAATGATCCAAGGAACATCGTGCTTGGCGCTAGTAGTGATGGCATGAATCCATTTGGCAACCAGAACACCAATCATAGCACATGGCCCGTGTTTGTATGGATGTACAACCTCCCCCCTGGTTGTGCATGAAGGAAAAATACATACACATGGCTATGCTTATTCAAGGGCCGAGACAACCGGGAAATGATAGAAATCTGTATCTCGGGTTACTGAAAGAGGAGTTACAGACCTTATGGACAACGTCGGCCAAGACATGGGATGCAAGCAAAGGAGAGTATTTCTACATGAGAGCCGCGCTGATCATGACGGTGCAGGACTATCTCGATTACGGCTATCTCTCCGGCCAGGTGTGCCACGGATATTGCGGATGCGCGAGGTGCATGGATGATACAACTTCTCTGAAGCAATCGAAAGATGACAGGTCTTCAAAAATCGTGTAGATGGGGCATCAAAGATGGCTCAAGAAGGATGACCCATGGAGAAAGCGTGTCGATCTATTCAATGGTAAGGTTGAGCATTGAGGTCCTCCACGTAAGCGTAGCGGTGCAGAAATATATGAGTTATTGAAGAACTGGGAAGAGTTCCCCTCACCGGGAAAGACGAAGAAAAAGGCACCGGAGCCCCTGCTGAAGATATGGAAGACAAGATCTGTTTTCTGGGACTTGGAATACTGGCCCATACTCAACACGCCTCATAGCCTTGATCAAATGCATATCACAAAAAATATCCTTGAGAGTTTGCTTGGAACATTGATGAACATGCCGGAGAGGACCAAGGATGGGCCGAAGGCAAGAAAAGACTTGGAATTTTTGAAAATTAGGAAAGATCTTCAAATGCCCGGTAAAAGGTCGTCAGAGGAGACCGAGACAGAGACGGAGACGGACGATAGGGGCAAAAAAGTAAACAAGAAGGAAGAACAATATTGCCCCCCTCTTGCTTCACCTTAGATCCGAAGGAGGTCGATCAATTGTTCAAGTGCCTTGCTGGAATCAAAGTTAGTTCCTGATACTGTCGGAAGATAAGCAGATATCTGGACACTAAGAAAAAAAGGTTCAGTGGGATGAAGTCTCACGACTGTCATGTGATGATGATGCAGTTACTCTAGGTTGCACTTAGAGGGATTATGGACACACATGTGCGTGAGACGCTTACTGACCTATGCCACTTTTTTGATGCTATCTCTCGAAAGTCAATCAGTGTGAAGCAACTCCATAGGCTATAGGAAGAGATCGTTGTCATACTGAATGAGCTAGATATGTACTTCCTGCCCGCGTTCTTTGATGTCATGGTGCATCTATGTGTCCACATCGTGGACGACATCATCGACCTAGGGCCGACATTCCTGCATAGCATGATGCCGTTCGAGAGGATGAATGGGGTAATCAAAGGATTCGTTTGTAACATGTCCCGTCCAGATGGAAGCATAGCCCAGGGATATCTGACCAAAGAGTGCATCTCTTTCTATGAGTGTTATCTGACCAAAGACCCTGTTGTTGGTTTGCCCGTCAACAAGCACTGTGGAAGGCTCGAAGGCGAAGGTCACACCAACGGTCATAGGGATGTGAATGTGTTACGCTCAGGCCTACAAAACGACCTTGACAGGGCAAACTTATTAGTGCTACAACACCTAGATGTGCTAGAAGATTTCGTGACACTGCACAAAGAGACCATCGCAAAGAAGTACCGTGACCGTGGGGTGCACAGGACGGACGCTGAAGTTATTAGAGAGCACAACTCCACTTTCTTGCGTTGGTTCAAAGAGCGAGTTTTGGCTAATCCCCCGGAAGAGGGTTGTCCGAACGGAACACTCATATACGCCTTAGCACATGGCCCCTCGACCAACCTCGCGATTTATCAAGCATACGATATCAACGGATACACGTTCTACACGAAGGAGAAAGATAAAAACAGTGATGACCAAAACTCAGGGGTGACAATGGAAGCCATGACCGGGAATGTAATTGAAAGATATTACAGAAGGGTCGAAGAGATATGGGAGCTTAACTACTCTGGATTGCATAATGCGACGATGTTCCGTGTTAGATGGGCTAAAAATGTACACAGAGAAAACCGACATTTCACTACCATGTGTATACCCGACTCCGATGATAGCGGTACCGTCAACGCCTTCGCCAAAAATGAGCCATGGGTACACGCTAAACACGTGACACAATGTTTCTTCATAACTGATCCGATCAATCCCAGCCGTGTTGTCGTGAGGAGAAGCAAAAGGAGCATCGCCGGAATGGATAGAGTCACCAACAAGGAAGAGTATGACCAGTACGGTGATACGATGAGGAAAGATGATGCTGATGACGACAAAACATATGTCAAAATAAGAATGAAGACTACATTACCTACGAAAGATCGTAATCCCTGGAGAAGGAAAAGTCACGACCATGGGCTCAATTATTCAACAACGAACAAAAGAGGGAAGAAGATCAGTCTGAAGCGTCGTCGTCGCCCAAGCTGACAAACTAATCCTAAAGTTTGTGTGTGTCTAGCTATTTTGTATACCGCCGATAGCGGTCAAATGATGTAAGATATATATTATACTAATTATTATCCGGAGGGTAACAATGGTATATTGCAAAATGAAAGAAAAAAAAAGAAAAGTGCAAATGAAAGAAAAAGAAAAAGAAAAATAAAGGAAGTTTTGCAAAATGAAATGAAAAGAAAAAGAAAAAGGAACTAATAAGTTGTGGAAAATGAAATGCAAGAAAAATAAAAAAATAAAAATAAAAATAAAAATAAAAAAAATAAAAAAATTAGCAGCAGCGCGTTTTATCCAGGGAAGCCCTATAGTTAAGAAAAAGGAAAATAAAAAATAAATAAAGAAAAGAACTAGCAGTAGCGCATTTTTGCTGGACCAGTGCTATAGCTAAGTTAGCTATAGCGCGTTTTGCCAACACGCGCTATAGCTAAGTTAGCTATAGCATCGGTCCGCTAGCCCCCTCTTTCCAGTCTCTCTCACTCGCTCCGCTCGATCCCCTCTGACTCCACTGCCGACGCC
>NC_041393.1:635271114-635277267 GCF_002162155.2 Triticum dicoccoides
CGGATCTCTCTCTCTGACCCCCTCCCGCTCTCTGCAGATCGGCGACCCCGGCGACCCTGACGCCGGCCACCGACCCCGACCCCTTCAGTGCCTCCCTCCGTGAAGCAGCCGGCGACGCCCAGCAACGCCAGCTAGCACTAGACAGGTGCCTTTCCCTCCCCTCCCAAGTGTTAGTTAGCTTAATTTAATTGTTGTTAGTGTTAGTTAGTGTTAGTTGGCTTAATTTGCTGTTAGTGCTAGTTAGTTAATTGTTGTTAGTGTTAGTGTTAGATCAGTGATAGTTAGTGTTAATATTGATGCATGTGTGCTGCTGCTATTTTTGAAATTCAGTTAGAGCACACTGTTCAGTTAAATATTTTGTGTGCTGCTGCTTAGTTAATTTTTGGAATTCAGTTAGTGTTAATATTGATGCATGTGTGCTGCTGCTATTGATGCATGTGTGCTGCTGCTATCGACAGTAAATTTAGTTAACTGAATCATGCATGATTCAGTTAATTCAATGTGTGTGTGATGATTTGGCTGCTATTGAGATCTTCTATGTAGTGAGATCAGTTTTGCAGCTTATGTTCCGGCAAAACATAGCCTGAAATTGATGCATGTGTGCTGCTAAGTGACCTACGTGCTAGAAAGATTCATTTCCAAGTGTGCTGCTAAATATTGACACATACTTCCAAGTGTGCTGCTAAATGAATCTTCTATGTAGTGACCGATTGCTAAGTGGCCTATGTTTTGCCGGAAATGTTGATTCATTTCCATTCCGGCAAAATTCAGGCGCTCTTTATGTGCACTTTCTAGCAAAGGTCATGCCGAAATTTTCCGTGAATTTCGGCATGACTTGTGCTAGAAAGTTGGACATATCGAGTGCTTGAGATTTGTCGCGACGGGAATGAACGACATTTCTGGCAAAACAAAGGTCGTCACCTTTTTTGTCATTATTCACTTTATTATATGAAGCTCGATAATTAAACGACTACGACATTGAACCCTAGGAAACATGACCGACACCAATGAGGCCGGAGGTTCTCACTCCCAATTAGTTCGAGCACATGCCTACCTCGACTTTTTGGCGGATCAGGAGAGACAGGAAGCTGGGTGTCCGGACCGCCTTGTAATGACGGATGACGATGGTGGTGGCGCCGACGCCGACACTGATGCCACCAACGACACCGGCACTGAGACTCGCACTGATGATGTTCCTAACTATAGCACGGAAGGTGGGACCTCCCAAGCCAGTGAGGGAAAGAAGGAAAAGAGGACATGATGCCGAAATGAGCTCGACACCGGAAGACTGGTGGTCACGGCGGTGCACCCGGGCGAGTTCGAGCCAATAGAGCCGTGAGAAGTGGCAGCGTGTTACGGCAACCAACTAGCGTGCATCCTACGGGATACCGCTAACATCAACACCACAAAAATACGGAAGAATGATCAGTTGAAGAAGCTGCTTCTAACTAGGTTGCACGCAAGATTCCTGTTCCCCGGTCGTAATGACGAAGTCGACCCATGGGATGATGATGCCATGAAAAAAATCAACAACAAAGCCCTAGGGAAGTTCAGCAACGCACTGAGCACTTGGAAAACTAGGGTGAAAAAGGTGATTCAAGTAGACCATGAAACCTATGCCGAGGTTGTTGTAGACAATCCGAAAATTACGATAGAGGACTTTGAAAAGTTCAAGGAGACTTGCAATGAAGAAGCTGCCAAGGCCAGGTCGGAGAGAGGCAAGCAGCTGCAGGCAAAGAACATGGGGAACCACCGCCTTGGAAGTCGTGGTTACACGGGAAAGAGGCCCGTGTGGGCTAAGGAGGATGCAGAACGTGAACTTCTAGGGATCCCAGACCCATTGGCTGACTTCACCGACCAGCAGGAGCACGACTTCATCAGGGCCCGATTCTCATGGGACCCCAAGAAAAAGATTTTTTTCACCGACGGGCCGACTAGGAAATTCATGAGAATACTGGTAATTATCCTTTTACCACCTTACATATTAGGTTCTGATCAACGAAGTCTACTACATTCTAGTTGCATTCGTTAAATGATTCACTGTCCATTTTGCAGAGAGAGCAACACAAGCTTGCGGCCGAGAGCGACTCGTCGACTCAGTCGTCCGTGAACTACAAGTGGGACACTCCTTTCAACCGGGCCATGAACATAATGATGGGACACCCGCCCGGCCAGCGGCCGCAATATGGACGTGTGCATGGCGCCGGGGATGGGGCCACTTGGAAGTACTATTATAGCGAGGACCCCGAGGCCAAAAGACAGAGAAAGAAGTTCAGTCAAGTGACTATCGACGAGAAGGTGGCACGGGCGATGGAGAAAGCAAAAGCTGAGACCAAAGTTGAGATAATCGCTGCCTGTAGATCTGATTTCGTGGATGCCTTTACAACCTTGATTCCAACAGTGGTCACATGGGTGCAACAAAATCCAAATGCGCCACCAAGTGAATTTTCCATGCCCAGCTTCACCGGGAGCAACTCAATGAACATCGCACCCATACCCGTACCTAGTATGGCAACCGCACCCGAACCTCCTCCAGCACCTGCTCCTGCGCCCAGCTCTCACAGTAGCCCTAGCTCCGTCTCTGGCTTGAATGTCGGGCCGTCGACATTGGCTGAGCTCGACGCCCTCATGGTAAATACGCGTCGTCGCACCTTCATCAAGTCAACTAATTAATTAATTTCAATTGCCGTTCTTTTTGGATCTCTAACGCCGCACGTATATGTCTTTGTAGGCCGACTCCACTCCGTGCACCCTCCTTTACAACATGAAGGGCGGGTTAGTGGATGTGGGGAAGGGTACTATAGTGAAGCCTAAGGATCGATTGTTTCACCGTCGGCAGATGTCTGATAACGCCTTAAGGGTCTCCGTGGCGCGTGTGAAAGCGGGCTACAAGGGTCTCCCCCGTCCGATACAAACTGATGGAGAGGATGACGAGACCCCCACGCAGCTTGGCCAATGCAATTGGCCGATCCTGTGGCCGAAAAATCTTCTTTGTGTTGAGGTGGCCGGGAGCACACCAACGGTACCTCATGAAGGTATGACCACAACACCACCTACACAAGTACAACCATCGTCTGTGCTGCTTGCTGAGATTGAGAGACATGAGGAAGGAGGGCCAACAGTTCCGCCGGCAGATGATGCCATCTGCCCCATGGAAGATGATAGGGATCATGACATGGAGGATGCCGACGATGACCCTAACCAGTATTTCGATAATGCCTTTGACAACGAAGTAATAACGAGTCAACCATATGAATATGAGATGCATGTACCAGAGCCGGAACGTCCTCTAGAATGCAAGAAGTCTTTGTTCATGCAATCCTCGCAGGACACGCCTCCAGATGCCGGCTCCACCCAAGCTCAACTACTTAGCCAGAGTCGTCCAATGCTGAGCCCGACAACACTAGGGGTGGTGCTCAGGGAGGGTCTGACAGACCCACCAGCACCTCAGCCCACCAAGAAGAAGCAGAGGAAGAGACCGGCAGCAAGAAAATCCAATAAAGCTAGCAATGTTGGTTCTAGCAGCCAGCAGCCTTCGACCAAGGTTGACCATGTACCGATGAAACATGCGCCATTAATCCATGTCGCGGGAGAGCCAATGGTACCGGCGAATGCACTAGCTGCCATAGAAGGGGATCTCAGGAGACTCCATGACCATGTGCTTTTGACAGAGAGAAGCCTCCTCACCTCGGATGATCCAGGATACCCACTTTATACGGTTCATGTGCTGAGCAGTTGCAAGATGTATGTCCACACATTCCCGCGGACCTCTTCTTCCTGAGGTTTGATTACATCTTCCAGATGTTTCAAATGAGGACACTCGATTTTACGTTCGTCCGCCTGTATGCGCTGCACATGAACTACATCGTCAGGAGAGAGCAAGTCACCGGTCTTGCGGTCGCGGACCCATACTACATGCATGAGGGCTTCTTGTCAGTCAATGACGCCAACCGTCAATATGTGAGTCAGTACATCGAAGAATTCTTGGTCAGCAATAAGGACAAAGAAACGATTCTCCTACCTTATCATCCCAGGTAGGTCATTCGCGGATAGCACTATAACACATACATCCTTTCGTGCATTTCAATAGCTACTTTGCACGCATGGAGGCTAAGCTTGATCGTGTATTTTGCACAGCGGGGGGTGTCGTGCCGTTCTCATTGTTCTTTACCCGCTTACTCCCGCGCTCTATATTTGGACCCGTCGAAGAACATACAGAAGAAAGATTACACACACATAAAGTATGTTCTGGACAGAGCTATGTTGGGCTTCAGCATGCGGGTGGCTACATCCAACACAAAAAAACAAACAAGGTCGGGCTTTGTTTCAGCCACAAGACTGACTTCTGTTGCATCCAACAACCGGCAAGAAGTGAGAATGATGGATTCTACGTCATCCATCTAATGATGGAGTACAGAAGGGATGTGCAATCACTCTGCATGAAATCTTCATCCGATACCCATATCCAGAGATGGGCCGAAGCCTTTGGAGCCGTGCCGGATAATCGACTTCGAAATGATTTCTACCGCATCCAATAGGAAATTGCGTCCATCATCATCAAAGATGTCCTCGAAGAGAATGGGATGTTCTACGCCGGCCCAATATCGCGAGCTGACGTCCGAACCCGCATTGCCCTACAGCGTCAGGACATGACGCCTTTCACTAAGTTTGGGTCTGTCCTCCCGGATATGGACAGATGGGAAGAGTGCACTGCTTAACAATGTGTCTGTTTAGTTACTTGTTACTTTTTGTACGACGAAACTTCGAATCTCTTAGTACGACGAAACTATTAGATGTATGGTGCCGCGCTGTAGTTAATTACTTTCGGTACGATAAAATTTGTTAACTATGTTTACTATATATGTTGCTTCTATTTCATAACTGTTTTGTTGAATTCGCTTCATGGTATATATATGTGCATCTCTGACAGGTATATAGATCAACGATGGCGAGGAAGTGGTATGCCATGTATG
This sequence comes from Triticum dicoccoides, assembly GCF_002162155.2. Classification (NCBI taxonomy): domain Eukaryota; kingdom Viridiplantae; phylum Streptophyta; class Magnoliopsida; order Poales; family Poaceae; genus Triticum; species Triticum dicoccoides. Next base: position 635,276,088 of record NC_041393.1, read on the forward strand.
TAGGGCATGTTCCGGGTGTGTATGATGAGGGGCCAGAGTGTCAGGCCCAAGTCTCTGGCTTCTCCGGTGGAAGCCAGAAAGGGTTTGATAGCAGAGCGGAAGCCGAAGCTAGTTACTTGAGATTCATAGCAAAACAGGGGATTCAGAACCAGCGCCGCTACAAAAACTACTACATAATACCGCTTTTGATCATCGTGATTGCTCTTATTGTGCATGTCTTAGTTTAGGTAGATGATGAAACATGTGTCTACGGTGACAATGTAAGATACATGTCATCATTATATCTTGTATCGCTATTTCGAGATGATGATGATATCGACATCATTTGTGTTGAGACTATGTTGATATGATGAGACTATGTTGTACCACTTCGATGATGATGATGAGACATTCCTTTTTCATATAGTTCCAGTGTATGTGTATGTTGTAACTATATAAAACATGTAAAAATACGAATACAGCAACATAAAAAAAGAAAATACTAGCAGTAGCGTGGGGTATTGGAGTAGTAGTAGCGCTGCTTACCAGTAGCGTTTGTTTGTTGGGCCACGCTACTAGCATTAGCAGTAGCGATGGGCAGAGACGCGCTACTGCTAGATACAGATAGCAGTAGCGCTGGTTCAAACAAGCGCTACTGCTAAAAAATAGCTGTAGCGCCATAGCAGTAGCGTGCCTACCCGCGCTACTAATAGCCAAATAACTAGCGCTACTGGTAAGAGTTTTCCTAGTAGTGTATGTTAGCTTATGCCTCTCCTTCAAATAGAATTGCAGTAGTGATTATCGGTCTAGTAACGTAGTCAATTGCTTAGGGACAATTTCACAACTCCTACAACTACTTTTCCACACTCACTTTATTTACTTTATTGTTTCTTTATCTAAACATCCCATAGTTTATACTTACGTGTTCTTTATTATCTTGCAAACCTATCCAACAACACCTACAAAGTACTTCTAGTTTCATACTTGTTCTAGGTAAAGCGAACACTAAGCGTGTGCAGAGTCGTATCAGTGGCAGATAGGACTTGAGAGAATATTTGTTCTACCTTTAGCTCCTCGTTGGGTTCGACACTCTTACTTATCGAAAGAGGTTACAACTATCCCGTATACTTGCGGGTTATCATCCCCCCATCTGGGGGGGAGTGGAGCGAGTGGGGAGTGGGGGTTGTGGAGCAGTTAGGGT
>NC_041393.1:635277548-635286493 GCF_002162155.2 Triticum dicoccoides
GGGGATAAGGGGAGTGGGGGGGCGGTCGGCTGTCGGCTAGCTGGGCCATTTGGCCGGGGGGGCTGGGGGGTTCCTTTTTCTCTTTATTTTTGTTAGCTTTGTTTTCTATTTTTATTCTTTTCCCTTTTTCTGTTTTACTTATTTTAGAGCATTTTAGCATTTTCTAAACATGTGTTTTCTCCACTATAATTATCTTTGGCCGGAAGTAAGGTTACCGGACCAGGTCGAGGCGACGAGAGCTCGCTCCAGGCAAGCGGCGGAGAAGCGAGCGGCGGAGAGGCGCCGGCGGGCGTGAACCTGACGAGGGCTCGCATTGGAGGAGCAGCGGGCGGAGTTGAGGAGGCGGCGGCGGCGGCGGCGAGGAGGAACAATTTATTTTCGCCCACGACTCGGGTAATTTATTTTCTCGCCTCAATCCCCCACCCCCTCCCCACCCCCCGTCACAGTTTTCCTGTTAATTAAGAGGAAATTGGATATTTGTGTCAAGTTAATTGTTCGCGCCGGATAATCTTGGAGTCCTGCTAATTTCGACCACTCCCTAAAAGAACAAATTTTGATGACAACTCGGTTTCCAAAGCAACAGAATAATAAATTTATTACAACTCCGCCATGTAATACAGTTTGAAGTCTGATACTTATGCAACATGAATTCTTCTCTATATATATTTATATACAATACGTTGAATCATTGCAGTGTATTTTCGAGGCCAGGTCTTTTCATCGACATCGCCGTATGGAACGGACCTCAACTTACGATCCCCTGCTCGGGACCTGGAGTATTATGGCGTCTGATGGAGAAACTCCGACAGGCGCGGTCTTGGATCGGTTCTTGTTACATGCATCTAGGTTGTATGGAAGCGTGGAGAGCGTTCTCTGTGCTGGGCCAGCCATTGGTTTATGCTGGGCAGCGTGGCGGTACTACGAGCGCACCGTGTGCCTGCGCAGCTACGGCCGTGACATGACCGCCTGCAGCAAACAGGCAGTCAGCCCGGTGGTCGGCCACGACAGCGAGATAGACCGTGTCATCTCCATCCTCTGCCGCAAGACCAAGAACTGTGCCGCGCTGGTCGGTGCTGCAGGAGTAGGCAAGACAGCCATCGTCGAGGGCCTTGCACAGCGCATCGCTGCCGGGAAGGTCCCTGCAGCACTTGCCGGGGCTCGCGTTGTGGATGTTGATCTCGGGGCGATGGTGGCCGGGACCATGTTCCGTGGCATGTTCGAGGAACGCTTGAAAGGCGTGATAAAGAAGGCGGAGGATTCAGGTGGCAAGATAGTTCTATTCATCGACGAGATGCACACGCTTCTCGGCGCCGGTGCAGTGAGGGGGGGATGCCAGGATGCTGCCAATATGCTGAAGCCGGCGTTGGCCCGTGGTCGCATCCGCTGTGTGGGTGCGACGACTTTTGATGATTACCGTAAGTACATTGAGAAGGATGCCGCACTCGAGCGGCGGTTCCAGAAGGTGCACGTTGAGGAGCCTAGCGCGCAGGCCACCATTGCCATGCTGCGGGCGCTAAAGCAGCAGTATGAACAGCACCATGGCTTAGAAATCCAAGATGCCGCTCTTGTTGCTGCCGTACAGCTCGCTGGCCGCTACATCACCGGTGAGGAATTAATTTTTTTCCTTTTGTTTCCAGAGGTGATTAGTAGATGCATGAACTCATCTAGTTTATTATAGGAAGCGTAATGAAACATGAAGGGAAGAAACAGGGTTATATATGATCTTTAATTGGTTATTATGGTCAGATGTCCATTCTTGTTAAGGTCCACTAGCTCACATTCTAATTAAACTATCTGCTCAATTGTTCTGATGTGCAATTGAAGGGCAGAATTATTGCATGAGACTGTTGTGGAGCACCCATGTCGCAACCCATGCATTCAGTTTAATTTGGTTTAACTAATGTATATAAATCATGTTTACGGTATTGAATAAATTCATGATAGTTCAGATGCATCAATTAATGGAGCAGGTGCTTTCTTTCTGCCGAGTTGTATATATGTTGGAGTTAATTGACAGATTTTATTGATGTCTATACTGTAGGTCGTCAATTTCCTGATAAGGCAATTGACCTGATTGATGAGGCTTGTGCCACAGCAACCAAAACAATGATGCGAGTTGGCGACCAAAAAGAGAATGTTAACACTGTGCAGTGTAGCTCTAAAAATGCAGTGAAGGAGGCAATTGTTTGCCCTAATCATGTAGCTCAAGTAGGCATTCTCTTCCTAATGACAGTTTTGTACTGTTTTGATCGACGAGATATGCTTGTCATGCAAATTTTAACAATGTTATTTGAAGGTTGTGAGCCAGTGGACTGGAATTCCTGTCACTGCACTTGACCAAGAGGAGAAGGATAGACTAATTCACCTAGCGAGCAGACTGCGGGAGCGAGTTGTTGGCCAGGATGAGGCTATAAATCTGGTTGCACAAGCAGTGTTACGTTCCAGAGCCGGCTTTGATCAGCCTGGACAACCCATAGGCTCTTTTCTCTTCTTAGGCTTGTCTGGTGTTGGAAAGACAGAGCTTGCAAAAGCTCTTGCTGTGCAGCTATTTGACAGCGAGAAGATGTTAGTTCGCTTTGACATGTCTGAATATGTTGACAGGGGATCTGTGCTGCGTCTCATCGGAGCACCTCCAAGGTTTAATTTGTATATCTTTTTGAACATGCATTACTTTCTCATATCATACTTTAATTTCGCTGATCGTAGTTGCTTTATTTGTTCCTTCTTAAAGCTATGAAGGCCATGAAGACGGTGGACAATTGACGGAGAAAATCAGGAGACGTCCATACAGTGTTATCCTTTTTGATGAGGTGGAGAAGGCAGATCCATCGGTGTTGAACCTCTTTATTCAACTTCTGGATGATGCCGTGTTGACAGATGGGAAAGGCCGGACCGTAGATTTCAAGAACACCATCATCATTATGACCTCAAATCTAGGAGCGGAGCACCTAACAGCAGGAATGGCTGGAAAAATCACAATGGAAGCTGCACGCGACCTTGTGATGCATCAGGTTTGTGTATACAGGAGACTGTTGTTGTGAAGTCTCCAGTAGATGCATGCTGAATGGTGTGTACATTTGTTCTTGCAGGTCCAGAAACACTTCAAACCTGAGCTTCGCAACAGAATGAGTGAGATTGTTATATTTGAGCCACTTTCGCTCGACAAACTGAAGGAGATTGTGAAAATTCAGATGGAGAGCATTGTCGCCGGCGTAGCTAGCAAGGGCATCTCTCTATCTGCGAGCGATGCCGCTCTGGACGTGGTTTTGTCGGAATCATACAACCCAGTAAGTGCAGCTTCCTTTCAAACCTGAGGCATTATTAGGCTCATGTTTAAGGTAACAATGTTTATGTTTTGGTAACCATCAATGCTTAATTTGTCCCGCACCCGCAGATGTATGGCGCAAGGCCTGTAAAGAGGTGGTTGCTGAAGAATGTGATGACTGATCTCTCCGAGATGCTGGTCAATGGACAAATTAGTGAAGGCTCGTCAATCTCCATTGATGCTGCCAATGAGAAGACGCTCAAGTTTGAAGTGTTGAAGGTGTCAGATCCGCGACCCAAGAGTCTGACGGTCAAACTCCCTGGTAACTGCGAGACTGTGTAGCTTTCCTTATAGCACGGCGACTAGGATGTTGGATATTCTGTGTAGTTTTTGGTTCATCAGTGTCATGTGGAGTACTACGTGATAATTCAACGCAGAAAAGTGCACTCGCACTTGCTGAACAGGGTCTCCTTCGTTGGAAGGAAAATGGGGATCTCAATTGTGTCGTGTCCACTTTGTATAGTTTGTTTAAGGAAAAAAGCTTCTCCCTGTTAGTTTGCACCTCCTCTAGTTTCTACAATAGCTAGTTGATGGCGTGATTGGCACGTGCGATGGACAAACTGGGCACATGCTCAGAGCAGTACAAGCTCTTTGCCATTGTAGTTTATAGCAGTAACTGCTTCTTACATCTAACGCTAAAGAATATTATTAGGATGTACCACAGTAGAACTTAACAATTTATCTTTGGTTCCATGATGTGCTGGATGAAGCAAATTGGGGATGATTCTCAATAGCGGCAAGGAGTTCAGAATGAATAAATTGATCAAACTGTGCAATCCATTTATGATCCATCCCCCGTTTGACCTATAAAAAGTTACGAGTCCACTAATGCTTAGAAAAGTTAGACTAGTTTTGAACGACTGCTTGGAAGAAAGAAAATAGTTGGTCAAAATTTTCAACCTTTGAATCAAACTGTTGTCAGTTAGCACATTGTAGGATTAGACCAACCAATGAATGGTACAGGGAAGGAGGAAATTCAGGGACCAGCTTTTGTTATCCTTTTATAAGAATATACTGTTAGGAAATTCCATGCACCTCAAGCTTTTCACCATGAGAGGATCCTCCCACCACCATTCCAGTCACTCGAGGGCCCGGTTCTTCCAACGTGCCGAGGGCAGCTGCCTTCAATTGTTAATTTTTTTTCTGCCCCATCTATATGTAGTCGGCATTCAATGCATTTTAGCATCTATATCTACTCCTAGTACTCATTATTTTCTCTTTCCATTTAATTGAAAATAAATACTCTACTTCACCGCAAGCCAGCATTGTACATATATAACTTTGCAAGATACTCCCTCCGTTCCAAAATAGATGACTCAACTTTGTACTAACTTTGTACTAAAGTTAGTACAAAGTTGAGTAATCTATTTTGGAACGGAGGGAGTACATGCCAAGGCATATGCACCTGAAACGCCATTGAGATTTTACTGCTCCGGCCTCCTCTTCCATCCACAAACAACCAGCATGTGTTCACTCACACCCAGATGTAATTTGTATAGGTTACCCTTTTCCTCAGTTGCATGGTTTTATTATCTAGCTAGCTAATCATTTTTGTTCGGCATGGGAGGTACTGAGACATACAAGGGCATCGTTTCCACCTTTTCTTCCCTCTATTGTACATATGCACCTAATTCACCGCTCCTTCCCTCTATCTGCCTCCTCTTGCAATCACAGACAAAAACACGAAGTCACGCAAATGCAGATGCAATTTGTATAGGTTACTCTTGTCTTCAGTTACATAGCTAGTTTTATCCACCTAGCTAGTTAACCATTTTTGTTCGGCATGGGAAGTACTGGGACGCGTGTCGTTCCCACCTTTTCTTCAAGCTCCAGCAGCACGAGTGTTTCTTGTTGCTGATAAATGTGGTACTTGTAAGAAGTATTTCCTATTGTGCGCTGAAAAAGCTTGTACATGATCTGTTCTGCTGCCATCAAAACAATTATGATGGCTATCAAGATCAAACCTCGCAATTAGGGATAGATCTTTTGGTGACAGAACCGATCCTGTTCAATATATAGGTATCTTTAGCGGCTCACACCTTACACCTACTGCTCAATATATAGGTATCTTTAGCGGCTCACAAACTCTGTGCACCTAATGACCAGGTAAGTGTCGGTGATCCATACATAATCTGGTTAGTAACTGGCAACATTTCTTTCATTTTCTGCTACTCAGTGTCAATGGAGTGTTAGTACGTTCATTGTTTTACTGAACTCCACTTCCTATTGTCTCTTTTCTGAATAAAAGGTACTCCCTCCGTCCGAAAAAGTTTGTCATCAAAATAGATAGAAAGAGATGTATCTAAAACTAATATGCATCTAGATACATCCTCTTCTATTCATTTTGATGACAAGTATTTCCGGACGGAGGGAGTACAAGCTTTGTCTAACTTCAGCGAATAAAGCAAGAGTTTAAGTACATGAAAAAAACAAGAAAAAAATATCTTCATCTGGACATCTGCCTCTCAATTGCTAATGCTCATCCTTGATCTTGGTAATATAGCACTGTTGGCATAGCCTTTGGGATTTGGAAAACCAATCACATTACTTTTTACAAATCTCTCATGATGCAAGCATACAAGTGTTGCGAACTTGCGATCATTGTTCGCCGTTTGGTTCTGTCGATTGTGAATAATAGTTGCCCTAAATTACTTTAAACTGGCAACATTTTTTCTCTACTAAATCTCTTATCAAGGATCTTAATTGAAGTCGGAGAAACTTAGCCTTTCAAAGATTGTCCTTCAAACAGAATGAAAAGTATGGCATGCATATATGAAAACCACACATAAGAGAATGGGAAAAAACTGACCAAACTACGTCAGCCAACCATATATATTTTATTACATGGATGTAATTTCACATGAGAAAAATCACATGTACTACTGGTTAGGTTTTCAAGTGAAAACTTCACGTCAGGGTATAGGGAATTGATAGGTTGCAGAATAATTTTACACTCACCTAATTATCTTCCATGCCGAACAGTACTTTCACCGGTTGATGGAAAGAGAGAAAAGGAGTGCTAGGAGTAGACAAAGAGGCTTAGATGAATTGAATGCCAAGTTACTATAGATGGAGTAAACAAATTAAGAAGTATCGTGTGGAAGAGAGAGGACATTTAATTTATTGAACATTGCATTCTTGTATCAGCCAACATACTGCTCTCCTGGACATCCCGACGCCGAGGCGGTGCGGGCTCGCCACCGTGGCCTCTCTCGTCGCGTGGTCCCTTTGGCGGCACCGTAACGCCGTCATCTTCGACAAGATTGCGCCCTCCCTGCCATCACTTATAGTTGCAATCAAGGATGAAGCTCGCTCTTGGGCCATGGCCGGAGCTCGAGGAATGAACTTAGGGCTAGCTGTAACCTGATTGTGTCTTTTGGGAGCTGAGCAACCCTCTGTCTTCTGCTCATCTCGCCACCACAGTGTCGCCGTTATTGTGCACGTCTTTGTGGTGACCTGTAATTTCTAAAACGTTTTCCCCTATCAATGCAGTGATATGCCATCTAGGCGTATTTGAGAAAAAAAAGAAAAAAAAACATAGTGTACACTTGCAAAGAAATGTTTCAAAATCACTTTTTTTTACGGAGGAACAAAACTTAGGTTTCTCTAGATGCCTATGATAAAACTACACTGAGATGCATATAATCCAATCCATGTTACTAAAGATACCTAGATAAGATGTGAGGATTATCTTTTGGTAAGAAAAAATCTCTAGATTTTTTTTTTTTGCGGGTGAAATAGCTACTTCACTGCGAGCCAGCATTGTACATACATAACTTTGCAAGATGTATGCCAGGGCATAAGCACCTAAGATAACATTGAGGTTTGACTGCTGACGCCTCGAATTCCAAACGCAAACAAACATCATGCGTTCACCGCACGCACACCCAGATGTAATCTGTGTAGGTTATTTGTTTTCTTCAGTTACGTGGATGTGTCACCTAGCTAGCTAACCATTTTTGTTGGGCATGGAAGGTAACTAGAGCCAAAAGCGCGCTTTGCTGCGCCATCTTGCATTGACATTATTTTGTCGGACAACTCATACGGGAAAAATGGATCATTGTCGCTCACACTGGGCATCACAATCTGTTGTGTCATATACTCCCTACATTCCAACTTTCAAAATAAGTGTCACATTAGAAAGTGTAATATTTCTCAAATGGGCTTGAATTTGTAAAGTCAACGATTATGAAGAGGAGGTGTACACTTAGTAGCATATGGACATCCTTGCTTGATATTTTCAACACCCCAATTCTCAGCAAGAGATGAAACAAATAAGCATCTTTTGATAAGGCCAATACATCACTTTTAAAATCTATATGCATTTTTATTTATTTCCATACTTGGATGGGAAGGACAGACCAAAATTACTATTCTTGTCTATATAATGATGAGAAAGGATGAGCAACAATATTTCAGACCCAAGAGGACAATAGACAAGTGAGCATACGTTTCAGGAACATCACAATCACATAGATGGAACAAAATTCTTATGGAATCGAGGACATCTTTGTAATATTTTTCACAAGCAATCGATGTCTCGTATATTAACATACGGGGAAGTGGTATAAACGTTGATCCAAAATAATCATGATCGATCTTACATGTACATATACATAAATGACAGATGAGAGTAGAAGCTTTTTTAAGAGATGTCTCTGCTAATTGTTCATCATAGCACATCAAGGCAACCTTGGGTTATTACCAAATTGTGATCAGCACAGAAACCATACAGAAAATCAATATAAAAATATAAATTCTCTTAGTTAAAGGGAGTGGTCAATATTGTTTAACAATGAAAAACCATACATGCAATCCGAACAATGACACCATACATGCAGTCGGGTGACTATGTATTCAATGAACTTCCTTGAGCTCAATGTTTAACATCCAGCAGAATTTAGATATGGACAATACTACAAGCTCAATATATATTGGTGTTTTTGGAAAAACATAATATATATTAGTGTTAATTTAGATATTTTACTTATAAACATCAAATTGTACAAACATTCACGCAATACAACAATTTGATAGGACTGGTATCATACCAAAAAATCCTAGTAAATCTAGCACGGGTCGAACAATAGCACCATTATCAACTGAAAATTTGACAGTTTATCCCTGATGAAGAATGGCATCGATACAAACTACAAGTGTGAGCTGAGTTCAACCATTCACCTATTAACAAGACTTGAAAGTAGCCGACTCTCACAAATAACAAGTTGGTTCTGCTTGGCTTCACGTTATACAATCAGCTCATCCAACACAAAAAAATCAAGATAGAAAGCATCGTGCAACTAAATAAAAGAACCATGCAATGGATAAAGCAATGGTAGCAGCACCAGCTCACCTCGCTCTGCATTCCGGCGTGTCACCTGGTGCCTGTGGCAGCATACATCACAATGAGACTGAACCGAAGGCAGATAGGGAAGAGTGCATCGTCGACCACGTGGCAAGCTATGATTAAGGCGGTGAGCGCGGAGTGCGAAAAGGCCATGCTCATGGAGCTTCACACATTCGTAGGCTGCACTGCTGCTCCATGGCGGAGGTCACCAAGACCTTGGCAGCCTGCTCCACCATGAACACCATCAGCCCCCGTGCCTTGGTCACCACCACC
>NC_041393.1:635287197-635296823 GCF_002162155.2 Triticum dicoccoides
AATGAAGAATAGCAGTGCTATGTTTCCACACCTAACTATTAATGAAATCCCTGGATTCTGGGTTTAAGTAATTCTTAGGAGCAACACTGACAAAAATCAAGTGACTTTTCCCATTATCAATGATTTGTAAAAACACCAGTTTGACTATATTTATAATGACCAGCAGATATACATGCATGTAATCTGGAAACTTTTCAAAAAGCAACATATGTGACCAGTTAGAATTCAATACAGTTTTGTACCTGTAAGCATTCAGATCCATCACTTCCATGGAGAGTTCTCTGAAATTAGTTCATGTCTTGTGTGGTGTCACAGCTCTCACATTCACATATGAAAACTCTGAATCTGCCACCTGCACAAAGACGTGTATGTTATTTTTGTTGTTCAGTATATGCTCAGGAGATAAAATATAAGATTATACAGTCAAATTTTGTAACCATGTATCAGATATCTTGGCATCCACAATCTATTTATATGTATCAAACATGTCTTTTTTGCGGGAAAATGTATCAAACATGTTGGGGAACTACCCTAAAAAACAACAGAACCAACCACTTCATGATAACTCGCAAGAAGTTAATGTCAATTTACAGTCTATATATTATCTGATGAACATGGCACATATGCCTTTTTACACTGGAAACTACAGGAAAAGGATTCAAAGCAATAAAGACTCATAATATGCAAGCACATGTGACATGGCGAATGCATGGTGCTCAACAATAGTACGCAGGCTGGCTTTCAGATTCAAAACTCAAGCCAGAAAAAATCCCAAAGGTATCTACTACTTCTTACCAAGCACACAAAGTGATGCACGGCGAGGGCGCAGCGGCCTCCCGCAGCTCTTACGGTGCCTCAGCAACCACGGGCACCTGCTACGCCTTCAAGCCCGGTGCGTCGCTGTAGTCGACCATTGGCTCGCTGCGAGCCTGCGAGAGAGGGAGAGAGATGGATAGATGGATTACGGCAGCGCCGCAACCGCCTGTGCATAGGAGGCGGTTTCTCCTTTCGTGCTCCGAGGTCCAACTCGCCCAGAGCGACACGTACACCAAGGAAAGTAACCCAGCCCGTTCAGTCAATTTCGTCCACCCAATGACAGCATAGGCCCATTCGGTCCTCAAACGCTCGACGCCCCATGAAGCTCCATTTCCTGGGAGCTTAGTAACTGTACTGATATTGGGACACGCAAGGGCGCCGTTTCCGCCTTTTCTTCAAGGTAAACCATCTCAAGTGGTTGTTCTTCTGTAAGAATTCGTTCCTATAAAAAGTATACTTCCTCCGTCCCATAATATAAGAGCGTTTTTGACACTTGTTCCTATAGTGCTACTCCCTCCGTCCGGTGAAGAGTGTACATTTGGCTTCAAAATTTGTCCACAAAAGAGTGTACATCCACGGGTCATGTACTATGTGTGCTACTGGGTTGCCAAATGGATTTAGTCCATCACTACTGATACCCAACCTGGGGTTTCTTGGTTCTGCTGTGAATTTTGGTTATAAACTGTCCAGTGCTTTCCACTGACAACCATCTGCAGTATGTCTCGGAATGCCATCACTTTTAGACATTCTTGTCTTGTGCCAAGTCATGTTGTTTGCTTTCTTTGGGTCAGCGAAATAACGCTGCAAGCGAGGAATCAACGGAAGGTACCATACAACCTTTGGAGGTTCCTTCCTTCGAGGCTTGTATGGAGGTTTATTGCAAGTTGGACACTCTGTTTTATTCTCATACTCATTCTGATATAAGATGCAATCATTTATGCATGCGTGATATCTTACATGCGGCAAATCAAGCGAGCACACGATGTTCTTCGCCTCATCGACACCATGAGGCAACAAATTCCCCCGGGGCAAAACTTTGTGTAAATATTCCAATGTAGCATCCAGACTTGCATCTGTGCTCTTGAATCTTGCCTTGATGTCCATAAGTTTGAGTGTGACGTGCAGGTGGGTGTGCTTGGGATCGCAACCTTCATACGGTGGAGTTTTCGCATCTAATTTCAATTGCCCCAACTTTAGAGCCTCTTTAATAGCAGCTCTCTCGGTTGTCATCTTCTTTCAAAGGAGATCTTTGACATGAGGATCTTGTAGCATTGTAGCCAACGACATGTCCCGCGTGATAGTCTCATGATCCTCTTCATGTTTGGGTGGCATTTCATCATTTTCTCCTGCATGCGCATGTTCATTGTTTCCTCCTTCCGGCGGCACTGCTTCATTGCCAGTGTTTTCCACATCATTATTTCACCCTTCATAATCGATAACATCCTCCTCACCATGCTTTGTCCACCGTATATAACCTGCAACAAAACCGCGACGGAGCAAGTGCGCCAGCACGCTGCCTTCTTAACCGGTTGTGCAAAACTCCATTTTCGCATGTCAAACATGGACATAATATCTACACTTCACCATTTTGTATCATATTTGCCACCGTGAAACTGAGAAAAGCCCTTCACACTTTGATCCATATTGAATCTTTCGATAGATCAAGCAGCGTTGCAAAGGTAAATGTATAGAAATAATTAAATATATTAACAATGACGGCATAAAAAATTCAGCATGACTTGCTAAAAAAGGGACATATTGAGTGCCAGAAATTTGACGAAACGGAAATGAATCAACGTTTCGCCAAAACATTGACAACTCTCTAGACATTTTGCATGCAAAATGAAACAAACCACGAGACAATAATTCACGAGCAATGCAATTTCTATAGGTAGCAACTAATTTGATCCACACATCCATCACATATCCATCCATATGCGCATGCATCATATATGTGCACATAAATTAACAAGAAGTTTTGTCTATTTTACCTCATCAATGGTGTGGGAGGGGGGCCGGCCGACCGTACCTAAGTTGGAGGCGCCATTAATGGAGTGTGGTGGAAATTTTAATGCAAGTGTGTGCGTTTGAGTGGGTGGAGAAGAGAACTAGCTTAGTGAGTGATAGTGTGAAGGATAGCAAGCTTAATTAAGGCATCACCTAGCTAGATCTAACTACGTACTTAAGAAATCATAGGAAAGAATTTGGTCTTTTTCTCAATAAGAGAAGAGAGAGGAGGAAGAGGGAAAGAGGGATGATGTAGAAGGAGGAAAATATCTAAATGGATGCAGCTGCGACGTAATTACTGGCGTGCGAAAAATAGGGAACATCATTACAATTCTATGTATCCCTGACGTTCAGATACTACTCACACCGATGTTATGGTGGGTCAAAAATGGAGCGCCCAAGGCGGACCCGCAAAATATACTGCTGGCGTAACTTACTCCACGACGCCATAGCTATTGTGGTTAGTGTTGTTGTAGGGCACTTTTGCCTCGCCAGCACTAAGTTAGGCCAGGTCGGAACGTTGGGACCCACATATGGTGTCGTTCCCTAGGATTCCTACCCCAGCAATAACAAAATATCTATGGCATACGAAATTGGCCGACGCCAGCACTATCTGAAAATAATAGTGCTGGCGCTGATGAAAAACGACGCGCCACCAACGAAAGTTGTGGCTAGCCGTTTTACCGCTAGTGATGCTAGGATGTTGTCTCTAGGGCCATGACCTTTGAGAGAAGTGATGCTTCAGACTCCATTGTTTGGTCGCTGATTAACAATGGGGAATTCACTGTTAAGTCAGTTTATAAGTGGCTAGAGAAAGGGTTGGCTGGTCCAAAGTATAAGTGGGTTTGGAAAGCCAATATCCCTTTAAATATCAAAATCTTTATGTGGCAACTTTTTTAGAATGGTGTCCCTACACGTGATATCTTGCGCAAACTTAATTGGGGAGGAAATCCTTCTTGTTCCTTTTGTTGCAATGTGGAGGCTGCTAATTAGTTAATTTGTTCTTTGGTTGTACACTTGCTAGATCTATTTGGGTCTTTTGGGCTTGCAATGGGTGCTCCTTATAGCCCTAGATTTCATTGGCAAAGTTGGTCGTGGTTGTACTGTTACTTTCCTGAGGGCAAAAGAGGTTTTATATGATGATCATTTCTGCTATTTGTTGGGGGATCAGATGCATTCAAAACAAAGTCACTTTTGATGGACACATTGTTTGCTCCCAACTGGAAGCTATTTTCACTACATGTTCCTTTTTGACTTGTAGGGCATGATTGCTGAAACTGGAGGATAGAACCACATTCAAGGCTGACGTACGGAAGGTGGCTCATATGTCTGCTTCCCTGGCGAATAGGTCTCCTTCTCGCGGTAGGTTCTTAATTGCAGATGGCATTGGGCCTGTGCAGCGTTGAGAGCTGGAAAGTCTCTTCTGGTTTGATGGTAGCTTTTGGTGTTATGCTAAGCTCTCACGGATATTGGATGCCTACTGAGATTGGTTTCAAGAAAGACCAATGGCTGCCTGATCTTTTCTTTGTTCAATAATTGTCATCAAGTGGTGTTGGCAGGTTTTTGCCCCATGGTGGATGTCTCGAGTTTGAGCATCTACAACAGGTTTCATGTTAATGATCGAACTCGCTCGTCCCTTTCCTGCCCCCTTCACTTTTGGTTTAGTTGTTCGGATGAAATCTATTGTGCTGGTTATTTTCGTTATGAAAGTATTATAAAGGGGTGTGAGCTCGGTTGGAAAAAAATATAACACATGCATATTATCCAACATTATTGTGTGTAGCCACGTGTGTTGGTAGACTGTGCACCCGTCGAATAAGTAATTTGACCGGTTCCGGTGGCTACAGGCGGGAAATCCACCCTCTGCCACTGCTTTTAGATTCGTGCTGGTGGACCCCACAGGATTTCTTCTTCCCACCAATTCCAGGGTACGAGTCGTATCAAACCCCACGCTGCTGTATATTTCCCACATCGAGCTCTCTTCCTCCTCTCTCTCTCTCTAGTGAGTTCCACACCGGTCGCCGACGCCACAAGATCTAGCTTCTCCACCAACTTCCGGCAGTGGATCCGGCTTCTGCGGCCGTCACCTACCACGGGGGACACACCCAAGATCGGCAGCTTCGCGGCTGTACCACCAGGCCGGTGAAGAGCGACGCCAAATCACGCCGGCGGACGACGGATCCACTGCGGTGGGCGTTGCGGAGAGCTACTCCGGCGAGGTTCCACCACGACGGGTCACCGCGCACGGGCGTCGCTGGATCCGGCGACTCCAAATCTGACCGCCACCAGATCTGGTGAGTAATGAAGCCCATCTCCCCTAACCTCTCTCCATCTGTACTTAACGATTTCGATTTTGTTTTGAATGATTTGAACATCCCTTGCTTCTTTACCAGATGGCCGGCCTACCCTGCTCCTTCATTTTTAGATGTTTGTATGTTTGTGACAGAGAGCATCGGTTGTTGTTGTGGGATGTGTGTGAAATACATTGAAACATGGTTTGAACGGCATGATTTATGTATCGTGGAATCCAGCGAAATCAATTTATATAATTGAGAAGTTTACGAATGAATCAATTTTTTTAGTTGGTTTTGTGATCTTAAATTCAACAAAACAGTGTGCACATATGTGAAATTGATAGTCCGCGTTCTTTGAAACGACACTGGAATCGTGGTATGGAAACTGGAATAAATGAAATGACATTGTTCAGAATTAGAATTGTTTATTCAGCTCTTTTGAAATAGCAAGTTTCAGTCTTTTATAGAAAATGTCACAGTGATATTTTTTTTGAAAGGATTGAATGTACTTTTTGAAGGATAGAAACTCCGCCTTCTACATCTCAAGCTACCGATCCAAGAATAAACCATGGAGCGGAAGGTGTCAATAGTAGTTGCATCTATGTTCATATTAGCACTCATCTTCTGTCATGGTAAGTAAAAAACATGTTACGAAAGCTTTACTTCAAATATTTCGTGCCTTACTGCGTTTCTGTGGATACAGGTACAGATGCTAAGTGTAAGCAACAAACCTACAAACTTCCTGTTCCATGTAATCATGACAGTTGTGATCCTTTTTGCACACAACATAAGTATGAATCTGGGACATGTGGTTTTACTGGCGATCCTGATGAAATTCTTCGCTAATGCATTACCTGCGATGAGAAGACTTCAGTTGATCAAATGGCACTACCACTCCAAGGGGACACAAATGGCGCATGAACATGCAATACATGATGTAGTGAAAGATTAGTGCTCTGAGTGTGGTTGTCGTATTTAGTATGAAAATATATTGGTGGTGACTGATAAAGGCATTGGTATTTTGTATTTTGTTCTTGTGCCTCGCCCCAAGCGCCTCGCCCCTTGCGCCCCGCCGTGTGCCACTCCGGCCACGGCGGACACCATAGCCCCGTCGATCCTCCACCTTTGACCTCCTGCCCGGTGAGTTCTACTTCATATCTCCCTCCTCTCGCCATGTCACTTTCCGATCTCAATTTTGAGGTCGGGCATAAGTTTGAAGAAGAAGTTTGGAACAAGTGGGGTGTCCGAACCAATGTGGATGGTGCTGAATCTGAGAGTTTTCTTCTGGTGGCCGAATTCACCCGATCCAAAATCAAACTCACTCCTCAATCTGTGGGTACTATTCTTTTGGCTTGTTTTGGAGGCAGAGCTTCATCGTTTCAAGTGCAACAACTCCAAAATTGGTCGTTCAAGTTTTCGGTTTCATCCCAAGAGGTTGGCTACTCCATTATCAAAGGAGGTAATATCTCTACACCTGAATTCAATCTTAATATCCTTCTTTGGGGTAGCGGAGGCCCAAATTCTTGCTATGAACTTGATCAATATCTTCAAGAGAAGGAGGATGCATGGACCCATATTTTCCGTAGACATCCTCGCAAATCTTATGCTCAAGCTCTTACCACTCCTGCATCTTTCCATGATCCGATTAGAGTTGTGGCTCGTTCATCAGATTTGCAAACTCGTGATTCAAACGGAGCATTTACTTCGGTGCGTAATCGTCTCACTCATGACGCGTCCATTACTGCACTAGGAGGTAATAATGCGATGCATTTGACCTCACCAATGGCAGCTAGGCAGACTCAATCACGGTCCGCTAATTCTCTTGGCAAGACCACGCATTATTGTGTCCGGTGCCTTGACCCTGGTCATTTACGTCCTGCTTGTACTAATAAAATCAAATGTCACAAATGTAAAAGGCCGGGCCACATTGCTAAAGATTGTTTCTCCTCGGATCAGCAGCCCACCAACAACCAGTTGGTCCATCGTCCAGCCCAGTTGAATTCTCAACAACCAGGACAGCCCTCTCTGATTTCCCCGGCCCAGCCCATGACGGCTCTCCATATTCCCCCCACTCATTTTAGGCATCAAAATATCAGTGCACATTTGCAGTCAAATCACGCGCCCCTTCCCAATATCGACCCTGCCCGGGTTGGTACTTGCCATAACGCTGCCGTTCCGCCTTCCAATGCTCCCCTGCTCTGCTCTCCTCCCCTGTTTCCCTCTCCACCTCGCCATACACCACCTTCCCTGACCTCTCCGACGTCCGCACCTACTCCACCGCCGATGGCAACCTTCCCGTTCGACCCGACTCCATTCATCCCCCCAAACCACCAGCGCATTGATGTGGAAGGGCGGCCTGCTAGGGTTCAAGTGGTGGCAGGTGCTGCTGCTCCTACCCATGAAAATTGGGCGATTGCGACAATCATCCCGATGCCAGATCTTCAGGTGACTTTCAACACTATCCGCGAGGTGCTTGCAGATTTTCTCACTCGGGTTAAGCATATGGGTTTCTCTGAAATCAGTCCTTGTCCTTTTGGGCAAGCATATGTTAGATTGGACAGTATTTTTGATCGAGATGATTTAGTTCTTAATAGTCCGCATGCCTTCACGGATGTCCATGTTATCTTTCAAAAACACAATGAGGGCCTGAACTGGAGGAGACTGGTTATGAACAGAGAGGTCTGGCTTTTGCTGTGTGGATTTCCATTTGACAGAAAATGCATGCATGAGGTGGCTAATGCAGTTCGAGGATTTGGCAGATTGATTGAATGGGATAGGAACAAAAGTACAAGAGCAAATCTGCTAGTCAAAGTTAGAGTGGAGGAACTGAGACACATTCCTTCTAGTATTGTGATTGGGGAAGGGGACGATTTCCAGTCTGGCTCACACACTATCCCGGTGGTTATACTGCAGCAACAAATTCTCGGTGCGGAACCACCTGATGAGGACCCAATTCCTCCAAACGGTAATCCTCACCCAGTGCCCCAACAGCCTCATTTCCATGCCAACCAGCACAATCATTTTCTGGGTCCTTTGCAACATCATGAACATGACGATGTTCATCTACCAGACCTGAATCAAGATGCAGAGCAACACAACTTGGACTTAGCCTTGCAGCAGCCTGCAAATGTCGACTGGGATCAAGAGGAAGAGGATCAAGAGATGCCAGGATGGGGTCACTGGGCACTACCACAGCCTAATCCTCTTGTTGATCAAGAGCTCCACCCAGGAGAATTTATGGAACTGCAAGACTTGATGGAACCGATGCAGGAGATTGTACAGGTGCCTTTGCCAGATATGGGCAATAACAGTGAGCTTACCCTGTCACTGGTTGGTTCCCATAATTCTGTTCCTTCTGCTGAATCTGCCAATGGGCCAGTTGCTGCCCTGGCCCCACTCTTACCTGATCTGAATATGGCACAACCTGTTCTTTAGTTACCCCCACTGGCACCACAGCTTGAGCAGATTATGCCAGCACAACAACCAGAGGATCCTCAACAGGCTCTGCTCCAGGCTCACTTCTCTGACAGTAATTTGGATGCTATTCTGATGCAACACAACACTTATGATAACCAGCATTCTGAGGACCCAATGTTTCAGGAATTCATGGCAGCTCCTAGGTCAATCGTTCCTGGCCCCTCTCAGGAGCCCAACATGTCTTCTCTGCTGCAGCAATCTCAGGCACTGTAGGAACCTGTTACTGAAGCTGTGCTTTCTGTAGACCTTCAGACAAACAAAGATCATCTTAAAGTTTCCAATGCTCCAGTGCAACTCTCTATAGATGCTACATCTGTGTCACCTGCCAAGGAAATTGGTGAGTCCTCCTTCTCCAATTTGACTGCTCCTCCTGGTTTCCCTGATCCTATTTACAAGGAGCATGAACAGAATTCTTTGATGAGTTTTGTTCACCTGCCATATAATGCAGACCCAGTAATCATGGAAAAAGGTGTACTTCCTCCAGCTATTCAGAAAGAGGCAGTCTCAGATGAAGCTATCCTAGGAAAGGAAGGGGCTCATATCTGGAAAGCTCACTTTGCCCCCAAGCCTGACAGCACACAGGTAATTCAAGTTCCATATGAGTGGGTTAATTTCCTTGCTGTGGCCCTTCTATCACGGGAAAAGTTTGATTGGGCAAAGAAATTCATTACTTCTCAAGTCTGGAATTATATTCTCCAAGGATCTGAACCCCATCTCTGCAAATCTTTTGCTATTCCTGATCATTATATTGCCACCTCTTTTGATCTATGTTCTACTTCTTCTGATAATTCTCAGGAGGTAGATCAGGAAAATGTGAGCACCCCTACCCGCAGAAACAAGGACAATTTAGGTCCTACTGCCTCTTCGACATCTGCCATTCACAAGAACAGAAAGAGGAAAGACAATCAACCTCTGGTGGAAACAGAGGTAAGGAGAAGTTTCAGATTACAGGAGCTAAATAAGGGATTTAAAAAATCAGTCTGCAAGGATAAAAATTGTCTGCCCTGTACTTCTTTGCCCCCTCCCATCCCA
>NC_041393.1:635297401-635303219 GCF_002162155.2 Triticum dicoccoides
GCCGTCCTGTAGAACTTGCCTTTTAGCTTTTGTGGCACTCTCTTGTCACAAAGAATGCCAGAAGCTTGGCGCCACTTCATCCATCCGGCTTTGATCTGATGGTTCACATCTTCATCAATACCCCCATCCTCCTGCAGCATTGACCCCAAATACCGAAAGGTGTCCTTCCGAGGTACCACCTGACCATCAAGGCTAACCTCCTCCTCCTCACACCTAGTAGTACTGAAACCGCACATCATGTACTCGGTTTTAGTCCTACTAAGCCTAAACCCTTTCGATTCCAAGGTTTGTCTCCATAACTCTAACTTTCTATTTACCCCCGCCCGACTATCGTCAACTAGCACCACATCATCCGCAAAGAGCATACACCATGGGATATCTCCTTGTATATCCCTTGTGACCTCATCCATCACCAATGCAAAAAGATAAGGGCTCAAAGCTGACCCCTGATGCAGTCCTATCTTAATCAGGAAGTCATCAGTGTCGACATCACTTGTTCGAACACTTGTCACAACATTATCGTACATGTCCTTGATGAGGGTAATGTACTTTGCTGGGACTTTGTGTTTCTCCAAGGCCCACCACATGACATTCCGCGGTATCTTATCATAGGCCTTCTCCAAGTCAATGAACACCATATGCAAGTCCTTCTTTTGCTCCCTATATCTATCCATAAGCTGTCGTACCAAGAAAATGGCTTCCATGGTCGACCTCCCAGGCATGAAACCAAACTGGTTTTTGGTCACACTTGTCATTCTTCTTAAGCGGTGCTCAATGACTCTCTCCCATAGCTTCATTGTATGGCTCATCAGCTTAATTCCACGGTAATTAGTACAACTCTGAACATCCCCTTGTTCTTGAAGATTGGTACTAATATACTCCGTCTCCATTCTTCTGGCATCTTGTTTGCCCGAAAAATGAGATTGAAAAGCCTGGTTAGCCATACTATCGCTATGTCCCCGAGACCTTTCCACACCTCAATGGGGATACAATCCAGGCCCATCGCCTTGCCTCCCTTCATCCTTTTTAAAGCCTCCTTGACCTCAGACTCCTGGATTCGACGCACAAAACGCATGCTGGTCTCATCAAAAGAGTCGTCCAGTTCAATGGTAGAGCTTTCATTCTCCCCATTGAACAGCTTGTCGAAGTACTCCCGCCATCTATGCTTAATCTCCTCGTCCTTCACTAAGAGTTGGCCTGCTCCGTCCTTGATGCATTTGACTTGGCCAATATCCCTCATCTTCCTCTCTCGGATCTTGGCCATCTTATAGATGTCCCTTTCGCCTTCCTTCGTGCCTAACCGTTGGTAGAGGTCCTCATACGCCCGACCCCTTGCTTCACCAACAGCTCGCTTTGCGGCCTTCTTCGCCATCTTGTACTTCTCTATGTTGTGCGCACTCCTATCTAGGTATAGGCGTCTAAAGCAATCTTTCTTCTCTTTAATCGCCTTCTGGACATCATCATTCCACCACCAGGTATCCTTATCTTAGCTTCTCCTTCCCCTGGACACTCCAAACTCCTCTGAGGCCACCTTACGAATGCAAGTCGCCATCTTCATCCACACATTGTCCGCATCCCCTCCTTCCTCCCAAGGGCCCTACTTAATGACCCTCTCCTTGAACGCCTGAGCTACCTCCCCCTTGAGCTTCCACCACTTCGTTCTAGCGACTTTAGCCCGCTTATCCCGCTGGACACGAATCCGAAAGCGGAAGTCAGCAACCACCAGCTTATGCTGGGGTACAACACTCTCTCCAGGTATCACCTTACAGTCTAGGCACGCACGCCTGTGTTCCCTTCTCGAGAGGATGAAATCAATCTGGCTAGAGTGTTGGCCACTACTAAAAGTCACCAGATGTGATTCTCTCTTTCTAAAGAGGGTGTTGGCTACAATCATGTTGTAGGCTAGAGCAAAGCTTAAGACATCTTCTCCTTCTTGATTCCTGATGCCATAGCCAAAGCCCCCATGCACCCCTTCAAAACCTGTGTTAGATGTACCCACGTGGCCATTGAGGTCTCCTCCTATGAAGAGCTTCTAACCAATCAGTACACTCCTAACCATGTCTTCCAGGCCTTCCTAGAACTCCCTCTTGGTGTTCTCATTGTGGCCTACTTGCGGGGCATACGCGCTGATAGCATTGAGAACCAAGTCCTCAACTACCAGCTTGACCAGGATAATCCGGTCCCCACGTCTCTTGACGTCTACCACTCCATACTTGAGGCTCTTGTTGATCAAGATGCCTACGCCATTTCTGTTTGCAGCCGTCCCCGTGTACCATAGCTTGAAGCCGGTATCCTCCACCTCCTTCGCCTTCTGTCCTCTTCATTTGGTTTCTTGGACGCAAAGGATATCAACACCTCTCCTCACCGCTGCATCAACTAGCTCCCGAAGCTTCCCTGTCAGAGACCCTATGTTCCAGCTACCTAAGCAAATTCTCCTAGGCTCGGCTAGCTTCCTTACCCTTCGCACTCGTCGAGTCAAATGCGAAGACCCTTGCTCATTTTCCACTACATCCGGGCGCCGATGTAGCGCGCCACTAAGGATGCGACGACCCGATCCTCGCTCACTTGCCACCGTATCCGGATCAAGATACGGCGCGCCACCTGGGGGTGACGGCCCGGCCCTTGCCCATTTTCCACCACACCTGGGTTCCGATGTGGCGCATCGCTGAGAGGGTTACGCCCCAACGAAAATCTTTTGGGTTTCATCTCCATAAGAGTGGCTGAGTTTTACGTTGGCTCGCCAAGCCTATCACAACCCTCCTCCTTTACCCGGGCTTGGGACCGTCTATGTTGAGACAACATAGGCGGAGTTCCATCCCAACTAGAGTTGTTAAAAATCTTAACTCTTCTTTCTGTAAGGTCAACATGCAAGACACTACTGAAGAGAAGATCAGCAATGGGGGAAAGAAGCTCAAGACCAATGCAAAGAAGGCTGGCTCTAAGGACAGCCAGGCCAAGGAGGCTGTTTAGTTTTACTCCTCCCTGTTCTAGGTTTGGTTAGTGAACCTTTTGTAATGATGGTTGAACTTATGCTTTGTAAGTGGATGACTACAGTTGTGGACCCAGTTCCCTCTAGTGTTATTTGTAACAGATTGTTTCAAGGGTCAGTAATCAAGATTCTGTTGCTGCTATGGCCAAGTCCTGGAATGTTTTGAATTGGAATATTAGAGGTCTTAATGACAGTAAGAAATGGTTAGCTCTGTCAAATAAAATTGCTGAATCGGCCTGTGATATTCTGTGCCTTCAAGAGACCAAGAAAGATCATTTTGATAGTCTTTTCCTCAAAAACTTTTGCCACAAAAAGTTGAATAAATTTGATTTCATTCCTTCCATAGGTGCCTCAGGTGGCCTTCTGGTCGTCTGGAATGAGCAAGTGTTTGAGGGCCTTACTGTTCACAAAAATGATTTCTCCATCTCTATCGATCTCACCTCTAAACACTCTGGAGAACATATCCTTGTCACTAATATCTATGGGCCATGTCAAAATCCAGCCAGATCTGTTTTTCTCAATTGGTTTCAAGATTTGCGAATTGATGATGATGTTAATTGGCTTGTGGTGGGGGATTTCAATTATATCAGATATCCTCACAACAGAAACAGGAATGGTGGCAACGTACAGGATATGTACTCTTTCAATGAAGCCATTAACAAGCTTGCCCTGGTAGAAATTCCACTCAAAGGCAGAGACTTTACATGGAGTAATATGCAAGATGCTCCCCTTCTTGAGAGACTTGACTGGTGTTTTACCTCTGAGCTCTGGACTTTATCTTACCCTAATACTATGGCTCTGCCACTATACTATGGCTCTGAAGTGGACTATACGTGGAGAGGCCGACAGCTGGGTCCACGGCCGCACGCAAGGAAATGCCTCCTTATTACGCGCAAAATAATGATTCCTCCACCTGACATCAGGGACCCACCGAAAGGGCCTCTCTATTTCGTGAAAAAAACGTTACCGCCGCTGACAGCTCGGACCCACCAGCTATATCTTCGCACGCAAGGAAGTGCCTCCTTATTACACACAAAAAAATGAATACTCCCCCTGTTAGCTGGGACCCAGTATAGTGGCAGGCTGCCTTGTGGGCCTACTAAGTTGACGGGGACGGAGGGCTTTGTCAACTTAGTCAATATGCACAATTCTAGCTCCAGTGACCGTACGATGTCCATCCAACGGCCGTAGTGCTTCTTCAACCTCTGGTCTTCTTGCTCCAGCCGCCCAAACCAGTGCCGGTCGTGCCTCGTGCTCCTGCCTCAAGTGGCCAGCTGCGATGCGGTGGAGGCCTCACCACCCCCTACTACTCCCACCGCTGGCCAGGCCATCCCTCTACTCACCCACACCCCCTGTTATTCTGCGGCGATGGCAGCCTCACACCACAGCGAACCAGTGAACCCTCGTACTCCTCTATGCGTGGGCATCCACTGCCACGTCTTCCCAGGCTCCGCATCGTCCCCTTCCTAGGCCTCGTCATCGTCCACCGTCCTGGTGCTCTCAGCGTGGCATGGTCAACGTGGTCAAGGAACGACTTCCATCAGACGTGGACTATACGTGGAGAGGCTGACAGTTGGGTCCACGGCCGCAGCAAGGAAGTGCCTCCTTATTACGTGCAGAATAATTATTCCTCCACCTGACAGCGAGGACCCACCGGACGGGCCACCGTATTTCACAAAAAAAACGTTCCCCCCTGACTGCTGGGACCCACCAGCTACACCTTCGCACGCAAGGAAGTGCGTCCGGGCAAAAAAAACCAAAATGATTCACCCCCCCTGACTGCTGGGACCCACCAGCTACATCTTCGCAGGCAAGGGAGTGCCTGACAGTCGGGACCCACCTGGTCGAAGCATACGTAGCGTTGTCATTCTGGTCGCGAACGTGTACGTACATATATACTGGTGGATGTAGAGGCGCGCACGTGTCGTAGTAGAGGCGCGCACGTAGCATGTACACATACGTACAACGGCCGGGGTGCAAGAAAGAAAATACAGCCACGTATGTGTACATACGGGCGGGGTCTCAAACGCCTACTCACGCATACGTACGGTGAGGGCTCGTGTTCATGGGGAGGCAACGGAATGCATCATGTTCATGGGGAGGCAACGGAACGCGTGGGAGCCAACCGGCTGGGTCGGAACGGAATGCGTGGTCGTGTTCATCGGGAGGGCTTGGACGGAACAAGGGATGGAAACGAGGCCTGGCGTACTGCACAACGGAGGAAATGAACCTCCTACATTCGAAATGGGGTCCTGTTGATAGGGAGGGGTCTGGCGTACCGCAAAACGGACGAAACGGACCTCCTACAGTCGAAACGGGGGTCCTGTTGATCAGGAGGGGTGTGGCGTACCGCAAAACGGACGAAACGGACCTCCTACGGTCAAAACGGGGGTCCTGTTGATCGGGAGGGGTGTGGCGTACCGCAAAACGTACGAAATGGACTTGTGTTGGAGCGCTACGGTCGAAACGGGGGTCCTGTTCATCGGGAGGGGTGTGGCGTACCGCAAAACAGGACTCCACGGGATACTGTTCATCTCCACCGTTGACCTCCTCCAGCCTCCACGGGCTATTGTTCATTCACCGTCGACCTCCTCCAGCCTCCACCTGCGACTGTTCATCCACGGGCTCCTGTTCATCCAGCCTCCACCGCGTGCTACTCCACCGGCTACTGTTCAACCACCCCTCTCCACGGGCTCCTGTTTAACCACCCCTCCACGGGCTACTATTCATCCACCCCTCCACCGTCTACTGTTCATCCAGCCCTCCACGGGGTCGTCCTGTTCATCCAGCCCTCCATGGGTTCCTGTTCATCCAGCCCCAACCAGCTCG
>NC_041393.1:635303351-635330212 GCF_002162155.2 Triticum dicoccoides
GCAACACTCACTGTTCGTCTAGAGAGGCAGCATCGATCGGCTTCAATTAGCAGCAGTAGCGAAGGAATTGCTCGATCGGGTTCAGTTAACAGCCATCGATCGATCGCTCGGGTTCAGTAACGCGTAGCCTGCAGTGCAATCACTCGGGTTCAGTTAGAGCCAACGCCTCGCACACAAACGCGTACGTGTACGAGAGAAACGCGCATCGCTCGGCCCCTGACCACCCACCATAACTGGAACTCCCCAAAATTTTCCTTGCCCTCGCTTCTACCATAGTTTTTTCCGTCACGGACGGCCCAAAGAATGTCATGCAGCTGCGTGTCCGGCCCACCCAGGACGAAAAGCCCATTTTCTGTCATGATTTTTTGTCATAGAAGTAGGAGCCCACCACATCTATGATGATACCGGGTTTTGTCACAATTATCGTCATAGAAGTGTCATATGTATGACAGAAACAAATTTCGTTCGGCCCAAAATGTCACGGATGTGTCTTTTTTTGTAGTGTGTATTTCAATGAATTTGTTGAGTGCAATATACTATGGTACCAAAGTTTCAAACAGGTAGGCAATCATTCGATGACTAGACAGAAGCTGGAATGGGGGTTTGAACAACGAGAATAACATGGTGTTTGATTCCAGGATGAATAATGGTATAACATTTAGCTTGTGAATCACATACGAAGCAGGGTGCAAAGGATACATTAGAATCCGGGTTGTAAAGAAGAGTCAGGTTTCGATCCAGTGGACCTGTGGGTTATGGGCCCACCATGTGGGTTGAAAGTAGGAAGGGTGGTGACATCTTGCACAGCTACGACAGGGAGGCATGCTAGTGAATAGCTTGTCATCTATGCCGGCAACAATGTCGGTACCAAGGACGGGGAACGAAGAGAGCAATTTTCCTGCTTGTTGAACGAGGCGAACCAATTGGCAAAGTTATCACCCATCGGTGGTTACCGGAATGTCATCAACAATAGTAACAGGATCTTACAGACAGAATGATACAACAAGGTGCCTACCTAAGCAGGGAATTATCTATGCTTAGTTAAGTCAGATTCAGGAAAGTTTAAACAAAAGATGGAAAGCAAAATGCGATTATCAGATTAAATAGAACAATGGAAAGAAAAATTGTGATTACACACAATTATTAGGAGTATATCCTTCCCATGTACAAGCAGAACATGGCATACAGGGTAGTAGAGCAAGTACCCAACCATTCTAATAAGAGGCAAGGATTAATCAAGATCTTACCCATACAACGGTGTTTGGATAACTGACCAAGAAACATTTAGCATCGCGCCTCCAATGTTCTTGTTGAAGAGCGGGGTATCATAGTCATGCTTTGAGGTAGCAATGATATGGTGTTTCAATCAAGGGCTAGACTTTGGATACACAAATGATCCATCAGGAGCAAATTATAAAATAAGTCTTACAGTTTCCACCAGGAAGAATGGTTTGGTACGTCTCCAACGTATCTATAATTTATGAAGCATTCATGCTATTATATTATCTGTTTTGGATGATTATGGGCTTTATTATACACTTTTATATTACTTTTGGGACTAACCTAGTAACCAGAGGCCCAGCCCATATTGCTGTTTTCTTGCCTATTTCAGTGTTTCGAAGAAAAGGAATATCAAACGGAGTCCAAACAGAATGAAACCTTCGGAAAAGTTATTTTTGGAACAAAAGCAATCCCGGGAACTTGGAGTGTAACCCAATGAAGCGTCGAGGAGGCCACGAGATAGGGGGCGCGCCCACCCCCCTGGGCGCGCCTACCCCTGGGAACGCCCTCCACCCTCGTGGGCCCCTCGAGGCTCCCCCGACCGACTTCTTTCGCCTATATATTCACATATACCCTAACATCGTCAAAGAACACAATAGATCAGGAGTTCCGCAGCTGCAAGCCTCAGTAGCCACCAAAAACCTCTCGGGATCCCGTTCCGGCACCCTGCCGGAGGGGGAATCCATCACCGGTGGCCATCTTCATCATCCCGGCGCTCTCCATGATGAGGAGGAAATAGTTCACCCTCGGGGCTGAGGGTATGTACCAGTAGCTATGTGTTTGATCTCTCTCTCTCTCTCTCGTGTTCTCTCTATGGCACGATCTTGATGTATCGCAAGCTTTGCTATTATAGTTGGATTTTATGATGTTTCTCCCCCTCTATTCTCTTGTAATGAATTGAGTTTTCCCTTTGAAGTTATCTTATCGGATTGAGTCTTTAAGGATTTGAGAACACTTGATGTATGTCTTGCCATGCTTATCTGTAGTGACAATGGGATATCACGTGATCCACTTGATGTATGTTTTGGTGATCAACTTTCGGGTTCTGCCCATGACCTATGCATAGGGGTTAGCACACGTTTTCGTCCTGGCTCTCTGGTAGAAACTTTGGGGCACTCTTTGAAGTACTTTGTGTTGGTTGAATAGATGAATCTGAGATTGTGTGATGCATATCGTATAATCATGCCCACGGATACTTGAGGTGACAACGTAGTATCTAGGTGACATTAGGGTTTTGGTTGATTTGTGTCTTAGGGTGTTATTCTAGTATGAACTCTATGATAGATTGAACAGAAAGAATAGCTTCATGTTATTTTACTACGGACTCTTGAATAGATAGAACAGAAAGGATAACTTTGAGGTGGTCTCATACCCTACCATAATCTCTTCGTTTTGTTCTCCGCTATTAGTGGCTTTGTAGTGACTCTTTGTTGCATGTTGAGGGATTGTTATATGATCTATCTATGTTATTATTGTTGAGAGAACTTGCACTAGTGAAATTATGAACCTTAGGCCTTGTTTCCTATCATTGCAATACCGTTTGTGCTCACTTTTATCATTAGTTACCTTATTGTTTTTATAATTTCAGATTACAAAAACCTTTATCTTCTATCCATATTGCACTTGTATCACCATCTCTTCGCCGAACTAGTGCACCTATACAATTTACCATTGTATTGGGTGTGTTGGGGACACAAGAGACTCTTTGTTATTTGGTTGCAGGGTTGTTTGAGAGAGACCATCTTCATCCTATGCCTCCCATGGATTGTTAAACCTTAGGTCATCCACTTGAGGGAAATTTGCTACTGTCCTACAAACCTGTGCACTTGCAGGCCCAACATCGTCTACAAGAAGAAGGTTGTGTAGTAGACATCAAGCTCTTTTCTGGCGCCATTGCCGGGGAGGTGAGTGCTTGAAGGTATATCTTTAGATCTTGCAACCGAATCTTTTTATTTCTTGTTTTATCACTAGTTTAGTTTATGAAAGAAAACTACAAAAAATGGAGTTGAGTTTGTCTCATACGCTTCATCTTTTTAATATCTTTCATGAGTATGATGAAAAGGAAAATTGTGCTCAAGTGCTAGAAGAAGAAATCTATAGAATGTTTGATACTAAATCTTTGAATGGTGAGAATGACTGCAATGTTGTTAGTATGAATTCCTTGAATATCCATGATGCTAATAATATGAAAAGGCCCAACCTTGGGGAAGCTATGTTTCATAAGGATGAAATATTTGAGAATATATTTTCTAAAATTAATGTTTGTCCCAAGTTTGGGGATGCTATGTTTAATGAAGATGATATTTTTTGCCTCCCAAGTTTTGATATTCAAAGTTGTTATGATGATAGCATGCCTCTTACTTATGATGATTCTATTGATGAAAGAGGGTTTGGAAGAGTGTCAACTTTAGGAAGTAATGATCCCACTATTTTGGAGGATGTTGAATTTTATTGTGATGAATACGAAAGTGGATTTGGAAGAGTGTCAACTTTATTTAGTGATGACTCCACTATCTTGGAAGAGGTTTCAATCGATTATGATGAGAACAAAGTTGCTACTTATGATGATTATTGTGATGAAACTTATGCTATAAAAAGTAGTGATGATTATATTTATAAAACTTGTCATGATTATGATTACCCTTTTTTCTGAAAATTACTCTTTTAATGTGGAAACAATTTTTAGTGTTCAAGTCTCTTATGATACTCTCACTATTCTGAATGAGAAGAATTTTCCTTATGTGGAGAGTAGTAAATTTTCTAGGGACAATTAAATTTTTACCCCTAGTTGGTTCCTACTCATGGGTTTTGCCCTTACTTTTCGAGCTTGCTCAGTTTTGCCGTTACTTTTTCTGTCGAGATCCCTCGAATGCCCTTTGACTGTTTGACCAAAACTTTGAAAATTCATAACTAATTCATATGAACTCAGAAAAATGCAAATAAGATATCAAAATGTTCAGATAAACATTACCTTTATGGGCATATCATTTGCATTCAAGACAAAAGCATCATTTAAACTACCCGAGGTAATTAGTGTTATTAACATTATTAAAAATAAATAGGTATAAACAATATTTCTTTTCATGAATAAAAATTACATGCAAATGTAGGTGATGTTTTCTGAACATCCTGATAACTTATTTGCATTTTTCAGAGTTTGTATAAACTTGTTATGAATGTTCTAACGACTTTGACCATTATTTGGAAACTTCATAATAAGTTGATACGAACTCAGGAAAATGCAAATAAGGTATCAGGATGTTCAGAAAACATCACCTACATTTGTATATAATTTTTATTCACGAAAAAAATATTGTTTTTACCTATTTATTTTTAATAATGTTAATAACATTAATTACCTCGGGTAGTTTAAACGATGCGTTTGTCCTAAATGCAAATGATATGCCCATAAATGTAATGTTTATCTGAACATTTTAATATCTTATTTGCATTTTTCTGAGTTCATATGAATTAGTTATGAATTTTCAAAGTTTTGGTCAAACGGTCAAAGGGCATTCGAGGGACCTCGACGGAAAAAGTAAGGGCAAAACTGAGCAAGCTCGAAAAGTAAGGGCAAAACCCGTGGGTAGGAACCAACTAGGGGTAAAAATGCAATTGTCCCAATTTTCTACGCTTGTAGATCATGAAAAGAATGCTTTAGGTACTGGTTATATTGTTGAATTCATTCATGATGCTACTGAAAATTATTATGAGAGAGGAACATATGCTTGTAGCAATAATATCAAGTTTCCTCTCTATGTGTTGAAAATCTTGAAGCTATGATTGTTGTACCTTCCTATGCTAGTTGATTATTGTTCCCATAAGTTGTTTGCTCACAAAATCCCTAGGCATAGGAAGTGGGTTAGACTTAAAGGTACTAGTCATATGCTTCATGATGCTCCCGTTATGTTTCAATCCTTATCTTTTATGTGAGCATCATTGCCATCATCATGCCTAGCTAGAAAGGCATTTAAGAAAAGCGCTTGTTGGGAGACAACCTAATATATATCCTTACTGTTTTTGTGTGTCCACATTATTATGCTACTGTAGTAATCATGTTTTATGGCTTTTGTTTCAATAAAGTGCCAAGTAGAACCTTTGGGAAGACTTGGGTGAAGTCTATATGATCTTGCTGTAAAAAACAGAAACTTTAGCACTCACGAGAATAGCTGCCATTTTTTAATGAAGAGTGCTTTTAGGATGATTCTTTTTGCAGATGATTACTGGACAAATTCCTCAGGTCCACCAATTTATTTCAGAATTTTTTGAGTTCCAGAAGTATACGTTTGTTACAGATTATTGCACTAGTGAAAGTATGAACCTTAGGCCTTGTTTCCTACCATTGCAATACCGTTTACGCTCACTTTTATCATTAGTTACCTTGCTGTTTTTATAATTTCAGATTACAAATACCTATATCTACCATCCATATTGCACTTGTATCACCATCTCTTCGCCGAACTAGTGCACCTATACAATTTACCATTGTATTGGGTGTGTTGGGGACACAAGAGACTCTTTGTTATTTGGTTGCAGGGTTGTTTAAGAGAGACCATCTTCATCCTACGCCTCCCATGGATTGATAAACCTTAGGTCATCCACTTGAGGGAAATTTGCTACTGTCCTACAAACCTCTGCACTTGGAGGCCCAACAACGTCTACAAGAAGAAGGTTGTGTAGTAGACATCAAGCTCTTTTCTGGCGCCGTTGCCGGGGAGGTGAGTGCTTGAAGGTATATCTTTAGATCTTGCAATCGAACCTTTTTGTTTCTTGTTTTATCACTAGTTTATTCTATAAAAGAAAACTACCAAAAAATGGAATTGAGTTTGTCTCATACGCTTCATCTTTTTAATATCTTTCGTGAGTTTGATGAAAAGGAAAATTATGCTCAAGTGCTAGAAGAAGAAATCTATAGAATGTTTGATACTAAATCTTTGAATGATGAGCATGATTGCAATGTTGTTAGTATGAATTCCTTGAATATCCATGATGCTAATGATATGCAAAGCCACAAGCTTGGGGAAGCTATGTTTGATGAATATGATATTTTTAGTCCCCCAAGTTT
This sequence comes from Triticum dicoccoides, assembly GCF_002162155.2. Lineage (NCBI taxonomy): Eukaryota > Viridiplantae > Streptophyta > Magnoliopsida > Poales > Poaceae > Triticum > Triticum dicoccoides. The sequence goes on from NC_041393.1 coordinate 635,309,698, forward strand.
TGATGAGAATATTTCTTATGATGAAAGCATGCCTCCTATTTATGATGATTATATTGATGAAAGTGGGTTTGGAAGAGTGTCAACTTTAGGAAGTAATGATCCCACTATTTCAGAGGATGTTTAATCTTATTGTGATGATGATGAAAGTGGATTTGGAGAGGTCATGACTTTATTTAGTGATGAATCCACTATTTCGGAAGAGGTTCCAATTGATTATGAGAACAAAGTTGCTATCTATGATTATTATTGTGATGACTTGTATGCTATTAAGAATAATGATAACCATGAAACTTGTCATCATGATTTTAGTTTTCAATTGGATTATGCCTCACATGATAATTATTTTGTTGAGTTTGCTCCCACTAGTATTCATGAGAAGAAATTTGCTTATGTGGAGAGTAGTAAATTTTCTATGCTTGTAGATCATGAAAAGAATGCTTTAGGTGCTAGTTATATTGTTGAATTCATTCATGATGCTACTGAAAATTATTATGAGCGAGGAACATATGCTTGTAGGAATTGCAATAATATCAAGTTTCCTTTCTATGTGCTTAAATTCTTGAAGTTATGCTTGTTTTGCCTTCCTATGCTAGTTGATTATTGTTCCCATAAGTTATTTGCTCACAAAATCCCTATGCGTAGGAAGTGGGTTAGACTTAAATGTGCTAGGCATATGCTTCACGATGCTCCCGTTATGTTTCAATTCTTATCTTTTATGTGAGCATCATTGTCATCATCATGCTTAGCTAGAAAGGCATTAAAGAAAAGCGCTTGTTGGGAGACAACCCAATATTTACCTTTACTGTTTTTGTGTGTTCACATGATTATGCTACTATCGTAATCATGTTTTATAGGTTTTGTTTCAATAAAGTGCCAAGTAAGACCTTTAGGATAGCTTACGGTGATAGTTGTGTTGATCCTGCTGAGAATAAGAAACTTTTGCACCTAGAATATTAGTTTTTTTAATTCACAGAAACGTGATTCTGATCTGATTATTTTTTCTCTGGATTGATACATAAATTTCTTAGGACTTCCTAATTTTGTAGGATTTTTGGAGTTCCATAAGTATACGTTTGATACAGATTACAACAGACTGTTCTGTTTTTGACAGATTCTGTTTTCTATGTGTTGTTTGCTTATTTTGATGAATCTATGAGTAGTATCAGAGGGTATGAACCATAGAGAAGTTGGAATACAGTAGATATTACACCAATATGAATTTAGAATGAGTTCATTACAGTAACTAAGTGGTGGATTTATTTTCTTATACTAACGGAGCTTACGAGTTTTCTGTTGAGTTTTGTGTTGTGAAGTTTTCAGGTTTTGGGTAAAGATTCGATGGACTATGGAATAAGGAGTGGAAAGAGCATAAGCTTGGGGATGCCCAAGGCACCCCAAGATATTCAAGAATAGCCAAAAGCCTAAGCTTGGGGATGCCCTCGGAAGGCGTCCCCTCTTTCGTCTTTGTTCATCGGTAACTTTACTTGGAGCTATATTTTTATTCACCACATGATATGTGTTTTTCTTGGAGCGTCATTTTATTTTGTTAGTATTTGCTTGATGTTACTTAGAATAATGTTTTGCATCTTTATTTTCAATAAAAATGTCAAGGATAGCCTTTGCCATGCTTATTTTGCTAGTATACATGTTGATGTTTGAAAACAGAAAGTTTACCGCTGTTGCAAAAATTCCCTAGAAAAGTCAGAGAATGATATAATGTTGAAACTTTTTGCATATTTAGCTCTGATAAATATTATAAAGCTTAGTATTTTTCTCATAATTTTTGGAGTTAGGGAAGTATTATGAATCTTGCATTCTTTACGGACTATACTGTTTTGGCAGATTGCTGTTATGTTTGCATTGTTTGCATATGTTTGCTTGTTTAATGATTGTATTTAAGGATAGGAGTATTAAATATGCAGACGCATTTAGTATGCAATGTTGAATAATTATTTTAGTGATTTGTTACAGTAGAAAATGATAAGGTTTTGCATTGGTTTATACTAACCTATCTCATGAGTTCTTGTTGAGTTTGGTGTGGATGAAGCTTTTGATAAAAAGAGAAACCATGATATGAGAGGAATTAAGGATACACAAAAGTTCAAGCTTGGGAATGCCCAAGGCACCCCAAGATAATATTTCAAGAAGTCTCAAGCATCTAAGCTTTGGGATGCCCCGTTAGGCATCCCACCTTTCTTCTTCAACAACTATCGGTTAGTATCGGTTGAGCCTAAGTTTTTGCTTCTTCACATGAGTTGTGCTATCCTTGCATTTTCATTTTATTTTGCCTTGCTTGCTGTTTTAACAAAATACCAAGGTCTGAAATTCTTAAATGAGAGAGAGAGTCTTCACATAGTCACATAATTATTTAGCTACTCATTGATCTTCACTTATATCTTTTTGGAGTAGTTTGTCATTTACTCGTGTGCTTCACTTTTATCCTATGAGTAAATGTTTGAATGAGTTGAGTGTCATAGATCTGAATTTATATATGTTTCATTTGCTTATCCCATGGGGAGTAATGACTTCACATCTAAGAAGTAGAGGTTGTAAATTTATTGAAGGTTAGCAAGCATTGTATTGGTCACGTGAACAATTCATGAAAGAATATTGAAGGAAGAGAGGTTTCACATATAAATATACTATCCTAGACATCTTTTATAATTGTGAGCACTCATTAAGTATGACATGCTAAAGAGTTGATGTTGGACAAGGAAAACAACGTAATGGGTTATGTTTTCTCACATCTCAGTTAAAGTATATTGTCATGGATCATTCAAATATGTTGAGCTTACCTTTCCCCCTCATGCTAGCCAAAATTCCTTGCACCAAGTAGAGATACTACTTGTGCTTCCAAATATCCTTAAACCTGGTTTTTGCCATGAGAGTCCACCATACCTACCTATGGATTGAGTAAGATCCTTCAAGTAAGTTGTCATCGGCGCATGCAATAAAAATTGCTCTCTAAATATGTATGATCTATTAGTGCGAAAAAATAAGCTTTATACGATGTTGTTATGGAAGCAATAAAAGCGACGGACTGTATAATAAAGGTCCATATACAAGTGGCAATATAAAGTGACGTTCTTTTGCATTAAGATTTTGTGCATTCAACCATACAAGAGCATGACAACCTCTGCTTCCCTCTACGAAGGGCCTATCTTTTACTTTATGTCTTTTACTTTATTCAAGAGTCAAGGTGATTGTCGGTGTCAAAACCAGCGGATCTCGGGTAGGGGGTCCCGAACTGTGCGTCTAGGCGGATGGTAACAGGAGACAAGGGACACGATGTTTTTACCCAGGTTCGGGCCCTCTCGGTGGAGGTAAAACCCTACTCCTGCTTGATTAATATTGATGATATTGGTAGTATAAGAGTTGATCTACCACGAGATCAGAGAGGCTAAATCCTAGAAGCTAGCCTATGGTATGATTGTTGTTCGTCCTACGGACTAAAACTCTCCGGTTTATATAGACACCGGAGAGGGCTAGGGTTACACAGAGTCGGTTACAATGGGAGGAGATCTTCATATCGTATCGCCAAGCTTGCCTTCCATGCCAAGGAAAGTCCCTATCCGGACACGGGACGAAGTCTTCAATCTTGTATATTCATAGTCCGGGAGTCCGGCCAAAGGTCATAGTCCGGCCATCTAGACACCCCCTAATCCAGGACTCCCTCAGTAGCCCCTGAACCTGGCTTCAATGATGACGAGCCCGACGTGCAAATTGTCTTCGGCATTGCAAGGCGGGTTCCTCCTCCGAATACTTCATAAAAGATGTTGAACACAAGGATAGTGTCCGGCTCTGCAAAAATAAGTTCCACATACCACCGTAGAGAGAATAATTTCCGCACAAATCTAATCTGTTGACGTATTCTGCAGCGTGACATCATGCCACGATCAAGCCTTTATTCGAATCATTTTACTGTTCCACCTCAGCGTGTTTAGCGAGGCGGTTTTCTTGGCACGTCTTGTCAAAGAAGAGATCGTGTCCCATTATTTTGGGATTCTCATCAATACGGGCGTGGGTAACCCAACCGCGTCATTAACCGCGGCGCTGGGCAGATAAGCGAGTTTTATTAGGCTAGTGGGGGCTTGTAGTTTCGGCTGCCCATATAAGGGGATAAGGATCTACCCTTTCCATTTACGCCTTCTTCCTCTTTTGCTTATCCCTCCCTGCGCACTCGAGCTCCAGCGCCCAAGCCCGCACATCTCGCCTCGACCTTCTTCAACCATGTCCGGAGCAGGAGGCAAGTGGATGGCCTCCTCCGTCACGGAGGGGCACATCAAAAGGTTGCGGAAAGCCGGATACCTGCACAACGACATTGCGCACTGGCTTCCAGACGAGGGGCAGCTCATCCCCACCCCTAGGCCCCATGAGAGGGTTGTATTTCTTCCCCATTTCCTCCGTGGACTGGGTTTTCCTCTCCAGCCGTTCGTCCGAGGGCTCATGTTTTACTACGGCCTAGACTTCCACGATCTGGCCTCGAACTTCATCCTCAACATCTCGGTGTTTATCGTCGTGTGCGAGGCCTTCCTCCGCATCCAGCCCCACTTTGGCCTATGGCTGAAGATTTTCAGCGTCAAGCCAAAGGTCGTGGGCGGATGCCAAGCGGAGTGCGGAGGCGCCATGGTGGTCAAGATAGCCAATGTTACATGGCTCGAGGGCGCCTTCGTAGAGACCATCAAAGGGTGGCAATCGGGGTGGTTCTATATCACCGAGCCGCGTGACCCTGAATGGGCAGTGGCCCCCGAATTCTGATCCGGCATCCCCACGCGGCTCACATCTTGGAAAGAGATGGGCCTGTCGTGGGGTAATTCGGCAGAAGTGACCGGACTTCAAACCTGCATCAAGGACCTGATCGGCAGGAAGGTTAAACTTGTCAACGTGGTCCAGGTCATGCTCTTCCGCCGGATTCTCTCGTGTCAACGATGGGCTTTCAATTTGTGGGAGTTCGACCCGGCCCAGCACCAGACTCTGTCCTGGCTCTTCGACACAAAGCACGAGGATGCCTGGAAGGTGCTATTCAAGAGCTCCGAGGTCTCCCCTCCCATCACCGAGGATTGCGGATTCTGCGCCAAGCGCCAAGCCAGCACGGTGAGCTTAATTTTCCCATTTCAGGGTATTTTGTTTCATATAGTTTAACTCTATGCGGGATCTAAACTCCCTTACCTTTGACAGGACTGGCTGAAGAAGTCTGGGCAGGTCAACTGTGTGGCTCCTTTGCCCGAAGACCCAGCGGATGCTCGTTTAACCAAGCTGCTGGTTCCGGCACCTCACGTGGTGCCGGAGAAGAAGGCCAAGAAGAAGACCACGGGGACTCAAAAGAGCTCCCGACGCCTGGTGGTGTCGGATTCATCGCCTGACAGCCCCAAAGCCCCCTCCGCCTCTGAAGACGAGGAGGAGGAAGAAGAATAAGCCTCTCCCCCTCCAACGGGGGAAGGAAAGAAAAGGAAGGCCGCCCCAACTGGGGAGGCCGGAGGGTCTAAGAAGGGGAAAACCCTTCTACCGGACTACGCCTCCGATGCCGAAGATGGCGGGGAGGAATGGCCATCCAGGGTCAAGCCCCTGGCAAAATCGTAAGTGTCTGGTTACCCAAATGAATTACGGCGCTCCTCTAGTATTCGGTAATTTCTAACGCCGAATTTAATTACGCAGTCCACCCAGAGCTCAGCTCGGTGATTCGTCGAGCGGCTCCCTGAATTCGTCAGATGTGAACAGCGCTTCACTTCCGACGACCTCCTCCCCTCTCCCTACGGATGACGCCGAGGTGGGGTCCCGAAGGGGACCGAACCAGGAGGAGCTGGTCCTAGAGGCGCCTCAAGGCGACCTACCGGACTCCAGGCCCAAAGGGGGTAAAGCCCCAGAGGGATCTAAGTTCGGCCCCGGGCCGGACACTGCTCCGGAACCATCAACGGTTCCAGAGTCCGACTGGCGGCGCCTTCATAAGAAGGGCAAGCCTACGACGCCGGCGACCTCCGTCCACCCAGAGGCGCCGGACAATTTGCAGGAGGTGCTTGACGGCGCCTCCATCGACGAGGAACACCGCACTGTTATGAGTGCGGTGATTCAAAAGGTTCAGTCCGCAAAGAGCGGGCTGACAGAAGCCTGTACAAGTCTGTTAACAGGCTTTGAGGTATGTGTTCGAAACATATAAAAATGTTTACCGCATAGACAGTAGCCCCTGATGCTCGGTTCGGCGTTTGGAAAGAAAAGCCGAGCTGAGGATCTAAAAAAGATATACGCAGGAGTCTAACATAAATGTGTCAATATCGGAATGCAGGTTGCGCTGCTGACCCCTCCCGCACTGACTGCGGAGGTCAATGCATTAAAGGAGAGCCTCGACCGGTCCGAGAACGAGCTCGGCCGTGCCAAGAAGCAGCTCGAGGACAAGGAGGGTATGTAGTACCGTATGTAAATGTATATAGAAATACTTGGTTGCAAATAATGACAGGACCAACGTAAATGTTGCAGGGGCCACGACCGAGGTGGCGACCCTGAAGGAAGTGGTCTCCAAGGCCGAAGATAGTGCGGCCTTGGAGCGCACCGAGCGAGAGAAGTAGGAGGCGCGGGTGGTGGAGGTACAGCAAGAGCTCCAGGCTCTCGTGGAAAAACACGAGAGTTTGGAGCGTGACTCGAAGACTCAAGAGTACGAGCTTGCCTTGGCTCTTGAGAGTGCCAAAAACGCTAAGGCCGAAGCCCAGAAGGCCCTCCAGGACATCAAGGCGATAAAGAAGATAGCAGCGGGTAAGGCATTTTTTATGCAAAGCAAGAATATAAAAGTAGATTATCTGTTACTTACCCGGATCCGGAGCTCTCCAGGAGCGTTCGCCGATCTGCCCCGTAGTGTGTCTGATGCTGCCGCGTTCTACCGAGCCGAAGAGGGGAGCTCGACGGAAAAGGTGTTCTGGTCTCAGTATGCTGAGGCCAAACATCCGGTGCCACTGAGCAACCAGCTGAAGCAGCTGGTCGAGCTCCACAAGGTGGCCGAACAGGCCATGAAGGGCCTCATAGTTCGGCTGTGGCCTGGAGAGGCCATGCCTGGGAGCTACTTCGGTCTGGTGCGGCGGCTGGTGGACGCGTGTCCGTGGATTGAAGTCATCAAGCACTCCGTCTGTATTGAAGGTGCCTGTCGGGCCCTTGCTCGTGCTAAGGTGCACTGGGGCAAGCTGGACGCTGAGAAGCTTGTGACGGACCCGCCACCGCCAGGCAAGGAGTATCGCACGCCCGAGATGTATTATAAGGGCGTCCTGAAGGGTGCCCGCATTATAGCGGGTGAGTGCTCCAAAGATGTAATTTTTTAGTAGTCTCGCATGTTGTTATCCTGTGCGCTGAAAACTTTGTTCATATGCGCTAAGCAACGCTTGTTAATTTAAAATATTACATTCTGTGCGGCCGTTTATCAAATCCGAGAGATGCAAGTCGTCGGCTTCTACCCCCATGCCACGAGTGCTAGGGTGTTCGAGATAAACCTGAGTGCTCTTGTTCCCATTCTTGGGTCCATCTAGGGAGGCGCTCAGCACAACGAACCAGGCCGTCGGACTTATAATGCTTTATCACTCTCACTTAGCCATAGAATTCTATAATTTTACATTTCGGCGAAGCCCCTAGTATTCGGAAGACCGAGTTCGGGGCGCTATCCACGCCTTGGCCAGATAAATCCGGCTCCTCGTTCTAAGCGGCATAAGTCTTTAAGGACTCGAAAAACCTCGCGAACAGCAACCGGTCTCTCGCACTATCATGACGGTCAGTTTTAGCTTTCTCTACTGAGGTATTAACCCAGCTCAACTGGGACACAATCGCAGTAGTTCTCCCAGCGCTACCTTAGCCAACAATGTGGAACGTAAGGTACCAAAACATGGGAGCCGGGCAAACCCAACTATTGACCCAAGACATGATTCAGAGCTGATTCATATAGTGCTATAAGTTCGGGGTGCCGCACTCATGAGAGTGTTCGGTCTTCTCACACCATATTATGGGGTACCGAAGCCCCTGGTGTTTTGGCCATACCAAAGTGTACGGTTGCGTAATGTCATGACTGAACATATATGTATAAAAAATAGATGAATACAATAAAAGATAAGAGCTATGTCTTGTTGTATTAAAAGGGCTGCTGTAAAAGCAGGACGATACAAATAGTGCGATAAGCAAGAGATGGGATTATTTGACATGTCCCCCTCCAGGGGTAAGCTGCGGGTCTTTTAAGTAAAAAACAGGTATTTAACTCATTATAGAGACCACCTGGACATTTGACGCGGCTTGTTCGCGCCCTGGTTGTTGCATTGTGTGTTCGGCGAGTGTATTGCCGGACAGGCCTTCCGGATAGTTGGGTCCTGAAACTATATAAAATAAGAAAAACGGCGGAATAGGGAGCCCTTAAGTGCGGTTGAGCCACATTCTGGGCGTGTCATAGTTGTGCCCCCCCTCTTATGCCCTTGGTATTTTCAAAGCGTAATTATGTACGCGTGGTACCGATATCACCATCTGGCGAGGGCTGGGGTTGGGGCTGCACTGCTATGCTTGCTCGGAATGTGCCAGCCGGCTTTGTTGGAGGTTGCTTCGGGCGCGCTGACGTTGTCCGGACGTTTAACACCCGGATTGGGGAGTTGCCTTGAGAGGCTGCTCTATACTTCCGCCGCTAGGGCCGCTGTGTGCTCCTCCGTTCGGAGAGAGCGTTCGGTGTTTCCATTTACCGTAATGACTCCGCGAGGACCTGGCATCTTGAGCTTGAGATATGCATAGTGCGGCACCACATTCAATTTTGCAAATGTGGTTCGTCCGAGCAGGGCGTGATAGCCACTGCGGAATGGGACTATGTCGAAGATTAACTCTTCGCTTAGGAAATTATCCGGGGATCCAAAGACCACTTCGAGTGTAACCGAGCCTGTACAGCTGGCTTCTACACCTGGTATGACGCCTTTAAAGGTTGTCTTTGTGGGTTTAATCCTTGACGGCTCTATACCCATTTTCGCACTATATCCTGATAAAGCAGCTTCAGGCTGCTGCCGCCGTCCATGAGGACTCTAGTGAGGTGAAATCCGTCAATGATTGGGTCTAAGACCAATGCGGCAAATCCGCCGTGACGGATGCTAGTGGGGTGGTCCCTTCGATCAAAGGTGATCGGGCAGGAGGACCATGGGTTGAACTTTGGGGCAACTGGCTCCAACACATAGACGTCCTTGAGAGCACGCTTCCGCTCCCTTTTGGGGATGTGGGTTGCGTATATCATGTTCACCGTCCGTAGTTGCGGGCGGAATCCCTTCTGTCCTTTGTTGTTTGGTGACCGGGGCTCCTCCTCGTCATCGCTACGCAGCCCCTTGTCTCTGGTTTCGGCACTTAGCTTGCCTGCCTGCTTGAACACCCAACAATCCCTGTTGGTGTGGTTGGCTGGTTGTTCGGGGGTGCCGTGTATCTGGCACGAGCGATCGAGTATCCGGTGTAAGTTGGATGGGCCCGGAGGGTTTCTGTTGAATGGCTTCTTCCGCTGACCGGGTTTAGAGCCTCTGAATCCGGCATTGACTGCCGTATCCTCAGTATTGTCGCCATTAATGCGGTGCTTGTGCTTGTTGCGATGTGACCTGCCATTGTTGTCCTTGGTATCTGAATTGCCAGGGATCTTGGTTATGTTATTGATACGAGCTAGCCAGCTGTCTTCGCCCGCGCAAAAGCGGGTCATGAGTGTCATGAGGGCTGCCATAGATTTTAGCTTTTCCTGTCCTAGGTGTCGGGCAAGACATTCGTCTCGGATGTTGTGCCTGAAGGCTGCAAGGGCCTCGGCGTCCGGACAGTCGACTATTTGATTTTTCTTGGTTAGGAACCGTGTCCAGAATTGTCTGGCCGATTCCTCTGGCTGCTGGATTATGTGTCTTAGGTCATCGGCATCTGGTGGTCGCACATAGGTGCCCTGGATGTTGTCGAGGAATGCGGATTCCAAGTCCTCCCAGCAACTTATTGACTCTGCTGGCAGGCTGTTAAGCCAATGCCGAGCTGGTCCTTTAAGCTTGAGCGGGAGGTATTTGATGGCGTGTAGATCATCACCACGGGCCATGTGGATATGAAGGAGATAATCCTCGATCCATACCGCGGGATCTGTTGTGCCATCGTATGATTCGATGTTTACGGGTTTAAAACCCTCTGGGATTTGATGATCCGTTACTTCGTCTGTGAAGCATAGTGGGTGTGCGGCGCCCCTGTACTGGGCTATATCGCGATGTAGCTCGAATGAGCTTTGACTGTTGTGTTCGGTCTGGCCGTATTTATCATATCCGACGTGACGGTTATCGTCACGTGACGTAGGGCGCCCACGCGATCCGTAGATCGATCTTGTTTGCCTTGCCTTATCCTCCAATATGTCTCGCAGGTCTGTTGCGTTTCCCCGTGCTCTAGTATTTTTAGAGCGACGCCGGGGTGCGGCTTGGATTGAGGGCCGAAAGGCCTCTCTGTCGCGGCCACGGGGTGGCCGATTGGGCACATCGTACGCTGGTGATGTAGGTTGAGTTGCTTCCTCCTCTAGTTGGGGTAGCAGCCTGCGGTTTGGGTAACTCTTGGAGGGGCGTTCGAGTTTATACTCTTCGGCCGCCAGGACTTCGGTCCATCTGTCAGCTAGCAGGTCTTGGTCAGCTCTAAGCTGCTGTTGTTTTTTCTTGAGGCTGCTTGCAGTGGCCATAAGCCTGCGTTTGAAACGCTCTTGTTCGACGGGATCCTCTGGCACGACGAATTCGTTGTCGTCGAGGCTTGCCTCGTCTTCGGAGGGAGGCATATAATTGTCGTCCTCGACCTCCCTGTCTGCCGCTCTCTCATGAGGGCTGGCTCCTTCGTCCTCCTGCGTTGAATTCTGCTAGAGGGGGTTGTCTTCGGTACTGTCCGGGGTGTTGACGTCTCCGGTGCCGGACTCGTCGTTTTTGCTTTGGCGGGATTTAGAGCGGCGCCGCTGACGTCGGCGCTTGGGTTGCTTCTTGGAGGGGTCATCCTCCACTTTTTCATCGCCATCCCCTGCTTTGGGGGTGTACACCATGTATATGTCATATGACGAGGTGGCCTTCCAGTGCCCTATAGGTGCTGGTTCTTGGTTGTCTCCTTCATCGGCGTCCATACCATCGATGTCTTCGGAGTCGAAGTCGAGCATGTCGGTTAGATCATCGACAGTGGCTATAAAGTGGGTGGTGGGGGGATTCGAGTTTCCTCATCATCCGCATCCCAACCCTGCTGACCATAGTCCGGCCAGGGCTCTCCTGACAAAGAGAGAGACTTTAGTGAATCCAGGGTATCGCCAAAGGGCGAGTGCTGAAAGACGTCCGCGGCGGTGAACTCCATGATCGGAGCCCAATCGGGTTCGATCGGAAGGGGTGCGGAATATTCGGAGTCCGGAACGGAGTCCGGCACCTCGGAGTCACGGGCCTAGCAAAGGACTAGGCTGGTATTCAGCTGTATCGCCGTAGAGATTGCGGCTCCTGGGGCGGCATCCAACCGTCCGTCCCTGACTTGCGCAGTCGGCTCCGAGCTAATGGTCGAAGCGGACACCTGAGCGGCACTCTGGGCGCTGTCCGGCGGCAGAGCTAGATCATGCCCATCGAGACAGTGCGGCACGCTCGGCCATGGCTCGAATCCATCGAAGATCAAGTCCCCGCGGATGTCGGCCGTGTAGTTTAAGCTTCCAAACCTGACCTGATGGCCAGGGGCGTAGCTTCCGATCTGTTCTAGATGGCCAAGCGAGTTGGCCCGCAGTGCAAAGCCACCGAATACGATGATCTGTCCGGGGAGAAAAGTCTCACCCTGGACCGCATCGTGGTTGACGATTGAAGAAGCCATCGGGCCTAAAGGTGACGACACAGAGGAACTCTCAATGAAAGCACCAATGTCGGTGTCAAAACCGGCGGATCTCAGGTAGGGGGTCCCGAACTGTGCGTCTAGGCGGATGGTAACAGGAGACAAGGGACACGATGTTTTTACCCATGTTCGGGCCCTCTCGGTGGAGGTAAAACCCTACTCCTGCTTGATTAATATTGATGATATGGGTAGTACAAGAGTTGATCTACCACGAGATCAGAGAGGCTAAACCCTAGAAGTTAGCCTATGGTATGATTGTTGTTCGTCCTACGGACTAAAACTCTCCTGTTTATATAGAAACCGGAGAGGGCTAGGGTTACACAGAATCGGTTACAATGGGAGGAGATCTTCATATCGTATCGCCAAGCTTGCCTTCCATGCCAAGGAAAGTCCCTATCCGGACACGGGACGAAGTCTTCAATCTTGTATCTTCATAGTCCGGGAGTCCGGCGAAAGGTCATGGTCCGGCCATCTGGACACCCCCTAATCCAGGACTCCCTTAGTGATCTTCACCTTTCCCATTTTCATTTTATCCTTTGGCAAGCACCTCGTGTTGGAAAGATCCTGATATATACACCCAATTGGATGTAACTTAGCATGAACTATAATTGTTAACATCACCCAAAGGTGAATACGTTGGGAGGCAACACTATAAGCCCCTACCTTTCTCAGTGTCCGATTACTCCGTAACCATAAGTATTGCGTGAGTGTTAGCAATGTAGAAGACTATATGATAGTTGAGTATGTGGGATTTGCTAAGTCAAAGCTCTGACATAGACCCTTCCTGAAAATAAGATGAATTTTAATTGTTTGATGACTGAGAATGAAGTTTGCTAGTTTTCAAGAAAGTTTATGGTCTATGCTTTAACATGCGAATAGCTTGTTACTTGATCGTGAGAAGTTTTATGCGATGAACTACTGTTATGACATACATTCATGCTAGAAAAGGTGATTGAAATTATTATTGATCAAACGTGTGCACATGCTAGCATTCACACTTCATAAATTCTTTCTTTTATCATTTACCTACTCGAGGACGAGCATGAATTAAGCTTGGGGATGCTGATATGTCTCCAACGTATCTATAATTTATGAAGCATTCATGCTATTATATTATCTGTTTTGGATGATTACGGGCTTTATTATACACTTTTATATTAATTTTGGGACTAACCTATTAAGGGGCCCAGCCCATATTGTTGTTTTCTTGCATATTTGAGTGTTTCCAAGAAAAGGAATATCAAACGGAGTCCAAACGGTATGGAACCTTCGGAAAAGTTATTTTTGGAACAGAAGCAATCCTAGGAACTTGTAGTGCAAGCCAGGGAAGTGTCGAGGAGGCCACGAGATAGGGAGGCGTGCCCATCCCCCCCACCCCCGGGCGTGCCCTCCACCCTCATGGGCCCCTCGAGGCTCCCCCGACCGACTTCTTTTGCCTATATATTCCATATACCCTAAAATCATCGAAGAACACAATAGATCGGGAGTTCTGCCGCTGCACGCCTCTGTAGCCACCAAAAATCTCTTGGGAGCCCATTCCGGCACCCTGCCAGAGGGGGAATCCATCACCGGTGGCCATCTTCATCATCTCGGCGCTCTCCATGATGAGGAGGAAGTAGTTCACCCTCGGGGCTGAGGGTATGTACTAGTAGCTATGTGTTTGATATCTCTCTCTCTCTCTCTCTCTCGTGTTCTCTCTATGGCACGATCTTGATGTATCACAAGCTTTGCCATTATAGTTGGATCTTATGATGTTTCTCCCCCTCTACTCTATTGTAATGGATTGATTTTTCCCTTTGAAGTTATCTTACTGGATTGAGTCTTTAAGGATTTGAGAACACTTGATGTATGTCTTGCCGTGCTTATCTGCGGTGACAATGGGATATCACGTGATCCACTTGATGTATGTTTTGGTGATCAATTGCGGGTTCCGCCCATGAACCTATGCATATATAGGGGTTAGCACACGTTTTCGTCTTGACTCTCCGGTAGAAACTTTGGGGCACTCTTTGAAGTACTTTGTGTTGGTTGAATAGATGAATCTGAGATTGTGTGATGCATATTGTATGATCATGCCCACGGATACTTGAGGTGACAATGGAGTATCTAGGTGACATTAGGGTTTTGGTTGATTTGTGTCTTAAGGTGTTATTCTAGTATGAACTCTATGATAGATTGAACGGAAATAATAGCTTCATGTTATTGTACTACGGACTCTTGAATAGATAGAACAGAAAGGATAACTTTGAGGTGGTTTTGTACCCTACCATAATCTCTTTGTTTGTTATCCGCTATTAGTGGCTTTGGAGTGACTCTTTGTTACATGTAGAGGGATAGTTATATGATCCAATTATGTTATTATTGTTGAGAGAACTTGCACTAGTGAAAGTATGAACATTAGGCCTTGTTTCCTACTATTGCAATACCGTTTATGCTCACTTTTATCATTAGTTACCTTGCTGTTTTTATAATTTCAGATTACAAATACCTATATCTACCATCCATATTGCACTTGTATCACCATCTCTTCGCTGAACTAGTGCACCTATACAATTTACCATTGTATTGGGTTTGTTGGGGACACAAGAGACTCTTTGTTATTTGGTTGCAGGGTTGTTTGAGAGAGACCATCTTCATCCTACGCCTCCCACGGATTGATAAACCTTAGGTCATCCACTTGAGGGAAATTTGCTACTGTCCAACAAACCTTCTCACTTGGAGGCCCAACAACGTCTACAAGAAGAAGGTTGTGTAGTAGACATCATGGTTATCCTTGCAAAAGAAATTATAATGATAGGTCCTCCGGCCAGGGGGTGCTAGGCATGACATCATATTACCGGTTCATCAAAGGACCAACATCATAACTCTTGGAAATTTGTCCCAACCATCATATCTGACCAAGATTCAGATCTGATTGGTGTCATGATACCTCAGACTCAGGATGTTCGAGAAGAAAAGGCGCAACACAAATCGATGAAATGACATTGCAAGATTCTCGGGAAATGAACTATAGGAGCGAGTTCCTGAAGCAATTGTTCATCATTAAACCAAGGAGAGGATGAGAAGGTGGCTGATGGGCTCAGCGACAATTCATCAATAATTCCAAGCGGATGGATTTCCGCAATAATGTGAATAAGAAGATGACACTTGTCAATTCAAATGATATAATGTTGTATGCTCTAGGAAAACATACACCATCAACCATTAGTTGAAATGTGTGCCCGAAATATGACCTTAGGCAGCAAGATCAATGTTAGAGTGACGATTCAATAACCAACGGTCTAAGAACAAATTGTCGATCGTTAACTTCAAAGCGATAGGGTTGCCAGAAGTACAGAACTCAAACAACATCGTTAGCAGATTGGTATCCTGGTTAAAAACAACACGGGGACCAAGGAAGAATGGTGATGGTGAGAAGTATCACCATACCGAGAATTTGTAAGAGGTGGAGCAATCCCCACAACATTCTCGACAGAAAAGACAGTAATACTTCAAGGCGGAACACAACACTAGCTGGAGAGCAAGTTGTATTCATAATGTGGACAAGTTCGTGATGAAAGGAAGTCAAGGGTGTCATCGATGATAATAAAAATCATCAAGGGCAAGGAGGGTATTTCTCATCATGAACACAGTTGACATCTCGGAAGAAGTCAAAGTGTTGAAGGTGATCTGACACATTTGCCGGGAGGTTTCGAGAGGGTGCAATCAAACAACAACGGCAACAAGCAAGGGAATGACGAAATGGCAAGCTATAGTATCAATATATAAGATGCAAGCTCGGAACCAAGGTTGCCTTTCAAGATAAGCAACATGATGTTGAAAGCTCGACGTAAGTCATGCTCACACACTGATGAATTCGTGCACCAGAGAAGGATGAGGTAGCACAGTCAAAGATAGCAAGACCAGGATGCAGCCGATAGTCTAGCAATGACCAAATTGAGTTCAGAATTTCCTAGTAAAAATACTAGGGGTATTTGATTTGTAGTGCGGAATAATTTCACTAGTCGGTGTCCTCGGTTGACAACAACCCAGAAGCTGTAGAGTGATTACGACAAGGAAAGACATTACTTCAACAAAGTTAGTAAGATGTGGTGCAATGGCAAGACATCTCCAAGATACCAGGGGGTAATACTCGAAGGTAGAACATGATAAAAGTAGAACCGGGTTCTTGACCTATGACAGTAGATACTTCAACCTTGCCAAAAATAGATGAGGCACTGGAATGAATTCTCATCAGATATATCAGATCAGGATAGCATGGTCGGAACCATAACTGTAAGGAATCAATTTCAAGAATACCGATAGAATCATACAGCTGGATAATCATTTTGCAAGAAGCTTCCGAGACGGTCTACATCATTTTCATGGGCATGAACACAAAGTTCAAGGTTGATTCCCACTTCTTTAATGCATTCATTCACCTCTCGCTTTGATATAACTATAGTGTTGGAATTTTATCTGGTAGAACACCGAAAGAGTATGACTTGTGAAAACTTTCGGGTTCTCACGAGATTAGGGGAAGGCATAGGTTCAACCCATCGGGAATCTTAGTAGCATATACCACAAGTTTCAAAAGTAAATACACAAGCTCGAAAGCAGAGCATGGTTGGCCAAGCAGAGGATACAATTTACCAAAGGCATTATGTATCAGGGGAAGAACTCACAAGGTGATTGAATAAGAAGGACACTGTCGGATAAAAATCCAACAATGGATCGGGCGATCCGCAACGGAGCTGATGTGAGTATCGGTACTCACTCAAAGGAAGAAAGAATGCATCAGATTCAAGAATCACCTGATTAGTCTGATGCTTAAATAGAAAGAAATTATGGTTTCCAAAACGAAGGATCAGAAACAGACGCTCTAATCTAGGATGGATAAGTTGAAAACACTTAGTTGGACAATCAATGAAGGTTTGAATTGCCGAGATACAACTCATGTACGGAATGATGTCTGAGTGGGAAAGATAATTTTTAAAATGATAACCTGTTATCGAGGACTACTAGTCATCTGGAATTAACCATAACGCAAGCAGGCAAGAATTTCAAGAATAACATGCTGCAAAGGATTTTTGAAAGATCGAATAGTATTCCGAGGAATTTTGTGAGACACATGAACAATTGATAATAACGAATTCTCGATAAATGTGAGGAAAAAACCATAAGGGTTTTCATGTGAAATAAAACCGCAAGACAGTAAACTCAAAGGATTCTCGGGACAACGGAGAATAGTTCGAGGCATCTTGTAACAACAAGAGCGACGAGAAATGATCATGAGAATAACAAGTGCATGCAGATATCCATAGGGATATATCGGTGGCAGTGAATTGCAAAGGCGATGAGCACAAGGGTCTCGGGAAAATATCGAAGGATATCCTCATAATCTTCTGACGAAGCAGGTGATCTTCCAGAATGAGGGCTCTCCGGGAGAAGTAGTTACGAGAACCTAGAGTTAGAGTTAGCAAATTCATTTAACCCAAATAGAGGAGAGATCAGAGTCCCAGAGTAAAGGTCGGGGAGTAAAAGATCCTAATACCACCCAATGGCGACGTGGGCCCGTAAGGCACACATCCATGTTAGTAAAAGTTTTGTAGTGACTAGACTCAACTTCGGCCAAGAATTGTGGAAGGGGGATTCCTACAGGCAGTCGGCTCTGATACGAACTTGTGACACCCCCGATTCAATCGTACACTAATCATGCACGCAAATGTGTACGATCAAGATCAGGGACTCACGGGAAGATATCACAATACAACTCTAAAAATAAAATAAGTCATACAAGCATCATATTACAATCCAGGGGCCTCGAGGGCTCGAATACAAGTGCTCGAACATAAACGAGTCAGCGGAAGCAACAATATCTGAGTATAGACATAAGTTAAACAAGTTGCCATAAGATGGCTAGCACAAACTAGGATACAGATCGAAAGAGGCGCAGGCCTCCTGCCTGGGATCCTCCTAAACTACTACTGGTCGTCGTCAGCGGCCTGTACGTCGTAGTAGGCACCTCCAGTGTAGTAGGAGTCGTCGTCGACGGTGGCGTCTGGCTCCTGGGCTCCAATGTCTGGTTGCGGCATCCGGGAAGAAGAGAAAAAAGGGGGAAAAGATGGAGCAAAGCAACCGTGAGTACTCATCCAAAGTACTCGCAAGCAAGGATCTACACTACATATGCATGGGTATATGTGTAAAGAGGCAATATCGATGGACTGAACTACAAAATGACAGAATAAGAGGGGGATAGCTAGTCCTATCAGAGACTACGCTTCTGGCAACCTCCATCTTGTAGCATGACGAAGAGAGAAGATTGTAGTTCTCCAAGTAGCATCGCATAGCATAATCCTACCCGGCGATCCTCCCCTCATTGCCCTGTGGGAAAGCGATGACCGGGTTGTCTCTGGAACTTGTCTGGGTGTGTTTTATTAAGTATCCAGTTCTAGTTGTCATAAGGTCAAGGTACAACTCCGGGTCGCCCTTTTACCGAGGGACACGGCTATTCGAATAGATAAACTTCCCTGTAGGGGTGCACCATATAACCCAACATGCTCGATCCCTCTGGCCGGACACACTTTCCAAGGTCATGCCCGGACTCAGAAGATCAACACGTCGCGGCCCTACCTAGGCACAACAGAGAGGTCAGCACGCCGGTCTAAATCCTATGAGCGCAGGGATCTGGGCCCATCGCCCATTGCACACATGCACGTTGCGAGGGCGGCCGGTGAGCAGACCTAGAAACCTCCATTACAAAGGAAGTTGCCTTACGCGGTCCAACCCGGCGCCCGCCGCTCAATCGCTGACGTCAAGAAGGCTTTGGCTGATACCACGGCGTCGAGTGCCCATAATTGTTCCCGTGTAGTTGGTTAGTGCGTATAAGCCAGTGACGAGACTTAGATCAAATACCAAGATCTTGTTAAGTGTGTTATTATGAAGTAACCGCGAATGCCGACCAGGGCCAGGCCCACCTCTCGCCTAGGTGGTCTCAACCTGCCCTGTCGCTCCGCCACAAAGTAACAGTCAGGGGCCGTCAGGAACCCAGGCCCACCTCTACCGGGATGGAGCCACCTGTCCTTCCAGCCCCCACAATGGAATCACCTGCGGGTAATCTACGAGCCGACCTGACTTTAGTCACCATCTGTATAGTATGTATGTATGTAAGTATATACCCGTGATCACCTCCCGAGTGATCACGACCCGATAGTATAGCAAGGCAGACAGACAAGAATGTAGGGCCACAGATGATAAATTAGCACCCTATACTAAGCATTTAGGATTGTAGGTAAGGTATCCACAACTGTAGCAACAATGACAGGCTATGCAATAGAATAGGATTAACCGAACAATAACATGCTACACTACTCTAATGCAAGCAGTAGAGGAAATAATAGGCGATATCTAGTGATCAAGGGGAGGGGGGCTTGCCTGGTTGCTCTGGCAAGAAGGAGGGGTCGTCAACTCTGTAGTCGAACGGAGCAGCAGAATCATCGGTATCGTAGTCTACCGGAGAGAAGAGGAGGGAAGAAACAATAAATACAATGCAAACATAAGCATGACGATGCATGACATGACAATGAGCAGTGCTAGGTGTGCCCTAATGCGGTCGTAGGTGGTACCGGCAAAGGGGGAAAACATCCGGGAAAGTATCCTCGGTGTTTCACGTTTTCGGACAGATGAAACGGAGGTGAAATGTTGTAGGTTCTCTATGCTAGGGACGCGTGGCGGATGAACGGGCCGCGTATCCGGATTCGTCTCGTCGTTCTGAGCAACTTTCATGTATACAGTGTTTTCATCCGAGCTACGGTTTAATTTATATTAATTTTCAAAGTTTTATTTCATTCCTAAAATATTATTATTAAATTAATTCGAAAATTAGCATTATTGCATCAGCCTGACGTCAGCAGTCAATAGGGGTGTTGAGTGAGTCAAACTAACATGTGGGTCCCGTTCGTCATTGTCTCAGGTTAATTAAACATGGTTAATTAACTTAGCTAAATGATTAGGCCAATTAAACATCATTAATTAAGTTAATATTTAATTAATTAGTTAACTAATTATTTATTTATTATTAATCAATTAATTTTTATATATTATTTTCCTAAAAAATGTTCCAGGGGGTGGGCCCCGGCTGTCATTGGGTCAGGGGCCCTTAGCGGGCATGCGGTTAGCGGGCGTTGGGCGCTGCGGGCGCCCGACCCAGAGGAGGGCCGAGAAGGCGCAGATGGGTGCCGGTGCAGGGAGCCGATGGCCTAGGGACAGCGGTGAGGGGGTGGGCACGGCCTCAGCAGGACGGGAAGGCAGCGGGCAGAGGGAGCCCGAGCGGCGCCGGGATAGGAGACTACGACGGCGGCGCAACAGAGAAAAAGCGGCAGCAACGGCGATGGTTGCGGCTGCAGGGGAGCACCAAGGCGAGGCGTGTGGCGCGCAGGCCAATGGTGGGGGGCGGTCGGCGCATGGCCACAGGAGGCCAAGGTCATGCGCGGCGTGGCCACGGGCACAGGCGGGCACGGCGGTGTCAGGGCAGCGGGGGGAGTAGCCCACAGGGTCGAGCGGCAGGTTTGGCCCACGCACAGCGGGCAGGGGAAGCAGGGTGCGGTTTCGGCTGTGGTGGCAGCAGCAGGAGGAGGAGGCCAGGGACGGTGCACAGCGAGGAGAAGGAGGCCATGGTAGGTGCAGGGTGCGCGCGTCCGCGTGCGCGGCAAGC
>NC_041393.1:635330222-635342279 GCF_002162155.2 Triticum dicoccoides
ATTATTAAATTAATTCGAAAATTAGCATTATTGCATCAGCCTGACGTCAGCAGTCAATAGGGGTGTTGAGTGAGTCAAACTAACATGTGGGTCCCGTTCGTCATTGTCTCAGGTTAATTAAACATGGTTAATTAACTTAGCTAAATGATTAGGCCAATTAAACATCATTAATTAAGTTAATATTTAATTAATTAGTTAACTAATTATTTATTTATTATTAATCAATTAATTTTTATATATTATTTTCCTAAAAAATGTTCCAGGGGGTGGGCCCCGGCTGTCATTGGGTCAGGGGCCCTTAGCGGGCATGCGGTTAGCGGGCGTTGGGCGCTGCGGGCGCCCGACCCAGAGGAGGGCCGAGCAGGCGCAGATGGGTGCCGGTGCAGGGAGCCGATGGCCTAGGGACAGCAGTGAGGGGTTGGGCACGGCCTCAGCAGGACGGGAAGGCAGCGGGCAGAGGGAGCCCGAGCGGCGCCGGGATAGGAGCCTACGGCGGCGGCACAACAGAGAAAAAGCGGCAGCAATGGCGATGGTTGCGGCTGCAGGGGAGCACCAAGGCGAGGCGTGTGGCGCGCAGGCCAATGGTGGGGGGCGGTCGGCGCATGGCCACAGGAGGCCAAGGTCATGCGCGGCGTGGCCACGGGCACAGGCGGGCACGGTGGGGTCAGGGCAGCGGGGGGAGTAGCCCACAGGGTCGAGCGGCAGGTGTGGCCCACGCACAGCGGGCAGGGGAAGCAGGGTGCGGTTTCGGCTGCGGCGGCAGCAGCAGGAGGAGGAGGAGGCCAGGGACGGTGCACAGCGAGGAGAAGGAGGCCATGGTAGGCGCAGGGTGCGCGTGTCCGCGTGCGCGGCAAGCGGCATGCTCGGCAGCGGGAGGCGAGCGCGGCCACAGCGGAGCAGGCGCGTGGCACGGCAGCATGGCGCGGGCGCAGGCGCGGGTGCCGTGTGCGTGCGGGACGGCGCGTGCGCGGGACGAGGGTGAGAGGGGTCGGGGCTCATGGTAGGAAGTAGGGGACTGGGCAGCGGGGCGCGGGGAGGAGGACGGGGACGACGGCGTCGGAGACATGGAGGCAGTCTGGCAAGGTGGCTCCGAGCGATGGCGACAGCGTCGGGTCGGCGACAAGGTGTGGCCGCGTCTTCAGGCCGGCGCCGCGCGAGGGAGAGGAGGGGCGAGGAGGCAACGGCGACGTGGTCCAGCGGCTGTGGCGGCGCGGTGCCGGAGGTAGCGAGCGGCGACGGGGTCGCAGCCCCCGATACGTCTTCGTCGTATCTATAATTTTTGATTGTTCCATGCCAATATTATTCAACTTTCATATACTTTTGGCAACTTTTTATACTATTTTTGGGACTAACATATTGATCCAGTGCCCAGTGTCAGTTCCTATCTGTTGCATGTTTTATGTTTCGCAGAAACCCAATATCAAACGGAATCCAAACGGGATAAAAACGGATGGAGAATTATTTTGGAATATTTGGGATTTTCCGGAGGAAGAATCAACACGAAACGGTGTCCGAGGTGGCCAGGAGATAGGGGGTGCACCCTCCCCCGTGGGCGCGCCTGGCACTCTCCTGGGCCACCCTTTGGGCGGTTGACGCTCTTCTTTTGCCGCCAGAAAGCTAATTTTACGAGAAAAATCTGGGCGAAAGATTCACCCCAATCGGAGTTACGGATCTCCGGATATAAAAGAAACGGTGAAGGGGAAGGATCAGGGAACACAGAAACAGAGAGATAGATCCAATCTCAGAGGGGCTCTCGCCCCTCCCAAGCCATGGGAGTCAAGGACCAGAGGGGAAACCTTTCTCCCATCTAGGGAGAAGGTCAAGGAAGAAGAAGAAGAAGGGGGCCCTCTCCCCCTTGCTTCCGGTGGTGCCGGAACGCCGCCGGGGGCCATCATCATCACCGCGATCTTCACCAACACCTCCGCCATCTTCACCAACATCTCCATCATCTTCCCCCATCTATATTCAGCGGTCCACTCTCCCGCAACCCGCTGTACCCTCTACTTGTACATGGTGCTTTATGCTTCATATTATTATCCTATGATGTGTTGTCATCCTATGATGTCTGAGTAGATTTTCGTTGTCCTATCGGTGATTGATGAATTGCTATGATTGGTTTGAGTTGCATGTTTTATTATTGGTGTTTTCCTATTGTTCCCTCTGTGTCGCGCAAGCGTGAGGGATTCCCACTGTAGGGTGTTGCAATACGTTCATGATTCTTTTATTGTGGGTTGCTTGAGTGACAGAAGCATAAACCCGAGTAAGGGGACTGTTGCGTATGGGATAAAGGGGACTTGATGCTTTAATGCTATGGTTGGGTTTTACCTTAATGAATCTGTAGTAGTTGCGGATGCTTGCTAGAGTTCCAATCATAAGTGCATATGATCCAAGAAGAGAAAGTATGTTAGCTTATGCCTCTCCCTCAAATAGAATTGCAATAGTGATTACTGGTCTAGTAACGTAGTCAATTGCTTAGGGGCAATTTCACAACTCCTACCACCACTTTTCCACACTCGCTTTATTTACTTTATTGTTTCTTTATCTAAACAGCCCATAGTTTATATTTATGTGTTCTTTATTATCTTACAAACCTATCTAACAACACCTACAAAGTACTTCTAGTTTCATACTTGTTCTAGGTAAAGCGAACACTAACCGTGCGTAGAGTCGTATAAGTGGCAGATAGGACTTGAGAGAATATTTGTTCTACCTTTAGCTCCTCGTTGGGTTCGACACTCTTACTTATCGAAAGAGGCTACAACTATCTCGTATACTTGCGGGTTATCAAGACCTTTTTCTGGCGCCGTTGCCAGGGAGTCATAGCTTGGGGTGAATATTCTTGTGTGTGCTTGTTTGCTTTATCAGTAAGTAATTTTTTATGCTGTTCTAAGTTGTTCTTTATCTTTAGTTATGGATATGGAACACGAAATACCAAAAAAATTATGTGTAGATGCTACTCATGGAGATGGGGAACCTCCTAAAACCCTCGATGCTCGTTATGTTCGAGATATTATGTACTACTTTGATAATCCTGAGAAAACCCCATTCAATTATGTTATGGGAGACACGTTGGATCAACGTGAATACTTTAGCGATTATCGCTTGACACAAAAAGGGAAACTATTATGGGATCAAATTTCTATGTTGCATTGGTATGCTCGGGATCTATGCTTGAGATATGATATTACTTTTTTCTCTAGGACGAAGGCTCCACACCTTCCCTTTTCATGCAAATTTAATGATAATGAAACCTTAGCTTCTTATGCTAATGGTATATATGATTACTATGATGTTAAACAAATTGAAGAATTTGTTGCTTTTAAGGCTGCTTATGAAATTGAATCTTTGTTTGAAAAGTATGAAGCTTTTGATGATGATGTTTATAGGCCTGAAAATCTTGCTATACTTAGAAATTACAATATTAATGCATTTATTGAGAAAGTCTCCGCTGTCCAAGAGGAGACTAATATTTTGCAGGAAGTTATGGAAGAAGAAATTGATGAAACTGTGAGCTCATTGGATGAAAAAGATGATGAGGAGAGTGAAGAACAAAAGGAGGAAGAGCGGATTGATCACCCGCGCCCACCTTCTAATGAGAGTAACTCTTCAACTCATACATTGTTTAATTCCCCTTCGTGCTTACCGAAGGATGATTGCTATGATGATTGCTATGATCCCGTTGATTCTCTTGAAATATCCCTTTTTGATTATGCTTGCTATGCTTGTGGCCAAGATGCCAATATGAATTATGCTTATGGAGATAAACTTGCTATAGTTCCTTATGTTAAACATGAAATTGTTGCTATTGCACCCACGCATGATAGTCTTATTATCTTTTTGAATTCTCCAAACTACACTATATCAGAGAAGTTTGTGCTTATTAAGGATTATATTGATGGGTTGCCTTTTACCGTTGCACATGATGATTTTGATAGATATAATATGCATGTTCTTGCTGCTCCTACTTGCAATTATTATGAGAGAGGAACTATATCTCCACCTCTCTATGTTTCCAACACGATAGAATTGCAAGAAACTGCTTATACTATGCATTGGCCTTTACTTTGTGTGCATGAATTGTTCTTTTATGACATGCCGATGCATAGGAAAAGAGTTAGACTTTGTTGTTGCATGATATATGTTACTTTGTGCTCACTACTAAATTACAAATCATTGTTAATTAAAATTGGCTTTGATATACCTTGGGATCCGGGTGGATCCATTACTTAAGCACTATATGCCTAGCTTAATGGCCCTAAAGAAAGCGCTGCAAGGGAGACAACCCAGAAGTTTTAGAGAGTCATTTATTTCTGTTGAGTGCTTTTATATAGTTTAAAAACAAAAAAAATAAAGGGGGGAACCTAAAAACTTTTCAAAAAGGAAAGTGAAAGTGAGAAAGACAAGCATTGTTGAAGTGGGAGAGCTCCTTGAACTTTGTTCATGCTGACGGAAACTTTGTGAATCTTAATTACAGAAACTTTTCATCAAAAATAATTATCCCCTTGTACAATTCCATTGTATTATAAAAATAATGTGCCAAGGTTTGCCTTTAGGATGTTTACAATGCTTGTTGGTTTGTACGATGCAGGACAGAAACTTTGGCTGTAGTGCGCGATTTTACATTTTTAACTGGAACGTCAATTGGTTATGATTCTTTTTTCATTGTCTTGCTATACAACTTGTTTATGTTTCCTAATTTTGGTAGAATTTGTGGGGTAACAGAGGTATGGTGAATGTTCAGATTGATACAGACTGTTCTGTTTTTGACAGATTCTGTTTTTTATGCATAGTTTGCTTGTTTTGATGAATCTATCAATTTATATCAGTGGATTAAGCCATGGAAAAGCTATATTACAGTAGACACAATGCAAAAATAAAATATGAATTGGTTTTCTACAGTAATTAGAGTGGTGATTTGCTTTATTATACTAACGCATCTTACCGGGTTTTCTGTTAAAGTTTTGTGTGGATGAAGTGTCTAATCGAGGATGTCTCGATATGAGGAAAAGGAAGAGAGGCAAGAGCTCAAGCTTGGGGATGCCCGAAGCACCCCAAGTAAATATACAAGGATACTCAAGCGTGTAAGCTTGGGGATGCCCCGTAAGGCATCCCCTCTTCCTTCAACAAGTATCAGTATGTTTTCGCATTCGTTTCGTTCATGCGATATGTGCAAGTCTTGGAGCATCTTTTGCATTTAGTTTTCATTTTTATTTTATGCACCATACTGGTATGAGATAGTCCTTGATTGATTTATAGAATGCTCATTGCACTTCACCTAAATCTTTTGAGTATGGCTTCATAGAATGCTTCATGTGCTTCACTTATATCATTTGAAGTTAGGATTGCCTGTTTCTCTTCACATAGAAAACCGCCATTTGTAGAATGCTCTTTTACTTCACTTATATTTGTTAGAGCATGGGCTTATCTTTCGAAGAAAGAATTAAACTCTCTTGCTTCACTTATATCAATTTAGAGAGATGACAGGAATTGGTCATTCACATGGTTAGTCATAAAATCCTACATAAACTTGTAGATCACTGAATATGATATGTTTGATTCCTTGCAATAGTTTTGCGATATAAAGATGATGATATTAGAGTCATGCTAGTGGGTGGTTGTGGATTGTAGATACACTTGTGTTGAGGTTTGCAAGTCCCGTAGCATGCACGTATGGTAACCGTTGTGTGACAAATTTGAAGCATGGGGTGTTTCTTCGATTGTCTTCCTTATGAGTGGCGGTCGGGGACGAGCGATGGACTTTTCCTACCAATCTATCCCCCTAAGGGCATGTGTAGTAGCACTTTGCTTCGAGGGCTAATAAACTTTTGCAATAAGTATATGAGTTCTTTATGACTAATGTATGCCCATGGATTATACGCACTTTTACATTTCCATCATTGCTAGCCTCCACTACCAAAAAAATACACTTCCGTGATGATACGTGTTTGTCATAGTAGGTAGCGTTTTTTGTCATGCATGTACATCCATGATGATTTTGTGACAGAATCAAGATAGTCATACATGTGCTGTCGTAGAAGTGTTCCATGACATTACCAAAATTATCATCACGGAAGTGTCCACTTCCATGACAATAAATCACGCGTCACAGAAGTGCTTTTGTCAAGGGTGACCAACACATGGCATCCACCATAATGGAATGCCGTTAAGCTATCGGGTCCGGTTTTGGATCCGATAACCCGTTAACAGCCCGGACCAATGGGGATTTTCCACGTGTAAAATCATCATTGGCCGTAGCAAACACATGTTGCCTCACCGCTAGGACAGATGTCATCCACTCATTGGACAGGAGGCGCCTATGATAGGTCGACATGTGGCACGGCCCAACAGTGGCCCATTCCGGTGAAAAAGGCCGGCCCAGTAAAAATTAGCAGGCCGGCCCATATAAGGCCTACTTGTGTCAGGTCCATTTAAGCCCATGACCCATACGAGATGTGCCAATTCAGCCTGTCAACGGCCTGTTAAAGATTTGACACCATTGCAGCCCATCGTCAGTTTGAGCCCGTTAACAGCCCGCTATATATTTGGGCTCAATATCGGCCCGATGAGATTTCGGCCTGTTAACGACCCATTTAATGGATAGGCCAATTTTCAGGATGTACATCTTTCGGCCTTTTAGCAACCCATTTAAATGTTGGCATAATTTCCGGCCCGGTGTGTCTTTCAGCCTGTTGACAGCCCATAAATCTGATGGGCCATTTGTAGTCGGACCTGAGTTTTGGCCTTTTAGCGGCCCATTTAAGTGTTGGTCCAATTTCTGTCCCGATGTCACTTTCAGCCTGTTGATGGCCCATAAATCAGTTGGGCCATTTGTAGTCGGACCTGAGTTTTGGCCTTTTAGCGACCCATTTAAGTGTTGGGCCAATTCCCGGCCCTGTGTGCCTTTGGGCCTGTTAATGGACCATAAATGAGATGGTCCATTTATAGTCGGACCTTAGTTTTGGCCTTTTAACGGCGCATGCCCTTCATGGTCCAATACAAGCCCGGTTTCTCTTTCGTCCTGCTAAAGGCCCACAACACAGTTGGGCCATTTACAATACGACCTGACTTTCGGCCTCTTAGCGGCCCATGCTCTTCATGGTCCAGTACAAGTCCCTTGTCTCTTTCGGCCTGCTAAAGGCCTACAGTATAGTTGGGCCATATGTAGACCAAACTTAGTAACGGCCTGTTAACGGCTCGTGAAATAAATTGGGGCCACCTGTTGCCCGCTTCGATGTCGGCCTATTAACGACCAGGGAGGTAAGAGGGCCGACCATTAACTTTCGGCCTAGTAATGGTCCATTACTTAATGGGCCCACTAGAGTTCGTACATGTCTTTAGCCCAAATTAGATAATTTGAGCCCATTACGAGGAGCAATTATGCACAGGACCAAAACCGATCAAGCAAAGGTACGGCCTACAAGGAATAACATTGCACATCCAGCATATATTACAGGAAATTACATCCACTGGGCAATCAAAGATTGATGCCAGTGCAAATAAATGAGCAGAACCTAACCATCTACAACGTCACAATCTGCAACCTCAGCACAGACGACGCCCATAAGCATGTGGGCAAGTTCTTGCTGCTTTGCTACACTGTCTCTGAAAGCATGGATCAGTTGTTGTGTCGCACGACTCTGCACCTCTGATTCATCCACCATTTCCATCATTGCTTCATCCATTAATTGGTTCACAAACATACATTTATTCCGTTGCATTCGGGAAAGAGGATACTGAACAGATTCAGATGGCAATTTTGGCAGGCTTGTATTATTAATAGTGGAGAGTGTCTCGACCACTGCATCATAACATAAATTAGGATGGGAACCAAATAGATTAATCATGAGTTATTGCCATATTACCTGGCCTAGGTTTACTGGAAAGAAACAATGGGGTTGCCTTGCTGTTTTCAGAGTTTGTCTTCTTATCTTCAGCAGCCTGCACAAAATTAACACACTAGCATTGCTATCATTGGCCAAGTCAGATAATAGGAAAGCAACATTGACACAACGAACGTTTGGGCAACTAGCCTACACCAAATTAACACAATATGGCACAGCTATCATCAGCCAGGTAAGGTAGTACGAAAGCAACATTGACACAATGAATGAATGGGCAACCAGAGAAGCACTACAATTCAGTAATGTGCGTGATATGAGATAGTACATTCATGCAGCTCAGTATACAAAACTACCAGGCAGTTTTCCTTACACAAATCAACATTGGCGCCTTTAACATTTTGCTACAACTAATTTTAGATCAAATAAAGGTTAGATTCACACTGATTAACAAAATACATGTTGATGTAAAAATATAGTGATATACAATAGACACTTACATCAGCATTGGATCAGAGAGAATTCCCACAAGATATTTTCCTCGAATACGATCCCAATGGAGGAAGTCTTCTATCGTTTATCCTTATTTTCTAAAAGAGAGATGGGTAAGAAACATGTAGAAAATATGATCATAATGCTATAAAATTTCATGATGCGAGGATACGCACACGCTTCTTAGAATGGAGTTGACATTATTTTGCTGGACTGGAGGGGACTAGTTCTTTGGCCACTGGAATCTGCTTATTATCAGTGGGAGTTGGGTTTCTCTGTGCTGGAGCAGTATCTATGAAAAATGGAGTTGGTTTATTATCTCCTGGCGTTTGGATCTTTTGCAAAGACCTGGTTTGTAACCCTTCAGATTCTAACATAGCCGTCTTCCCCTTGCATGCCTTATATAGAAGAATGGTGATTCAGTTATAAAACATGCTACAGCAGAGATGGAATAGGTACTGAAGAATAGAAAGGCATGACATATTGACATGTATTCCCTCCATCCGGAAATAAATGAATGGGTCTAGGCGTATTTTAGTTCTAGATACATCCAGTTTTATCCATTTCTGCGACATTTAATCCGGACGGAGGGAGTATGATGTAAGAGCTAGGGATACAACAGGACAACATAGTAAAAAACACTGAAAAACCCACTCCAGAACCAAAGTATTCAAACCCACTGATATGAGATAGTACACTGATGCAGCTCAGGATGCAAAACTACCAGGAAGTTTTCCTTACAAAAATCAACATTGTGGCCTTTAATCATACATTTTTCTACAACTAAATTTAGATCATATAAAGGTTGGATTCACGCCGATTAACAAAATACATGCTGATATAAATAGTGATATACAACAGGTAATACATCTACATTGGAGCGCAGAGAATTCTTGCAAGAATCTTTCCTCATAAATGATACCATTGTAGAAATTCTTCTATCTGTTAAGCTTATTTTCTAAAAGAGAGATGGGTAGAAGCATGTAGAAAATATGATCAGCATGCTATAAAATTTCATGATGCAAGGATAAGCACACTCTTCTTAGAATTGAGTTGAAATATTTTTGCTGGACTGGAGCGGACTAGTTCTTTGGCCACTGGAATCTGCTTATTATCAGTAGGAGTTGGGTTTCTCTGTGCTGGAGCAGTAGCTATAAAAACTGGAGTTGGTTTATTATCTCCTGGAGTTTGGATCTTTTGCAAAGGCCTTGTTTGTAACCCTTCAGATTCTAACATAGTCGTCTTCCCCTTGCATGCCTTGTATAGAAGAATGGTGCTTTAATTATAAAACATGCGACAGCAGAGAGATGGAATAGGTACTGAAGAATAGAAAGGCATGACATATTGACATGTATTCCCTCCATCCGGAAAAAATGGATGGGTCTAGGCGTATTTCAGTTCTAGATACATCCTTTTTTATCCATTTCGGCAACATGTAATCCGGATGGAGGGAGTATGGTGTAAGAGCTAGGGATACGACAGGACAACACAGCAAAAAGACACTAGTTGAATGTAAAACTATATGCTAGCGGAATACGTACAGAAATAACTAAGGCAACATACACGTGTATGATTGGGAAAATAAGATGGCATTGCAATAGAGCACTAGAACATCACTTCAATGTAAAAAAACATGGTATGGCAGACAGATGAAGTACATACTGATGAATACAATGCATAAGATATTCAGAAGCATGATGTCCAAATTAAGCAGATGGCATTGCGATAGAGTAGAATGACAGTACTTGAATTTGAAAACATGTTATCATGAATGGAATAGGTACTGAAAAACAGGAAGGCATGGCATGTTTACATGCATGATCAACATGCTAAGCACATGGCATTGCAACAGAGTAGATACACTCCAGGACATTATATGCATGTTGTATCCATATCACAGGCCAAGTTAGAGCAAGGACCTTGTGGGGTGAAGAGGATTCATCATCTTTCTGCAAGTCTTCTGAAGAACTGCCTTTACATGTTCCATCATATTGGGTATCATTGACATCAAGTTTATTGGCCTTTACATTGCTTGGTGAGGTTCTTGTGGATATATCAGTGTGTGCAATTATATCTGACATGCATGGAAGACAACTAGTAGTTAGATTTATGTAATGAGTGCCTGTAGGAGACGACATAAACAGTAGGACTGGGGTTAACTAGCAGCAACAGGTCTCGTAAACTAAAGGGAGAACATAGATGAAAGCTACATAATATGTATCGTTTGTACTCGAGATTAACTAGATGGCACACAAAAGTATTAAAGAACAACATAGGTAATACTAGAAGTGGTATAATACTATAATTACAAGCCTGTGGGATAGCATTGGCTGATGGATGATAACTATGGAACATTGTTACCTAAAGAACAAGTATCTTAGCTGAACTATGGAATAGCGTGAACTCCTGAACAAGACCCGTAAGGGATCAGCATGAATATACAGTGAAATGTGATGATCTATTTTCCATGCTTAGATGAATAACAACGCCATAAATGTTGCACACAAGTAAGATGAGGGTACAACCTATCTGGCTGCCATCCATAGGAGTGAGCATCATGTGCTGACTTGTCGATGGCCCTGCAGTTGTTGTGGCTGTCCATGTCAGGCACGCGCATTCGATGCAGGAAATGTTGAGTGGGGACTATAGCTCCCTTTTGGTGTATGCTTCCCTTGTTGGAGCAGCTGTGGTGACTTGGAAGATGGTGTATCTGAAGATGCAGATAACGCATAATGTTAAGAATGACATATCTCTTTGATCTGAAGAAATACACTAAGAGATCAACAGCAAGGTATGAGAGTGGTCACACGTCTATTGACTGAAGACTAAATTGGGGTCACACGATTTTATTTTATTTTGGTACTGTCCGATCTACGCCAGATGGCTTGATGGCCGTCTTGTGCCTCCCGGCTGACACTGTTCAGAATCTTTCCCGAAGAGCCAGTGACCAACGGCAGAGCAGCCTGCCTCCGTTGTCCATGGCCCCGGCCAAAACCCCGCTCCCCGCCCCACCGCACTGTCGTGGTTTCACCGCCCCGGGGCCAATCCACAAAGACTCCCCGTCATCCAGATCTGGCGGCGGCAATACCTTCAACCCACGCAACTATAAAAGATAGCCATCTAAGCGCTGCTTCCGCGACGAACTTGCGGCCCCGCACCCTTATGTTAGACACGAGCCAACCGGCAGCCTAGGAGCTCCGCCTCCTCGAGGGGTGCTGCTTCCCATAGGGAATCGATTGGCCCAGAATAAAAAATCAGACAACTAACGCATAAATAATGTGATTTGAGATGAGGGTGCGACCTATCTTGCGGCATGGTGAAGTAGGCAAGTCCAGCTGCCGAGTCGGTGAGGCCGGCGCGGTTGCGGTGGCGACCGGCGGCAGGGAAAGAGTGATGTCGCGACGGTTGACGGCTACGCGGAAGCAGCGCAAGGACTCTGGACGGATCCGAATTTGGAGCTGCTCCGGCGCCGTGAACAACAGCGGGGGTGAATCAGCTCCGGTACGATTCACGCGGCCGTCGTCGAGGCATCACCAGCAGCACGGAGTAAGAGGCACATGGCCTAGTGCACAACGGCAAGTGGACAGCGTCTCCGGCATTAGGGAGGAGGGCGGCTGTGAAATTGGTGCGGTGGGGGCGCCATGGAGATGGGGCTGAGGTTTCACGGCTCGGGAGAAGGGAGTTTCCCGGGGAGAAGGTGATTTGGCGCCCACGAGGTATGAATGGG
>NC_041393.1:635342486-635343500 GCF_002162155.2 Triticum dicoccoides
GGGGGGGGGGAATTGGGAGGGGAGTGCAACCATGTCTTACAGACGCATTTGTCTGAAATGTGAGGGGGAGTTACAGTTCTACCCTTGCCTATAGGCTTCTCGACTTGGGTCTGTGTACTGAGGGTCGGGGATAGTAGAGTAACTTTGCTTCTCCCCAAATAGTGGGCGGGAGCAATTTCGGGCAAGGAGAGCATGTTTTGAACTATAGTGGGCGCGAGCGATTTCGGGCGAGGAGAGCGTGTTTTGAAATAGTCGGCGCAAGCTATTTCGGACGAGGAGAGCGTGTTTTGCCGACCATGGTTTATGAATTATTCGGCACATGCCATTTCGGCCGAGGAGAAGGCGCGCTTGGATGAAGTAACGAACCTACGCTCGATGTACAACGGGCCAATTGATGCGTGACCCACATAGGACGGTAATTTCGCGTCTCCCATTTATTTGCTCGGGCGAATTCCACCAAGAAGATAGGATGTTTAACGGTTCATTCAAATTTTGGGAGAACGAGCATCCACGTCTACCTTACCAAGTCGATTCGAATCAAATTTTGAAATATTAGCTTGCCACTTCTTTTTTAGATGGAGAGATGATGCTCGGGAGTAATGTGTTTTTACATGCTCGTTGCTAGCGATTTACTATATGACAAATAGTTGACCCACTCAAAAACATGAATCAAACCCAAAATGAAATATCTCGATTCAATGAAATAGCTTGTTCAGTAGGTCAAAATAGTGAACTAAATCCAAAATTGAACACCTCAATCGAGTAGCATGTTGTACAGTATTATAGTACTCCATGATCATGTTGAAATTCAAATTAATGAACTTGTTTGATATACGCATATATCCGTTCATGTGTGGATTGCAGACAACATGTTCTCCAATTTAAATATTTGAATGCAAGTTTATATCGAAACATGGTTTATATCAGTCTTTGATGCATAAAACGCGACCTCCCCCTCTCTCGGACTCCTGTTCTCTCTCTCTCTCTCTCTCTCTCTCTCTCTCTCTCTCTCTC
>NC_041393.1:635344168-635345834 GCF_002162155.2 Triticum dicoccoides
CTCAAACTTTCCATCCACTGGGTCACACATACACATGCATATCTCACTCGCACTCAATAGGCCCATCTAAAACTCTATCTCTCTCCCTCGTTCTCTCTCCATCTCACACGCACACACACACACACACTATCTCATGCCCAGCTAGCCAAGTATGATGGTCTCTCACTCAATTGTAGGCACACGCAGTCCCCCCTATATGTATATGACTAGCAAATCTTAGTCTCCATCACAAACATGTGCATGGTCTATCTTGATTTCTCTCGGGGCATCTTTCTATCGCGCACGCACTCCATTGATCTCCCATCCATATAGTCCCCTCAAGATCTCGAGGGGATCTCTCTATCACAAACACACCCTCTCTCCCTCCCCATGCGTCCATGCCATCCATGTGTCCCTCTCGACTTTTTTTCCTTGTTGGCTAGACCTCTATTGGACATGTGCTACAGGGGTGTCTCTCTCTGTTGCAAACAATCACACACTAGCTATCTTCGTGTATCTCCTCGCCTCGCTTTTCCATCTCGGAGATGCATGCGTGATATGTTCACATAAGAAACGAAAAAACACACACTCTCTCTCTAATTTATCGTTTGTTGTCACTTTCTCTTTCACATGCATACTCTTTTTGCACACTTACTCATTCTCCTTCACACGCACTTGATCTGTCTCGACTGAGGCACTCTCCTTGGTCCATAGCATATAGATTTATTGAAAAGTCAAACATCACAAAGTTTGACCATGTACGTGGAGAAAAAGAATTACATCTAGTACGCCAAACATATACCATTAGATTCACCATGAGATCTAGTTTTGTATGATGTATCTTTGGTATTGTAGATATAAATAACATTTGCGTAAACCTGATCAAAGTTTCCAAAGTTTGACTTCTAAAAAATTTACATGCACCGCATTATCGAGCAGATGGAATATCTCTTTCCCCCTCTCAGCTATCTGACGCACCACTCAGCCTTATCGGGGCTCCTCAATCTCTCTCAAACTTTATTGGTCAGTTTGGTTCGTGACCTGACCCTCGTGCATTGATGGCCGGTACTGCCTGGTGTGGATGTGAGATGTAAAATATTTCTGCCTGGCCAGGCTTGTGTGGCGCTGAAGCATTTGGTTCATGCCTGGGCCAGGCAAAGCATCAACATCCCATCAATCAATCCATGCATCGATTATTTAATGCTAATATCCATCCCTGTTGTTGTTAGCCTCGTGGCCGCACGACCAGGAACGGCCAGGCGTTCGAAATTGGTCGCCTGGGCCAGGCTACTTGCAGTGTCTGGAGTTCAGCTAAGCTAATTAAAGTGCAAGGGAACCCAGGCCAGGCGGGCTGTCTTTTTCACAGGGTAGCAACCAAACAAGCGTGCATGAAATCAAGACACAACCCCAGGCCAGGTAAAAGATGCCCAGGACCAGGCAAAAGATGCCCAGGACGCAAGCCAAACTGGCCTTATATCTCCCTGGTTCACACATACACATGTATCGCTCGCGCTATACATATAGACCCATCCAACACTCTCCGCCCTTGTTCTCTCTCCATGTGATACGCACCCCCCTAAGTACCCCCTCACTCCATCATAGGCACAAGCACTCCCCCCCCCTCCTAAGTATGATTATCTCTTACTAGCCATCAGGAACTCACATATTGTCTCCTTCCATCCATACG
>NC_041393.1:635345844-635387158 GCF_002162155.2 Triticum dicoccoides
GTTGCAAACAATCACACACTAGCTATCTTCGTGTATCTCCTCGCCTCGCTTTTCCATCTCGGAGATGCATGCGTGATATGTTCACATAAGAAACGAAAAAACACACACTCTCTCTCTAATTTATCGTTTGTTGTCACTTTCTCTTTCACATGCATACTCTTTTTGCACACTTACTCATTCTCCTTCACACGCACTTGATCTGTCTCGACTGAGGCACTCTCCTTGGTCCATAGCATATAGATTTATTGAAAAGTCAAACATCACAAAGTTTGACCATGTACGTGGAGAAAAAGAATTACATCTAGTACGCCAAACATATACCATTAGATTCACCATGAGATGTAGTTTTGTATAATGTATCTTTGGTATTGTAGATATAAATAACATTTGCGTAAACCTGATCAAAGTTTCCAAAGTTTGACTTCTAAAAAATTTACATGCACCGCATTATCGAGCAGATGGAATATCTCTTTCCCCCTCTCAGCTATCTGACGCACCACTCAGCCTTATCGGGGCTCCTCAATCTCTCTCAAACTTTATTGGTCAGTTTGGTTCGTGACCTGACCCTCGTGCATTGATGGCCGGTACTGCCTGGTGTGGATGTGAGATGTAAAATATTTCTGCTTCGCCAGGCTTGTGTGGCGCTGAAGCATTTGGTTCATGCCTGGGCCAGGCAAAGCATCAACGTCCCATCAATCAATCCATGCATCAATTATTTAATGCTAATATCCATCCCTGTTGTTGTTAGCCTCGTGGCCGCCCGACCAGGAACGGCCAGGCGTTCGAAATTGGTCGCCTGGGCCAGGCTACTTGCAGTGTCTGGAGTTCAGCTAAGCTAATTAAAGTGCAAGGGAACCCAGGCCAGGCGGGCTTTCTTTTTCACAGGGTAGCAACCAAACAAGAGTGCATGAAATCAAGACACAACCCCAGGCCAGGCAAAAGATGCCCAGGACCAGGCAAAAGATGCCCAGGACGCAAGCCAAACTGGCCTTATATCTCCCTGGTTCACACATACACATGTATCGCTCGCGCTATACATATAGACCCATCCAACACTCTCCGCCCTTGTTCTCTCTCCATGTGATACACACCCCCCTAAGTACCCCCTCACTCCATCATAGGCACAAGCACTCCCCCCCCCTCCTAAGTATGATTATCTCTTACTAGCCATCAGGAACTCACATATTGTCTCCTTCCATCCATACGTCTATCTCGATATCTCTCGGGGCATCTTCTATCGCGCACACACCTTGTAACTCGATCTCCCACCCATGTAGTCCCATCACGATCTCCAGGGGATCTCTCTATGACAAGCATACACTCTCTCCTCCCCATGTCTGCATTTTCTCCGTACGTCTCTCTCAACCTCTCTCCCTTGTTTGTCAGACCCCTCTTGCCCACATGCTAGGGGTCTTGCTCTCTCGGTTCCAAACAACCACACACTATCTCCTCACCTTGCCTCCGTTGTTGAAGATGCATGTGTGATATGTTTGCATAAGACACGCATGCTTTTTCTCTACTTTTATCATGTGTTGTCCTCTCTCTCTCTCTCTCACTCTCCCTCTCTCTAGTTAGGGACTCTGTCACATCCATAAGCATATGGATGTTTTGAAAAGTCAAACCTCAGAAAAGTTTGACCATATATATGTGGAGAAAAACATTTACATCTGGAACGATCATTAGATTCATCACAACATGTACTTACTGTTGGAAATATGCCCTAGAGGCAATAATAAAAGGGTTATTATTATATTTCCTTGTTCATGATAATTGTCTTTTATTCATGCTATAACTATATTATCCGGAAATCGTAATACACGTGTGAATACATCGACCATAACATGTCCCTAGTGAGCCTCTAGTTGACTAGCTCGTTGGTCAACAGATAGTCATGGTTTCCTGACTATGGACATTAGATGTCATTGACAACGGGATCACATCATTAGGAGAATGATGTGATGGACAAGACCCAATCCTAAGCATAGCACAAGACGTGTAGTTCGTTTGCTAGAGCTTTTCCAATGTCAAGTATCCTTTCCTTAGACCATGAGATCGTGTAACTCCCAGATACTGTAGAAGTGCTTTGGGTGTACCAAACGTCACAACGTAACTGGGTGACTATAAAGGTGCACTACAGGTATCTCCGAAAGTGTCTGTTGGGTTGACACGGATCGAGACTGGGATTTGTCACTTCGTATGACGGAGAGGTATCTCTGGGCCCACTCGGTAATGCATCATCATAATGAGCTCAAAGTGACAAAGTGGTTGGTCACGGCATCATGCATTACGGTACGAGTAAAGTGACTTGCCGGTAATGAGACTAAACAAGGTATTGGGATACCGACGATCGAGTCTCGGGCAAGTAACGTACCGATTGACAAAGGGAATTGTATACGGGGTTGTCTAATCCTCGACATCGTGGTTCATCCGATGAAATCATCGAGGAGCATGTGGGAGCCAACATGGGTATCTAGATCCCGCTATTG
Source organism: Triticum dicoccoides (assembly GCF_002162155.2). Lineage (NCBI taxonomy): Eukaryota > Viridiplantae > Streptophyta > Magnoliopsida > Poales > Poaceae > Triticum > Triticum dicoccoides. The sequence goes on from NC_041393.1 coordinate 635,348,331, forward strand.
GTTATTGCCCGAGAACCATCTCGGTCATGTCTACGTGTCTCCCGAACCCGTAGGGTCTACACACTTAAGGTTCGGTGATGCTAGGGTTGTATGAATATGAGTATGCAGCATACCGAATGTTGTTCGGAGTCCCGGATGAGATCCCGGATGTCACGAGGAGTTTCGGAATGGTCCGGAGGTAAAGAATTATATATAGGAAGTGGTATTTCGGCCATCGGGAAAGTTTTGGGGTCACCCGGTATTGTACCGGGACCACCAGAAGGGTCCCGGGGGTCCACCAGGTGGGGCCACCCATCCCGGAGGGCCCCATGGGCTGAAGTGGGAGGGGAACCAGCCCATAGTGGGCTGGTGCGCCCCCTAGGCCCAACCCCTGTGCCTAGGGTTGAAACCCTAGGGTGGGGGCGCACCACATGCCTTGGGGGGCACTCCACCCCCCCTGGCCGCCGCCCCCTTGGGAGATTGGATCTCCCAGGGCCGGCGCCCCCCCTGGGGGCCTATATAAAGGAGGGCAAGGGGGAGAGCAGCCGCACCCTATGCATTGGCGCCTCCCTCCCCCTGCTACACCTCGTCCTCCTCCCGCAGCAGCTTGGCGAAGCCCTGCCGGAGTTCTGCTGCATCCACCACCACGCTATTGTGCTGCTGGATCATCATCAACCTCTCCTTCCCCCTTGCTGGATCAAGAAGGAGGAGACGTCTCCCGTCCCGTACGTGTGTTGAACGCGGAGGTGCTGTCCGTTCAGCACTTGGTCATCGGTGATCCGAATCACGGCGAGTACAACTCCATCATCACCATCCCCTTGAAGGCTTCCGCACACGATCTACAAGTGGTATGTAGATGCAATCTCTCTCCCTTGACTCGTTGCTTAGATGAACTCATAGATGGATCTTGGTAAAACCATAGGAAAAAATTTAATTTTCTGCAACGTTCCCCAACAGTGGTATCAGAGCTAGGTCTATGCGTAGTTCTCTATTGCACGAGTAGAACACAATTTTGTTGTGGGCGTAGATCTTGTCAACTTGCCTACCGCTACTAGTCTTATCTTGCTTCAGCGGTATTGTGGGATGAAGCGGCCCGGACCAACCTTACACGTACACTTACGTGAGACAGGTTCCACCGACTAACATGCACTAGTTGCATAAGGTGGCTGGCGGGTGTCTGTCTCTCCCACTTTAGTTGGAGCGGATTCGATGAAAAGGGTCCTTATGAAGGGTAAACAGAAGTTGACAAAAATCACGTTGTGGTTATTCGTAGGTAAGAAAACGTTCTTGCAAGAACCCAATTGCAGCCACGTAAAAGATGAAACAACAATTAGAGGACGTCTAACTTGTTTTTGCAGCAATTGTCATGTGATGTGATATGGCCAGAAGTTGTGATGAATGATGAATGATATATTGTGTTGTATGAGATCATGTTCTTGTAATAGGAATCATGACTTGCATGTCGATGAGTATGACAACCGGCAGGAGCCATAGGAGTTGTCTTTATTTTTTGTATGACCTGCGTGTCATTGAAGAACGCCATGTAAATTACTTTACTTTATTGCTAAACGCGTTAGCCATAGAAGTAGAAGTAGTCGTTGGCGTGACAACTTCATGAAGACACGATGATGGAGATCATGATGATGGAGATCATGGTGTCATGCCGGTGACAAGATGATCATGGAGCCCCGAAGATGGAGATCGATGGAGCTATATGATATTGGCCATATCATGTCACTACTATATAATTGCATGTGATGTTTATTATGTTTATGCATCTTGTTTACTTAGAACGACGGTAGTAAATAAGATGATCCCTTACAACAATTTCAAGAAGTGTTCTCCCCTAACTGTGCACCGTTGCTAAAGTTCGTCGTTTCGAAGCACCACGTGATGATCGGGTGTGATAGATCCTTACGTTCACATACAATGGGTGTAAGACAGTTTTACACATGCAAAACACTTAGGGTTAACTTGATGAGCCTAGCATGTACAGACATGGCCTCGGAACACGGAGACCGAAAGGTCGAACACGAGTCATATGGAAGATACGATCAACATGAGAATGTTCACCGACGATGACTAGTCTGTCTCACCTGATGATCGGACACGGCCTAGTCGACTCGGATCGTGTAACACTTAGATGACTAGAGGGATGTCTAATCTGAGTGGGAGTTCATTATAATAATTTGATTAGATGAACTTAATTATCATGAACTTAGTCTAAAACCTTTGCAAAATATGTCTTGTAGATCAAATGACCAACGCTCATGTCAACATGAACTTCAACGCATTCCTAGAGAAAACCAAGATGAAAGATGATGGCAGCAACTATACGGACTGGGTCCGGAACCTGAGGATCATCCTCATAGCAGCCAAGAAAGCATATGTCCTAGATGAACCGCTAGGTGAAGCACCCATCCCATAGAACCAAGACGTTATGAACATTTGGCAGACACGTGCTGATGATTACTCCCTCGTTCAGTGCGGCATGCTTTACAGCTTATAACTGGGGCTCCAAAAGCATTTTGAGCATCACGGAGCATATGAGATGTTCAAGGAGCTGAAACTAGTTTTGCAAGCTCATGCCTGGGTCGAGAGATATGACGTCTCCGACAAGTTCTATAGTTGTAAGATGGAGGAAAATAGTTCTGTCAGTGAGCACATACTCAAAATGTCTGGGTTGCACAACCGCATGACCCAGCTGAACATTAACCTCCCTGATGAGGCGGTCATTGACAAAATCCTTCAGTCGCTCCCACCAAGCTACAAGAACTTTGTGATGAACTACAATATGCAGGGGATGGTGAAGACCATTCCTGAAGTATTTTCAATGCTGAAGTCAGCAGAGGTTGAGATCAAGAAAGAACATCAAGTGTTGATGGTCAATAAGACCACTAAGTTCAAGAAGGGCAAGGGCAAGAAGAACTTCAAGAAGGACGGCAAGGATGTTGCCGCGCCCGGTAAGCCAGTTACTGGGAAGAAGTCAAAGAATGGACCCAAGCCTGAGACTGGGTGCTTTTATTGCAAGGGGAAGGGTCACTGGAAGCGGAACTGCCCCAAATACTTAACGGATAAGAAGGCCAGCAACACTAAAGGTATATTTGATATACATGTAATTGATGTGTACCTTACCAGTAATCGTAGTAACTCCTGGGTATTTGATACCGGTGCCGTTGCTCATATTTGTAACTCACAGCAGGAGCTGCGGAATAAATGGAGACTGGTGAAGGACGAGGTGACGATGCGCGTCGGGAATGGTTCCAAGGTCGATGTGATAGCTGTCGACACGCTACCTCTACATTTACCTACGGGATTAGTTATAAACCTTAATAATTGTTATTTGGTGCCAAGTTTGAGCATGAACATTGAATTTGGATCTCGTTTAATGCGAGATGGCTACTCATTTAAATCCGAGAATAATGGTTGTTCTATTTATATGAGAGATATGTTTTATGGTCATGCCCCTATGGTCAATGGTTTATTCTTAATGAATCTCGAGCGTAATATTACACATATTCATAGTGTGAATGCCAAAAGATGTAAAGTTGATAACGATGGTCCCACATACTTGTGGCACTGCCGCCTTGGTCACATTGGTGTCAAGCGCATGAAGAAGCTCCATGCTGATGGACTTTTAGAGTCTCTTGATTATGAATCATTTGACACATGCGAACCATGCCTCATGGGCAAAATGACCAAGACTCCATTCTCCGGAACAATGGAGCGAGCAACCAACTTGTTGGAAATCATACATACCGATGTGTGCGGTCCAATGAGCATTGAGGCTCGCGGAGGATATCGTTATGTTCTCACTCGCACTGATGACTTGAGTAGATATGGGTATGTCTACTTAATGAAACACAAGTCTGAGACCTTTGAAAAGTTCAAGGAATTTCAGAATGAGGTAGAGAATCAACGTGACAGAAAAATAAAATTCCTACGATCAGATCGTGGAGGAGAATATTTAAGTCACGAATTTGGTACACACTTAAGGAAATGTGGAATCGTTTCACAACTCATGCCGCCTGGAACACCTCAGCGTAACAGTGTGTCCGAACGTCGTAATCGCACTCTATTGGATATGGTGTGGTCTATGATGTCTCTTACCGATTTAACACTATCATTTTGGGGATACGCTCTAGAGACAGCTACATTCACTTTAAATAGGGCACCGTCTAAATCTGTTGAGACGACACCGTATGAACTATGGTTTGGGAAGAAACCTAAGCTGTCGTTTCTAAAAGTTTGGGGATGCGATGCTTATGTCAAGAAACTTCAACCTGAAAAGCTCGAACCCAAGTCGGAAGAATGCGTCTTCATAGGATACCCTAAGGAAACCGTTGGGTATACCTTCTACTTAAGATCCAAGGGCAAGATCTTTGTTGCCAAAAACGAATGCTTTCTGGAAAAAGAGTTTCTCTTGAAAGAAGTAAGTGGGAGGAAAGTAGAACTCGATGAAGTACTACCTCTCGAACGGGAAAGTAGTGCAGCTCAGGAAAATGTTCCTGTGATGCCTACACCAACTGAAGAGGAAAATAATGATGATGATCAAGGTACTTCGGATCAAGTTGCTACTGAACTTCGTAGGTCCACAAGGACATGTTCCGCACCAGAGTGGTACGGCAACCCTGTCCTGGAAATCATGTTGTTAGACAACGGTGAACCTTCGAACTATGAAGAAGCAATGGCGGGCCCAGATTCCAACAAATGGCTTAAAGCCATGAAATTCGGGATAGAATCCATGTATGAAAACAAAGTATGGACTTTGACAGACTTGCCCGATGATCGGCGAGCGATAGAAAACAAATGGATCTTTAAGAAGAAGACGGACGCGGATGGTAACGTTACCGTCTATAAAGCTCGACTTGTCGCTAAGGGTTATCGACAAGTTCAAGGGATTGACTACGACGAGACATTCTGTCCCGTAGCGAAGCTAAAGTCCGTCCGAATCATGTTATCAATTGCCGCATACTATGATTATGAGATATGGCAGATGGACGTCAAAACGGCTTTCCTTAATGGACATCTTAAGGAAGAACTGTATATGATGCAGCCGGAAGGTTTTGTCGATCCTAAGAATGCTAACAAAGTATGCAAGCTCCAGCGATCCATTTATGGGATGGTGCAAGCATCTCGGAGTTGGAACATTCGCTTTGATGAGATGATCAAAGCGTTTGGGTTTATGCAGACTTATGGAGAAGCCTGCGTTTACAAGAAAGTGAGTGGGAGCTCTGTAGCATTTCTCATATTATATGTAGATGACATAATCTTGATGGGAAATGATATAGAACTTTTGGACAGCATTAAGGCCTACTTGAATAAGTGTTTTTCAATGAAGGACCTTGGAGAAGCTGCTTATATATTAGGCATCAAGATCTATAGAGATAGATCGAGACGCCTCATAGGTCTTTCACAAAGCACATACCTTGATAAGATTTTGAAGAAGTTCAAAATGGATCAGTCCAAGAAGGGGTTCTTGCCTGTATTGCAAGGTGTGAGATTGAGCTCAGCTCAATGCCCGACCACGGCAAAAGATAAAGAAGAGATGAGTGTCATCCCCTATGCTTCAGCCATAGATTCTATTATGTATGCCATGCTGTGTACCAGACCTGATGTAAACCATGCCGTAAGTTTGGTAGGTAGGTACCAAAGTAATCCCGACAAGGAACACTGGACAGCGGTCAAGAATATCCTAAAGTACCTGAAAAGTACAAAGGACATGTTTCTCATTTATGGAGGTGACGAAGAGCTCACCGTAAAGGGTTACGTCGACGCTAGCTTTGACACAGATCTGGATGACTCTAAGTCACAAACTGGATACGTGTATATGTTGAATGGTGGAGCAGTAAGCTGGTGCAGCTGCAAGCAGAACGTCGTGGCGGGATCTACATGTGAAGCGGAGTACATGGCAGCCTCGGAGGCAGCGCATGAAGAAATTTGGGTGAAGGAGTTCATCACTGACCTAGGAGTCATACCCAATGCGTCGGGGCCGATCAAACTCTTCTGTCACAACACTGGAGCTCTTGCCCTTGCCAAGGAGCCCAGGTTTCACAAGAAGACCAGGCACATCAAGCGTCGTTTCAACTCCATCCGTGAAAATGTTCAAGATGGAGACATAGATATTTGCAAAGTACATATGGATCTAAATGTCGCAGATCCGTTGACTAAACCTCTCTCGCGAGCAAAACATGATCAACACCAGAACTCTATGGGTGTTCGATTCATCACAATGTAACTAGATTATTGACTCTAGTGCAAGTGGGAGACTGTTGGAAATATGCCCTAGAGGCAATAATAAAAGGGTTATTATTATATTTCCTTGTTCATGATAATTGTCTTTTATTCATGCTATAACTGTATTATCCGGAAATCGTAATACACATGTGAATACATAGACCATAACATGTCCCTAGTGAGCCTCTAGACTAGCTCCTTGGTCAACAGATAGTCATGGTTTCCTGACTATGGACATTAAATGTCATTGACAACGGGATCACATCATTAGGAGAATGATGTGATGGACAAGACCCAATCCTAAGCATAGCACAAGATCGTGTAGTTCGTTTGCTAGAGCTTTTCCAATGTCAAGTATCCTTTCCTTAGACCATGAGATCGTGTAACTCCCGGATACCGTAGAAGTGCTTTGGGTGTACCAAACGTCACAACGTAACTGGGTGACTATAAAGGTGCACTACAGGTATCTCCGAAAGTGTCCGTTGGGTTGACACGGATCGAGACTGGGATTTGTCACTCCGTATGACGGAGAGGTATCTCTGGGCCCACTCGGTAATGCATCATCATAATGAGCTCAAAGTGACCAAGTGGTTGGTCACGGGATCATGCATTACAGTACGAGTAAAGTGACTTGCCAGTAACGAGACTGAACAAGGTATTGGGATACCGACGATCGAGTCTCGGGCAAGTAACGTACTGTCACGACCGGTTTTTTTTCCGGGTAATAAGTTTCTAGAAAAGACCGTCGTGCTCATCAGCCCCAGGATCACTGTTAGCTGATGAGGCTCCAACTTGATACAGAAATTCCAAGCAAAATACAAAAAAAAGTAGTACAAGACCATTATGGCCTGTGAGTACAACAAATGGTTTCTAGTGGTTGATGGCGGAAGCGGGTTGTGAAACATCAGTGTCTATGGGACTCCATTTCCCACGGGAACAGCTGACCAGGTTAATTCCTATCTTCGCGAGGCTGCTATCTCCATTATGCGTGGGTTCCGGGGCTGGCATCGCGTCGCTCCTCTCCGTGCAAGAAAGATCTGGGCAAGACAATAGCTAGGGACAAGCCAGTGAGTACTTTGAATGTACTCGCAAACATTATGAACATAGGTATAATATAACAATGATGTGCTGAAAATATTTTATGCTCATGACGTCAGTCACAATAGATAAATGAAACTCTGATGCGTGCAAGCAAGTTATTTATAAAATTGCAATAACATGGTAGTATAAAAACTTATGAAACAAATAATCAAGTAATGCCACAGTCGGGCGTCTGAGCGACACCACATAAAGGGCTTTAAAAGAAATGCCACAGTCGGGCGTCTGGGCGACACCACATAAAGGGCTTTAAAAGAAATGGCACAGTCGGGCGTCTGGGCGACGCCACATAAAGGGCTTTAAAAGAAATGCCACAGTCGGGCGTCTGAGCGACGCCACATAAAGGGCTTTAAAAGAAACAATCATAATGAATATCCCGGAGGTAGAACCATCCCAGAGATATTCGGTAATAACAATAATATCACGGGTTAGTCAACAATAATAATAATCATCATAGATATCACAAGTCACGTGTAGTAACTCCATTTTCTGGTTAACATTTTCACCTCCGAAGAACGACACAAAGACCGACACCTGACCCATCCCAGACTGTAATCCTTAACCATGGACACGGCTATTCGAATAGGTTTATTCTCTGCGGAGGGTGTACTCTTTACCCACGAGTAACGGATTTCTTTAGTCCATCGGGACTAATTCCATCTACGGTATTTTTGTTGAAAACACACCTAACTTGCACACACCAGCTTATCACACACATGTCTGGAATCACCCACGACACCTGTTAAGCAAACTCTAAGTGGGGAGGCTACAACCTCGCGTAGCATGGGATCAAATTTATATCGCGCGCTCTAAGGGGTGGCCTCCCCTCTCGGTCCCAACCGGAAACACCCATGCTCCCGGACCAGGTGGCCTGCCTACCAGTTACAACCAGTATCTTCCACCATGGCTCTCTGTACGGTGTGTGCTAGAAAGAGGTTGACAACTTACTGAACCGTACTCTACTTGCTGTAGAGACGAGTGGTAGTACGAAACAAGTATGGGGGTTACTGGAACAAGACTCGATCTACGGCCGACTCAGGAGGTTCAAGTATTCCCTGCATGATTAGTATAACAAATATAATCCATCCAACAGGGTCACCGCTCATATCACCTTGCCATGCCATATCAGACATAACCGTCCCGATGGAGACCGGCGACAAACTCATACCTACCCAAGGCAGAGGTTTTTCCCGGTTTTCTGCCGGTATGCATTCAAGGCATATGAGGGTGATTATCATCACAAGTGTGTTCGTTTCCAACGGCATGGAAATCAATAACATGCACCCAGGCATATGATCATATCACATGAAATAACAAGTCCTTCGAAATGCGGTGGTGTTATAAATGCATCAACGATCACACCAAAATATTATGCCGGGGTTCAGAATGCTTGCCTTCAATGTGTGGAAAGGCAGGGTGCACTCCAAAACTTTTGAAAGTTTATTCTCTCTCCCAAAATCCTATTTGAAAATATATTTGAATTAACACATATTTCAAAAACAGAACCACAAAGTTGTTTGAAAATTTTTCAAATAAATCTTAAAATAAACTAGATCAATTTTGAGGAAGGTAGGAAAAAGAATCAACTCATTTGGATTTATATTTAAAAAGTTATAGCCAGTCAAAGTTCTGGTCAAAATCTGTTTTTAAAATAAAACAGAAAAGAAAACGTTTCGGCAGAATACGTCTTCGAAAACGGGAGACGTACTGGGGTTAATACGTCTTCACTTAACCGACGTGGATAGGCGCAGGGTCACTAACAGTGGGTCCAAGGGGCCCACTGGTCAGGTTTGACCAGTCCGCCCTCCTCCTTCTTCCTCTGTCCCGAGCGGAGGCGGGACTCCGGCGACCAACGCCGGCGAGCGGCGGCTCCTCGCGGCCTCTGGAGAGCGGGGATGGATCCGCGGATCGAGGGCGATCCTGCTGGTAGTCACTGGGTCGGCGGGGACGGCGTGAGCTAACGGCGGCGAGCTCCTCGGCGGAGGAAAGTTTCGGTGCAAAGTGGTTTTGTGGCGGCGATGGCTCCCGAACCAAATTGAATAGGGGGATCTGCTCACGGGAGGGAGGGGAAGCTCCTGGTGTAGAGCTTAGGGAGGGGGAGGCCCTGGTGGCGCCGGAGGGAACGAGGCAGTGGCGGCGGCCGTGGTTGCCGGAGATGAGGAAGCCGACGTTTCCCGGACGATTGCGGGCTATGGGGGTGCCATGAGGGTAGCCTGAGGGTGCGTGCGTGCTCAGAGGGGCTCGGGGTCCCTTTTTATAGCGTGGCCATGTCGGTTTGCGGCGGCCGGGGATAAGTTTGCCGGCGAACCGCCCTACTGTGTTGCAGGGCGACGTGGCGGTGGTTGGTCGGCTCCAGGAGCTACCGACGAAAGCTCCACTGTCCATGGAGGCGAGCTGGCGCGCTGTGGTGGTCGGGGCGGTGCTGCCCATGGCGGTGGTGGATGCGGCCGCGGGCATGCCGCCAAGAGGGTTCTGGTGGCGGCGCTGTGGGGTGCCAGGGGTGGTCGGGGTGGCGTGGCGGTGCGGGGGATACGTGGCGTGCTAGCAGCTATTGGCCAAGGGCCGGAACGAGTCGGAACGGGTACGGGGCGAGACGCGGCGGCACGAGCTCACTGGCGTGCCAAACGCACGCTCTGGGCGCGCCCAGAGCACGCACACCATCCGTTCGGCGAAATGCCGTGGCCTGCTAGATGGCTTGGTTGGAGCTGAGGATTAGCAGTTCTAGTCTAGGGCTAGTTGAGATGCTAGTGGACATGCTAGTTTGATCAAAGGTGCAAGGTCACAGTGCAAAACAAAAATCATGTCAAAACTGATCATGCACACCAGGTGTTTGACAAAATGCCAAGGGCACTTAGGCATTTCTTGGAGTGGCCAAAAACTCCAGATGGGGGTCTCTTTAGAAGAATAAGAGGGTGGTGTGGTTATTTGGACAAAAGGGGAAACTTGCTAGTGCAATCTTTACGAAACTCCAATTCTGGACAGGAAATAAATGACATTATTTCATGAACCAAAAATGATCCAAAAGGTGCATGCTCTTGGACTTAAGGGTTTAACATGGGGGACTACAAGTAGGAGAAATAATCAAGGGTATAGGAGCAACTGAAAAGGTGGTTGCTGTACAATTCATCAAGTTGGACCAGAATGGAAATGAGGTTGATCCACTCAAATTTTTCAAAGAACATAAATAGGTTTTTGCACAAAGTGAAACAATAGGCTCCTACTGACCTCCCTTAATTTTTGGTAGAAGTTTTAAAGAAATATTTAAAAGGGTTGCAGTGCAAAATGCACTCTGGACCAGAGAAGAAAAACTGAGTGCAGGGCTCAAAATATTTTATGAATGAAATATATTTTTGCATAAAAGTGATTTAAAAACATCACATGACATCTCCAAATTTTTGTGGAAATTTTAAGTGAGTTCATCAAATGGTTGTAGTTCAAATAAGGCCATTTAACCTAGAAAAACCCTTTTCAAGAAAATAAAGATCAAGCAACTTAATTATTTAATTGGTTACACTGATAACAGGAAAGTTTTTCTTGAGAGGTTAAACAAGTCCAATAACATAATTGAAAAGTTTTCTCTTTGAAAAAAAAACTCATCATAACAGGGAAGGAAATGATTTAAAAAAAAATCAAAATGGAGCTCAGAAATCCAAATTTTTAATTCCTGGCAAAATTTTAATTTAATAAAACAAGGCCAAATTTTTTTTTGGGGTGTCACAGATACTATCCCCCTTAAGAAAAATCTCGTCCTCGAGATTTGCTAAAAGTGGTGCTAAGAAAATAATATACGCAATAAAGATGTGGCTACAGTGAGAGGGCAATAAGTGGTGAAAAACCACAGTGTGAACACTGGGGCTGCGCGGAAAAGTCTACGGTTCGGGACAAAACCGGGTGATTTCTACGCTGGATAAGAATTTAGAATAATCTTCTAAATTTAAATATACGCTGGTCGTACCCGAGAGCACAGTGCTCTCTCTGGCCGACAGGTGGACCCGGGGCCCACTGTCAGCCTCTTCTTCTCCCACTGGCTCTTCCTTCTACCTCTGGCTCTCTCTTCCTCCTCTCTCCCGCGCGCTTTCTCGCGCTTTCTCCACCGGCGATGCCTAATGCGTAGGGCATCTAGGTCGTACCGTGGTAGTGCGCGGCGTGCTAGCTGCCGGTGCAGCTTGCACTCACCTCGCGGGCCAGCGCGCTGTCGGCACTGCTCGCGGATTCGACTCCGAATACCGGCGATCGGCGACGAGCGGCGTTGGTGGACTTCGCCCACCGTACACCGAGCTCGAGCTATAAAAACGGCCGGGGTGCCTCTCTCTTCTTCCTCACATCTGGCCTCACTTCTCCTCCTCCTCCTTTCTCCGCTACTGCTTACAGAAGATCGGTCGAGGCTCTAATGGCGGAGGCGATGCCGGACTGGTTTGTGATCCTGATAAGCGGAGGGCTGGCGACGCTGCTGGGGCTCTCTGTGCTCCTGTGCGCGATGATCTTCGACGAGTATTGTGATGCTGCGGCTCGGGTGTTGGCTCTCCGTGGTGGTGATCATGAGGAGTAAATGAAGTATGCCGGGTGCTTACTGTTGTTAGGGGATGATTAGCTGGATGTAACACCGTTGCAAAGTTTTGCAAACAGTGTATGCGTCCGTATGATTATGGCTGTGAGTCTGCTCGTGGTGCTGTGTGAAATTAATTAATCCATGTCGTGAAGTGGCAGGTGTAGCAAATTAGGGAAAAGAAATCTCACTCCAGGATTTCGCGAGGGAAAAGCAGTTAATTTAAGGGAGCATAAACCACAACAAAAACTACACACATTAGTAGAAGCCAATTAATTGACTCGTCGTACAAACTCAGGGTATCACGCATAAGTCACACACATAAATAAATGCTGCAAAGAACAAATACAGTAGTGACGTCTAAAATGAAAATGGTAACTGAACGGGGTCCTGATAAAATGTCTCTGGTAAAGGAATACACTCCTCTTCTATTGGAGGAAGTGGATTGACCAGTCGATGTATGCGTCTCTCCGTGTCGGGTCTCAGTGGTCTGCCGATGGCAACCTAAGGATTTAAATCTGCGAGGGTCTGGAGATAATCCATCACTCGCTGGTTTAAATGCTCTTGAGCTATGATGTACTGGATAAGGTTGGCCAGAACTGGGTCTCTCTCAATACGTCCACCGGGAAAAGATGTTACTTCTCCGGGTGCTGCACGGCTCGGAAAGTAATAATATCCTCGTTCGCGGGCATAGGGTACTGCGGATCGAAGACGAGCAATTGCTTCTTTCGCAGCAGCTTCTATGGCCAGGTGTGGGGTTGGCATAGATTTCCCCACGAAGGAAACTTCTATTGGATCTTGTTTGGGGTCTACAGGAGGAATATGCACTGCTGCCCAATATTCCGAGGTGAATGGGGTGATCCTTGATTTGAACAACTCGTACTGGGGTGGCTGGGTAGAACCCATGGTACTGCGTGTAAAATCCCACAATATTTTGACAAAGCTACCTGGGGTTGCATCTGGGGTTCTCAGATGAATGCTGGGGTTCGGCATGACAGAAAAAAAAGCGTGAGTGTTGTGCACAAGGTGGGGTTGCTGGGTAAGGTCACAAGGTGGCCTTTATATAGCAATGGAGCTGGATCATTTTTACCGTGGTGAAAGGTAATAAATTTGCCAGCTTGGCTCCAAAGGTCAGGTCAGTGTCAGAGATACACATATCTCATAAAGAGACGTGTTACTGTGGTTGTCGTCGGGTTGGTTTTGGTAGTTGTGCCCGGAAGAATATGCAGCTATGCGCTGACCAAACAGGCAAGGCTATTATTAAAACAGAGGCACAAAGACAGGCTGCGTTAATATACGCGGTCGCATGATTACAAAGCGATGATACATTGAAACTTGGTGCTACTCATACTGCTTAGTCTACTTCGTTTATGTCTAAACGGGCGTGCCTGGTGGATGCCGAGGCTTCTCCACGTGTCTCTCTGCCGGGATTAGTCGGAGATGGCGGAGGAACTGCAGGGTCGGGGTAGTGAGAATGACCATCACAGGGATTGTTGGCCACAACCCCGTTGGAGTGTGCTCCCAAAATGCGACGAAGCACCTCTGGGGTTATCGCAGCACCTTGGCCGACGGTTGTGGCAGATCTCGGGGTCTCGATCGGTTGTCCAAACAGCACAACTGGGTTGTCGGTGTTGGGCTCGTTTTCTTCTCTCGCCGGGGCTCGACGAACCAGCTTTCCACGAGCTGCTATTAGATCAATGGTGATCTGGTTGAACAGTGCCTCTAGTGCACTTACATAGCACACTATGTGCAACAATGCGGGGTCCATCTCGTGGTCTCCATTGGCGACTTGGGGTGGTCTACCATACCCTTCTCGTCTGGGGTAGTAGTGGAACGAGCGACAGTTAACTCTGGGCGACAAGTGCCTGAGATGAACTATAGCCTCTCGAGCGGCTAGCTGGATGGCTTGTGGCTCAAAGGAAGTTGTCCTTCCGGTGAACCGGTAGGGACGCCCGGGTGCTAGGTTCCTACCGTAAATGTGCACAGTGACCCAGAATTGGCGGTCTTCACCGCTCATGGGTCCTTGATACACAACATATTCTGGTGGCTCCTCTAACGCGTAGGCACGACGGGTGAGGTTTGCGAGGATGGTCACAAAACCTCCAAGGTTGGTTGCTGTGGTTTCGTTGTGCACGACAGGGCCAGGCATTGTGGCTTGGTTTGGGGTAGCGGCTGTGCGGTGCTGGTTTGGTGTTAGCGCGCCCTTTTTATAGGAAAAAGGGGACGGAATCTTCCTTCGAACGCTTGCGAGAAAGGACTATTTAGGGGCCGGTCACTGGCGCATGAGCGACAGGTTCGGTTGATAGGTTGGGCACCGACTGCCAAAAGGTGTTGGGTCACTGTGTGGCTATCTTGCACGAGAAGCTTGGCTGGGGTTTGGTTAAGGTCTGGTGGGTTGGTTTGCCTAAGTTTATTGACCGGGCTAAGATAGGATTAGCCAATGGTCAGCCTGGCTCTGATACCAAGTCTGTCACGACCGGTTTTTTTTCCGGGTAATAAGTTTCCAGAAAAGACCGTCGTGCTCATCAGCCCCAGGATCACTGTTAGTTGATGAGGCTCCAACTTGATACAGAAATTCCAAGCAAAATACAAAAAAAAAGTAGTACAAGACCATTATGGCCTGTGAGTACAACAAATGGTTTCTAGTGGTTGATGGCGGAAGCGGGTTGTGAAACATCAGTGTCTATGGGACTCCATTTCCCACGGGAACAGCTGACCAGGTTAATTCCTATCTTTGCGAGGCTGCTATCTCCATTATGCGTGGGTTCCGGGGCTGGCATCGCGTCGCTCCTCTCCGTGCAAGAAAGATCTGGCCAAGACAATAGCCAGGGACAAGCCAGTGAGTACTTTGAATGTACTCGCAAACATTATGAACACAGGTATAATATAACAATGATGTGCTGAAAATATTTTATGCTCATGACGTCAGTCACAATAGATAAATGAAACTCTGATGCGTGCAAGCAAGTTATTTATAAAATTGCAATAACATGGTAGTATAAAAACTTATGAAACAAATAATCAAGTAATGCCACAGTCGGGCATCTGAGGGACACCACATAAAGGGCTTTAAAAGAAATGCCACAGTCGGGCGTCTGGGCGACACCACATAAAGGGCTTTAAAAGAAATGCCACAGTCGGGCGTCTGGGCGACGCCACATAAAGGGCTTTAAAAGAAATGCCACAGTCGGGCGTCTGAGCGACGCCACATAAAGGGCTTTAAAAGAAACAATCATAATGAATATCCCGGAGGTAGAACCATCCCAGAGATATTCGGTAATAACAATAATATCACGGGTTAGTCAACAATAATAATAATCATCATAGATATCACAAGTCACGTGTAGTAACTCCATTTTCTGGTTAACATTTTCACCTCCGAAGACCGACACAAAGACCGACAACTGACCCATCCCAGACTGTAATCCTTAACCATGGACACGGCTATTCGAATAGGTTTATTCTCTGCAGAGGGTGTACTCTTTACCCACGAGTAACGGATTTCTTTAGTCCATCGGGACTAATTCCATCTACGGTCTTTTTGTTGAAAACACACCTAACTTGCACACACCAGCTTATCACACACGTGTCTGGAATCACCCACGACACCTGTTAAGCAAACTCTAAGTGGGGAGGCTACAACCTCGCGTAGCATGGGATCAAATTTATATCGCGCGCTCTAATGGGTGGCCTCCCCTCTCGGTCCCAACCGGAAACACCCATGCTCCCGGACCAGGTGGCCTGCCTACCAGTTACAACCAGTATCTTCCACCATGGCCTCTCTGTACGGTGTGTGCTAGAAAGAGGTTGACAACTTACTGAACCGTACTCTACTTGCTGTAGAGACGAGTGGTAGTACGAAACAATATGGGGGTTACTGGAACAAGACTCGATCTACGGCCAACTCAGGAGGTTCAAGTATTCCCTGCATGATTAGTATAACAAATATAATCCATCCAACAGGGTCACCGCTCATATCACCTTGCCATGCCATATCAGACATAACCGTCCCGACGGAGACCGGCGACAAACTCATACCTACCCAAGGCAGAGGTTTTTCCCGGTTTTCTGCCGGTATGCATTCAAGGCATATGAGGGTGATTATCATCACAAGTGTGTTCGTTTCCAACAGCATGGAAATCAATAACATGCACCCAGGCATATGATCATATCACATGAAATAACAAGTCCTTCGAAATGCGGTGGTGTTATAAATGCATCAACGATCACACCAAAATATTATGCCGGGGTTCAGAATGCTTGCCTTCAATGTGTGGAAAGGCAGGGTGCACTCCAAAACTTTTGAAAGTTTCTTCTCTCTCCCAAAATCCTATTTGAAAATATATTTGAATTAACACATATTTCAAAAACAGAACCAAAAAGTTGTTTGAAAATTTTTCAAATAAATCTTAAAATAAACTAGATCAATTTTGAGGAAGGTAGGAAAAAGAATCAACTCATTTGGATTTATATTTAAAAAGTTATAGCCAGTCAAAGTTCTGGTCAAAATCTGTTTTTAAAAGAAAACAGAAAAGAAAACGTTTCGGCAGAATACGTCTTCGAAAACGGGAGACGTACTGGGGTTAATACGTCTTCACTTAACCGACGTGGATAGGCGCAGGGTCACTAACAGTGGGTCCAAGGGGCCCACTGGTCAGGTTTGACCAGTCCGCCCTCCTCCTTCTTCCTCTGTCCCGAGTGGAGGCGGGACTCCGGCGACCAACGCCGGCGAGCGGCGGCTCCTCGCGGCCTCTGGAGAGCGGGGATGGATCCGCGGATCGAGGGCAATCCTACTGGTAGTCGCTGGGACGGCGGGGACGGCGTGAGCTAACGGCGGCGAGCTCCTCGGTGGAGGAAAGTTTCGGTGCAAAGTGGTTTTGTGGCGGCGATGGCTCCCGAACCAAATTGAATAGGGGGATCTGCTCACGGGAGGAAGGGGAAGCTCCTGGTGTAGAGTTTAGGGAGGGGGAGGCCCTGGTGGCGCCGGAGTGAACGAGGCAGTGGCGGCGGCCGTGGTTGCCGGAGATGAGGAAGCCGATGTTTCCCGGACGATTGCGGGCTATGGGGGTGCCATGAGGGTAGCCTGAGGGTGCGTGCGTGCTCAGAGGGGCTCAGGGTCCCTTTTTATAGCGTGGCCATGTCGGTTTGCGGCGGCCGGGGATACTTTTGCCGGCGAACCGCCCTACTGTGTTGCAGGGCGACGTGGCGGTGGTTGGTCGGCTCCAGGAGCTACCGACGAAAGCTCCACTGTCCATGGAGGCGAGCTGGCGCGCTGTGGTGGTCGGGGCGGTGCTGCCCATGGCGGTGGTGGATGCGGCCGCGGGCATGCCGCCAAGAGGGTTCTGGTGGCGGCGCTGTGGGGTGCCAGGGGTGGTCGGGGTGGCGTGGCGGTGCGGGGGATACGTGGCGTGCTAGCAGCTATTGGCCAAGGGCCGGAACGAGTCGGAACGGGTGCGGGGCGAGACGCGGCGGCACGAGCTCACTGCCGTGCCAAACGCACGCTCTGGGCGCGCCCAGAGCACGCCCACCATCCGTTCGGCGAAATGCCGTGGCCTGCTAGATGGCTTGGTTGGAGCTGAGGATTAGCAGTTCTAGTCTAGGGCTAGTTGAGATGCTAGTGGACATGCTAGTTTGATCAAAGGTGCAAGGTCACAGTGCAAAACAAAAATCATGTCAAAACTGATCATGCACACCAGGTGTTTGACAAAATGCCAAGGGCACTTAGGCATTTCTTGGAGTGGCCAAAAACTCCAGATGGGGGTCTCTTTAGAAGAATAAGAGGGTGGTGTGGTTATTTGGACAAAAGGGGAAACTTGCTAGTGCAATCTTTACAAAACTCCAATTCTGGACAGGAAATAAATGACATTATTTCATGAACCAAAAATGATCCAAAAGGTGCATGCTCTTGGACTTAAGGGTTTAACATGGGGGACTACAAGTAGGAGAAATAATCAAGGGTATAGGAGCAACTGAAAAGGTGGTTGCTGTACAATTCATCAAGTTGGACCAGAATGGAAATGAGGTTGATCCACTCAAATTTTTCAAAGAACATAAATAGGTTTTTGCACAAAGTGAAACAATAGGCTCCTACTGACCTCCCTTAATTTTTGGTAGAAGTTTTAAAGAAATATTTAAAAGGGTTGCAGTGCAAAATGCACTCTGGACCAGAGAAGAAAAACTGAGTGCAGGGCTCAAAATATTTTATGAATGAAATATATTTTTGCATAAAAGTGATTTAAAAACATCACATGACATCTCCAAATTTTTGTGGAAATTTTAAGTGAGTTCATCAAATGGTTGTAGTTCAAATAAGGCCATTTAACCTAGAAAAACCCTTTTCAAGAAAATAAGGATCAAGCAACTTAATTATTTAATTGGTTACACTGATAACAGGAAAGTTTTTCTTGAGAGGTTAAACAAGTCCAATAACATAATTGAAAAGTTTTCTCTTTGAAAAAAAAAACTCATCATAACAGGGAAGGAAATGATTTAAAAAAAATCAAAATGGAGCTCAGAAATCCAAATTTTTTAATTCCTGGCAAAATTTTAATTTAATAAAACAAGGCCAATTTTTTTTTGGGGTGTCACACGTACCGATTGACAAAGGGAATTGTATACGGGGTTGTCTAATCCTCGACATCATGGTTCATCCGATGAAATCATCGAGGAGCATGTGGGAGACAACATGGGTATCCAGATCCCGCTGTTGGTTATTGCCCGAGAACCGTCTCGGTCATGTCTACGTGTCTCCCGAACCCGTAGGGTCTACACACTTAAGGTTCGGTGACGCTAGGGTTGTATGAATATGAGTATGCAGCATACTGAATGTTGTTCGGAGTCCCGGATGAGATCCCGGACGTCACGAGGAGTTTCGGAATGGTCCGGAGGTAAAGAATTATATATAGGAAGTGGTATTTCGGCCATCGGAAAAGTTTCGGGGTCACCCGGTATTGTACCGGGACCACCGGAAGGGTCCCGGGGGTCCACCGGGTGGGGCCACCCATCCCGGAGGGCCCCATGGGCTGAAGTGGGAGGGGAACCAGCCCATAGTGGGCTAGTGCGCCCCCCTAGGCCCAACCCCTGCGCCTAGGGTTGAAACCCTAGGGTGGGGGGGGCGCACCACATGCCTTGGGGGGCACTCCACCCCCCCCTGGCCGCCGCCCCCTTGGGAGATTGGATCTCCCAGGGCCGGCGCCCCCCTGGGGGCCTATATAAAGGAGGGCAAGGGGGAGAGCAGCCGCACCCTATGCATTGGCGCCTCCCTCCCCCTGCTACACCTCGTCCTCCTCCCGCAGCAGCTTGGCGAAGCCCTGCCGGAGTTTATCTGCATCCACCACCACGCCGTTGTGCTGCTGGATCATCATCAACCTCTCCTTCACCATCCCCTTGAACGCTTCCGCACGCGATCTACAAGTGGTATGTAGATGCAATCTCTCTCCCTTGACTCGTTGCTTAGATGAACTCATAGATTGATCTTCGTGAAACCGTAGGAAAAATTTTAATTTTCTGCAACATTCCCCAACACTTACTTCATACTATCATTTATCTTTGGTATTGTACATATAAGTAATTTCTTTATAAACTTGGTCAAAGTTTTAGAAGTTTGACTTAAAAAATGTTGGAACTACATTATTGAATGGAGGTAGTAGCTCTTTCTATCTCTCTCTCTCTGCTATCTCTCACGGGCCTCCCCTCTCACTCGAACTCTCTATACCGACGGATTATACGCTCACTGTGTCAGCGTATAGCTCCGTATATTGTTTAGTTGACCAGTCAACCAATCCACATGCTGCCTTGTCAGCTCGTGTTCTGTATCTTCGTGTGCTGGCCCATGTGGCAGTGGGTGAAAATAAGTAAACTAGAGGCCCATCTAACACGCGGTGAAGTAAACAAAGTTGAAACCACTCGGGGTAGCACCCCGCACGCTAGTAAATTGAGGGTGCATTGAGGACAAACTTCTTGCGTGCGAAGGATGCACTCGCGCACAATTCACCACTACGCGGTAGCATGCAAAGAAGGATGCACTCGCGCACACCCAGCACACAACACACACCAGCACACGTGTACACCAGCGTCGCCGCCGGTTGAGATGGACGGCGAGGCAGCCAACAAGCGGAGGCGGCTCGAGCCAAAACCGCATCCGACGAGCCTGGACTTCATCAGCAGCCTCCCCAACAACATGCTGCTCGTCATCATCGGCCTCCTCCCCACCAAATCTGTCGTGCAGACCGCCCTGCTGTCCCGGCGGTGGCACCCCCTCTAGCGCTGCGTCATCCTCAACCTCACCGTCGATAGCTGCCTCTGCGGCGGGGATTGCAAACGCATGGCCGCAGTTTCCAAGATCCTTTCATCACACCCTAGGCCAGCCAGACGCCTTGACATCCGCATGTTTAGTACCAACTGCAAGGTCCAACCCAAGTTCGACGAGTGGTTCTTATCCCCCGCCCTAGATCAGCTCGAGGAGCTCAGCTTTGAAGCTGGACGATGTCGCTCTCTGCCGCCGTCCGTGCTCCGCCTCACACCAATGCTGCACTGCGCCAGCTTTAGCTCCTGCTATCTTCCTCGATTAATGCCGCGCCCGCCATTCTTCTCCCTCAACTCAAGCAGCTTGACCTCTTCGATGTTGTCATCTCGAAGAAGGCTATGGAGCACCTGCTCCACAGCTGTACTGCGCTCGAGTACCTTCGTCTTGAGCAGATCCGCGGGTTCATTAGCCTCCACATCGCCTCGACGAATCTCCGATGGATTTATGTGTCTTGCTGGCCCTGCAACAAGACATCAATTGGGAAGAGATCACTCCAGCTATTCCACGTTATGGTCATTGAGAATGCGCCTTTCCTTGAGAGATTGCTTGTATCGGATCTAGAAGTTCCAACAAAAATCAGGGTCATTGATGCACCGAAATTGACAGCATTGGTGTACTCGTCTGTCAAATTCTCCGAACTCTTTATTGGATCCATAATCGTTCAGGTACAGCACTCATCTTCTTCTCTGTCTTCTTGAAATTCACATTTTTAAATTTCTTCTTGATATATTTACGACTGTCTTCCAGAAAATGATTCCCACAAGCTTGACCCAGTCCATGCGCACAGTGAAGATCTTAGCACTAAAATCTATCGACCCCTATCTGGATCAAGTTGTTGGATTCCTTACATGCTTTCCGTGCACGGAGAAGCTACTCATCGAGGTGAAACTTCTTTCCTATAAGTAAATGGTAATCACAACGTAGCTCAATTTTTTCGTAATTTTCCCAAATTACGATGACAAGTGTAGTGTTCAAAACTGCATCTACGCACTGCACTGAAAGAAATGTTTTTAGCATTTTTTTCTCATGTGATCACCTGCATCATTTTTATGCTGTACTACTATAGTAGCCTAGGCTTGTCATAGTGGAAATTACTTAGACTACTCCAGTAACTCTATGGTTACCCTAAGAGCAAGTACTACCTCCGTCCTGGTTTACTCTTCCAATTTTGTAGTATCAAAATTTGACCATAGATTTAACTGGCAAAATGTTAATGCATGTCACTAAGAACTATATCGTTGGATTCGTATTTGAACATAATTTCAAATGGTGTAATTTTTAGTGACATGCATTGGCATTTTCTTAGGTAAATCTATGGTCAAAATTTTATACTAAATACGAGGTAGTATTCCCTCCGTCCCAAAATTCTTGTCTTACATTTGTTTAGATACGGATGTATCTAACACTAAAATGTAACTAGATACATCCATATTTAGAAAAATTTAAGACAAGAATTTTGGGACAGAGGGAGTACAAAAGTGGGCTATGTAGGCCAAAACATGTGCCAAATTCACTTGTGATGCATTTGGCATCGATGCCCCTCCATTGCTCACCTGGTGCCCCAATCTGGATCACCTACTTTGCTCTGGTGCCAAATTAACTCACGCAATGAAAAAACACTGCGTGGGAGAGAGAGAGGACTGAGGCAATAAAAAACACTTGTTTGGGAGAGTGAGAGGCTGGTGTAGTTGGTTTGATTGATTTGTTTATACATGTGGGTCTGTGTGCACAGCGGTGCCAACTCTCTCACATCGCGAGAGCGGTGCCAAAATCTTTTGATTTGACATCGATGCGTATTATGTGGCATACTTTTGTGAAATATGGCATCGGCCACATAGTGGAAGGCAACAAATGCCCAAGCTCTTCACGTGCTCCTAGTTAAATGAGAGGAAATAGAAAGAGAGAGAGAGAGAGAGAGAGAGAGAGAGAGAGAGAGAGAGAATATCACTAGCCAGCCAACCCTATCGTATGAGCGAATGATATTGCTACCTCTTGATGACACGGCAATCTTATGTAGGCAGCTGCTCTAATATGTTCTCTTCTTTTGCAGATAAAAAAAGACCCAAAAGTGAAAAATGTGCTGCACTATAACAATCTCATCGAATGCCTTGATCTCCATCTTACAGAAATTGATTTGATCGACTACCAAGGCAGCGCATCTGAGATTAAATTGGCCAGGTTCTTTGTTCTCGAGGCAAGTGTGCTCAAGGTAATGAGGTTTGGTGTTCTCTGGCGCAACAATGAATGGCGTGCTGATCACCGCAAGCATCTAAGCCTAAATGACAAAGTCTGCGCAGAAGCTGAATTTGTTTTTGAAACATTAAGTGGCCAGAGACTCGAAAACTTATTTGCCCATTAGTGACTTGTCAAGGCGGTGGATTTTAGTTTGTATGATAATGCTACATCCACCTAAAGTAACGAAAGTTCTTACGTAAACTTCCTAGTAATTCCCTCTTCATAGGTGCAACATTACTCCTAACGTTTGTAATATCAGTTTGAAACTTGTAATATTGTCGTGTCCTATTCCTACGTTTTCAAAATCCTGCGAATCAAACAGGTCCTGAATTGGTGATGATGTTGTGCCTCCCATCTTTCACCAATAGCCGTCGGATCTAGATCTGAAGCATTCAAACCAAGCTTCTCCATTTTTGCAAAAAGATGCCCGCACGTGTTCCCTATTTACAAACAACTCCTTGTCTCTCACAATCAGCCTTATCTCCTCCCCACCACATCTAAAAGGCCGTGGAAAAATCTGGTGCGATGGCCGCTGCCGGAGCCGTCCACCCCCAATCTTGGTGTTCCGTGCAATGCACAGGCATCTACGCACGGGGAATTATGTCGAACAGGGCTAGTTGTAAGCAGGCTAGCTCTACAGCCATGATGATAGTGACTGCAGACGGTGAGGCTGACTATGGTATGCCGAACATGGTGCCTATACTCAGGTGTCATCTCTGGTGCAGGGTCTTGTCACTTCACTGTGAGGAGCAGCACGTAATAATTTGACCAACGGGTAGTACAGTGCTAGTACTCCAACTACTACATTGGTAGTACTACTACTAGTACTAGTAGCACCACCGTCTGGATTTAGGAGTACTACCACGTCCATCTGGATTTTAGTATTTGACTAGCAATATCTAGTAATGCATGTCACAAAAAATGTACTACTCCCTCTATAAATAAATACACGGTGTTTTATTCCTATCGGCTAGAGAACTTAATGTTTTTTTGCTAACTAGAGTACTAATAGGATTACATGCAATGAACTAAACACTGCACGTCATGTTTGGTAGTCTCAAGTCATTGAAAGCATGCACGGCCCACATCTCTCATTGGTTGATATGTCACGAAATAAGAAACAAGGAGGGAGTTAATGCACCGTGCCTAAGTGTTTTGGGATTATTTGGTTTTCATAAGGTGACTTTCACAACATTTTTGTTTACATGCATTAACATTTTATTAGTTAAATCAAAGGTTAACACTTGGCGCAAAATGCAAAGGGGACCAATAAACCAGTAAACATCAAACTTCTCTCGTTTGGCCCCAACTAGAGGTCCGGTGAGATGACTATACTGCATCGGCACGGAGGGGGACGCAGCTTCATTGACTTATGGCAACTGCCTTTGGGTGAATGACACGTGGGCCGAGGGGGTGGCTGGCCCACCTATCATACAGCCAAAGGCAGGTGCAGTAGAGGGCCGAGGAGTAGTACGAAATCCTACGCACCTACACATGCTAACCAAGGGCAAGAGTGATCACTCGAATCGCAAGATCAGTTGACTAGAAGCTAAGATAGACCCATGGAGGCGATGAGCGCGAGCATCAGCCGGCTGTGCCAGATGGTCCACGACACCGGCCTGCGTCCCGGCACCGAGGAACGTCTCCAGGTAGTATTGCTTGAGGCCGCCAGGGCGAGGGGCCGCTTGGACGACAGCTGTGTCTCCTTGCTCGACGAGGTCCTCGTCGGTTTACTTGACAAGTTCACCGTCGTCAAGAAGCTCGCGGACGACTTTGACGTAAGCCTCCAGCCGACGCGCCCAGGCTCTGTGATGCCCGCCACCCTCAACGGCCACTATGGTGACAACATCTTCGACGCACTGGTGGCCCTGCGACTGCCCGCCGTCATGCCGGAGAATGTCCACCTCGAGGTCGCGCTCGCCGCGCAGTGCATGGCGCAGCAAGACACCATCGACATAATCACCCACGTCTACGCGCAAATCGTCCACAAGGACTACTACATGCAAGAGGAGGACGATAGGGCGCTGGCCTTCTTGGACCGCAGGGCAACCTTGGACGGCATTGTTCAGAAGCACGTTGAGCTCGCCGCGAACGCCGTTGCTCCTCACACGTTGGTTGGTGACCCGGCGCACTAGGGCGTGAGGATGTCGTTGATGGATTCGTATGTATTTTTATCTTTCTGTCAAATCCATGTAGTAGTATATGATACTATAGTAATTATCTTACCTTTCGCATCAACTTCATAATTTTGGTACGTACTCCATGCATGAACGGCGCCAGAACCAAACTTCTCATTACTCTAGGCAAAATCGTTATTTTCTATCTATCGGTCGCGCCATGGAGTAGAACCAAATTTTACAAGTTACGAGTTCAAAAGGAAAAGCCTGCCGTGTTCGCGTCGCACCCCCACACGGTTGGTTCGGCACGCCGCTCAAGCGGGAATGCGTGCGGTGTTGCATTTTCACTTACAAGTGGGACCACAGTTGAGCAAGCCGACTATCGGCAAACCCCCATGCCGCCCACCGCGTGATGGCTGAGAAAACAGGAGGGGGAAGAGATGGATGTAGCATGGACTCCAAGAAAATTGGTGTCGGATGGGACTCATGTGGGTGGCGTGTGTCGTACTGCTAGACGTGAATGCTAGTTATGGCCCATGCCACCCCACTATATCGAGCCTATATCGTGGTACGTAGAACAAATTTCCTGCAGTCCGTGCTCAGCCCTCCTCTATCTCTCTTCTCAGCCAGCCAGCGGATGCGCGGAGCCCATTGTCTGTTTGCTCACATGCGGTCCCACATGTCAGTGAAAATGCAAGCGGGCCCACTGAACCTGCACATCTTTCACCTCGACGTGCTGGTGATGAAAAACAAATCCAATAAAGATCTTCGGTGGCTGCTTTTGGAGTTAATCAAGAGTAGTAAGATTCTATTTACAGTTTAACCCAAGATGCACATCTCATGGCTTCAACTACCACTCTATTTTCTTTCATGACACGACCTGGATGCTGGATGTCCCATGTGTTGGCTGATACGTCTCCAGAGTATCTATAATTTGTGAAGCATTCATGCTATATTATTATCTGTTTTGAATGATTATGGGCTTTATTATAGACTTTTATATTACTTTTGAGACTAACCTATTAACCGGAGGCCCAGCCCATATTGCTGTTTTATTGCATGTTTAGGTATTTCGAAGAAAAGGAAATCAAATGGAGCCCAAACGGAATGAAACCTTCAGCAACGTGAGTTTTTGGAAGATTATCATCCTGGAGACTTGGAGTTTACGTCAGAAGATACTCGAGGAGCCCAGGAGATAGGGGGGCGCCCCCCCCCCTACTGGGTGCGCCCCCATGTCTCATGGACCCCTCGAGCACCCCTCGACCAACTTCTTTCGCCTATATAAGCCTACGTACCCTAAAACCATCGAATATCAAGATAGATCGGGAGTTCCACCGCCGCAAGCCTCTGTAGCCACCAAAAACCTCTCGGGAGCCCGTCCCGGCACCCTGCCGGAGGGGGGATCCTTCACCGGTGGCCATCTTCATCATCCCGGCGCTATCCATGACGAGGAGGGAGTAGTTCACCCTCGGGGCTGAGGGTATGTACCAGTAGCTATGTGATTGATCTCTCTCTCTCTCGTGTTCTCTTTCGTGTTCCCTCTATGGCACAATCTTGATGTATCCCGAGCTTTGCTATTATAGTTGGATCTTATGATGTTTCTCCCCCTCTACTCTCTTGTGATGAATTGAGTTCCCCCTCTTGAAGTTATCTTATCGGATTGAGTCTTTTATAAGAACACTTGATGTATGTCTTGCCGTGCTTATCTGTGGTGACAATGGGATATCATGTGCCACTTGATGTATGTTTTGGTGACCAACTTGCGGGTTCCACCCATGAACCTATGCATAGGGGTTGGCACACGTTCTTGACTCTCCGGTAGAGACTTTGGGGCACTCTTTAAAGTACTTTGTGTTGGTTGGATGAATCTGAGATTGTGTGATGCATATCGTATAACCATGCCCACGGATACTTGAGGTGGCAATGGAGTATCTAGGTGACATTAGGGTTTTGGTTGATTTGTGTCTTAAGGTGTTATTCTAGTATGAACTCTATGATGGATTGAGCAGAAAGAATAGCTTCATGTTATTTTACTACGAACTCTTGAATAGATAGAACTGAAAGGATAACTTTGAGGTGGTTTCATAACCTACCATAATCTCTATGTTTGTTCTCCGCTATGAGTGGCTTCGGAGTGACTCTTTGTTGCATGTTGAGGGCTTGTTATATGATCTATCTATGTTATTATGTTGAGAGAACTTGCATTAGTGAAAGTATGAACCTTAGGCCTTGTTTCCTATCATTGCAATACCGTTTACACTCACTTTTATCATTAGTTACCTTGCTGTTTTTATAATTTTAGATTACAAATACCTTTATCTACCATCCATATTGCACTTGTACCACCATCTCTTCGCCGAACTAGTGCACCTATACAATTTATCATTGTATTAGGTGTGTTGGGGACAGAAGAGACTCTTTGCTATTTGATTGCAGGGTTGTTTGAGAGAGACCATCTTCATCCTACGCCTCCTACGGATTGATAAACCTTAGGTCATCCACTTGAGGGAAATTTGCTACTGTCTTATAAACCTGTGCACTTGTAGGCCCAACAACGTCTACAAGAAGAAGGTTGTGTAGTAGACATCATTGGCAAAAGGAGGAAGAACCCGACCAAATCTTCAGTTGTGCTTTCGGATTAGACTAGTTCTGCTAACTTAAAAAATTTATTGTGTACTCCCTCCGTTCCAAAATACTTGACTTCCATTTGTCCAAAAATGGATGTACCTATATACTAAAACATTTCTATATACATATATATTTTGACAAATAGAAGGCATGTATTGTGCAACGGAGGGAGTAGAATGGATGCAAGTTTTTGTATTGGGAAGAAGAGAACATCCATATATTGATAGAGCGCAATTTAGTAGATGTTCTGTCACTTTTATCTAGCACAGAGGCTAGAGATGAGATTAGTGCACTTGTTGATACTCCTACTAGAATAGAGGCTAGACATGAGACTAGATCCGAGGAAGCAACGTCTACTTCTTTACACTCGAAAAAGAAAGAAGCATGCAAGATCGAGCCTCCGCAGATCAACAATGAATGCATCGAGAAGGCACTAATCCAACTTACAGGAGTAGTAAAATGTATTCTTGTGGTTCTTGTTTTCTTTGGTCTTTCTATTCTAGTCAAAATTATCATTAGAGTTCGTGCAAAACGGAGGTCTGTTTGGGGTCGTGCGTTGGAGTTGGCCTTACAAGTGGGACCACAGTTAAGGAAACCGACTATCGGCAAACCCCCCACCTCGCCCGCCGCACAATGGCTGAAGTTAGAGAAATGACGAGGTTGAAGAGATTGCTCTAGCACGGGCTCCAAGAAATAATATGGTGTCAGATGGATGTCGTGGTGGTGGCGTGTGCCGTACTCCTGGACGTGAATGCTTGTTCTGGCCCATGCCACCCTACTACTCCTACTACTTACTCCTACTATATAGTACTAGTATCGAGGATTCGAGGTGCTGGTAACGTACAGCAAACACATGAACATATGGCTACAGTAAAAACACCCGCCCGACGCGCGAAGCATGTGAAGCTAGTACAAATAGTGTACTACTATTGTTGATTGGCCTCATCCGATAACCTGTTGCAATGCACGTACAATTATGCATTTGGAAAATATTTTTTTGCCTCGTCGCACCACTCACTCAGAGAAGCGACTCGAAAGCCATTCATAAATTTAGTAAGTTTATCACAGGCATATCATTTTATTACATACAACAGGTCATCAACCCACATCGACAATGAGTATACATTATAAATACTAAAGTTTTAACCACACAACAAATAACAAGCAATGAAATGAACTTCAACTCAACCATTCCTCGGTGTTGGAAACGCTTGCTTTGAACCACAAGTGATTCTCTGGGACGGGCCATCCATTGTCGATTTGGAGACCAACACAGGACTGATCATCCAGGCTAAAGCGGCCTACTATATCAGTACCAGGGTAGGGAACCACCCAAATGTCCGAGGTATAGACACAGTTGCTTCTCATAATTATGGTGGAAGACAAACATACCGAAACTATGAGGATGCCATGCAAAAACAGTGCCACGAGTGGTGGCAGCAAACACAAGGCCCTCGTATTGAATTGCATCATTGTACTCATCCGTGTACAGAAACTGATTTTTGAGCAATATCCATCAAGTCAAACCACCAAGGACGGCAACAAGCTTGTCGAAGATAGGAACAACTTCATAGTTGTTGTAATTCCAAGAGCGGTTGGGAACTCGACAAATTGCTATCTTCCGTAGAAGACAGTCACCATGATCGTATTTGAACGTGCGTACAATACCGGTGTGCTCAACCTCTAGGCAGTCTGCTGAGATTTTTGGAAGTGGAACCCGGTCACGAGTGTACACATTCACAAGTTCCCACTCGCAGTTGGACCCAATGTAAACAACCCAATCTCCATTTGCGCCTGCCCAAGCCTTGCCCTCAAGCGATGGCATCTTAACATCATATGTATCATTATCAAGCGGCATCAACATGCATAGGGCGAGGCCTCCATCGTGTCGGCGCCAGTCATTAGGGTCACGGCGAAGAAGATAGGGGAGATCAAACCGCTCCTTGACTCTTGGGTTCCTTGTACTGATGTTATTAGTTGAGTCAAGAATGGGCTTGAACGAACCTGCCATGCTAGCCGAGGTGATGACGTCGCACCGATCAATGAGTTCCTCCACCACGTCATCTTTCAGATCGGGGCAAGAATAACGGGGTTGTTTCCGGC
Organism: Triticum dicoccoides; assembly: GCF_002162155.2. NCBI lineage: Eukaryota > Viridiplantae > Streptophyta > Magnoliopsida > Poales > Poaceae > Triticum > Triticum dicoccoides. The sequence goes on from NC_041393.1 coordinate 635,377,579, forward strand.
CTGTTCCCTCCATGGAGAAGACGATCGAACAATGGCAGAAGAAAGGGTGAAGGGCTAAAGGAAAATGGAGGAGGGAGAGGAACAGCGTGCGACAGCAGTTCCAAATCTAGAGGGAAAGGCGAAGAGTCGGTGGACGGTTGCCAATTTGCCACGGTTCACGAAGAGGCGCCCCGGCCTACACGTCCGTTCGGAATACTCCTACTACTCGCCGTCGTCTCACTGATATGTTGGAACGGGACCACATGTCAACGAAACATGGTGTGTAATTTCTCGTGCAAAATGCAATCTGGCCACGTTAGCCCGAGGTGCCGCATTAGTTATCGACCTTTATTTTTTTAATGGCGTGCCGTTCAGTTTTGAAGCACGATTAACTGGTACTGTACGCAGAGAAAATATAAACTACTCTACCACTACTCCACCTCTAGTACTAGTAGTATAAAAAAGATATATAGGCTGGAGCTTCAGCGCTTTCTTGCCAAGGGCTGCCCACTTGCTTCTCACACTAGCACCCTCTCTCTAGATCTAAAAAAGACGGCCCCTCTCTCCCTCCTCAATGGTGGTCACAGATCCACTGGGGAAGGAAAGGACGTGCAGCATTGACGCACTCGTCGTCGGCGAGCGAGGTCACGCACTGACGACAACGTCGTCCTCTCAGACCTAGCGCCCGCGCGGGATGGCCTCCATCCCCAAGCTCGTTGACGTAGTGTGTGCGGAGGACGACGACCACGAGCGAAGCCACTTCCCGCCGACCCTCGGGTATGCTACCTCTTTTCGAACCATACCCTTGTTCTATTGCCCCATCTACCACATCGTTGCATGTGGATCTTTTTCCACTCCACCATCTTCCCAATTTTCTATCCTCTGCTCTGCTGGCCATGTAGACGAAAACCATAATTTGCACTATCAAAGGAAACCCTACTTCATGCAGACTAATCCATGTCTGGGTTGAATAAGGAAAGGAAGTGAGACTATACTGCCCAAGAGAGTAGGCATCAAACCCGCATCTAGGTTGAAAAGGGGGAAATCAGTAGCTAAGGAACGAGTCTCGTGTCTCTTGGTTAAAGAAGGGTAGAAAGGCATGAGAACGCAATAGAGAATGACCAGGTCGATCGGTTTGTTGTCCTCACATAGGAAAAAGGTGGCTAAAGAGAACAAAAATGTGACGTAATCCACATATGCTGCCTGGATATTTGTTGCTCTGGGCAACCATACCTCCCTCACCACTCTGCGTCTGTGATCGTACTGGTGCTCCCACTGTCTGGATGGGCTTCCCATGCTCTTGTTGCCACTTTTTTTCTGTTAGTATAACGCCAGCAGTCAAGTCAAGCAATGCTACTGCTAAAGTGATGCCACATTTAACTACTGCCGCTCTCGGTCTAATGCCACCGATAAATTTAAGCAATGCCATTTAATGTCACTGGATTATTTCAGGGTTAGCTGTTGATTGTGGATGTATTAAAGATTTTTCATCTAAGGCATTCTAATGCTGTTGCACAGCTAGTATACCAACGATGAAACTTGTTACTACCTTCAGATTTTTGCACTATTAATGCTTATAGATTACATACCTCACTTTCATGGGATAAGTTAATTTTTTTTGTACAGTGTTACCAAAACACCAAGGCGCTGATGTCATTTTATTTTGGTTAAACTGCACAAACAATTATGAAGACAAGAGGAAAGGTCAAGAGTGGGAACCTCCTCCTCCGGCTGTTCTCTTGATTCGTTCGATCAAGTTTTTATGTTTGATCGATTATCAAGATTGGGATAGCAATTTTTAAGGCCCCCCCGAGTTTGAAATGATATTTACCTTGGAGGTACATGGTTTGCAATTTTGTTATATTGTCATTAGTTAATAATGCTAGTTACCTTCAGACTCTTGTATTTGGTTTAATGCTCATGCACAGCTAGTATACCAATGCTGAAACTTGTTACCTTTACATTTTGTATTGTTAATTCTTATAGAAACCTTCCAGTGCTAGAGTTTATTGAAATCTGTTCAGTAAAACCATTGTACTGTACCCTGTAATAAACTAACTACTCTAATGTTGCACTATCCACTGGATTAGTGTATATTTGTAGTATTTGAATGGTGTTGCATTAGTGTATGGACATAAATAAAGTGTGGCAAGCTTTCCCAGATATGTGCTCAAGAAAACTACTACCTGTTTTTCTAAATACTAGATGTTTGTGTACTTTAAATTGAACCGCGAAAACGTCTTATATTAAGGAACAGAGGGTGTAGAGTTCACTCAAATTATCCCGGTAAAGCTAGTCACGCCTTTGTTAAAATTAATGTTCATTATGTTATTGGAGGAGGTATGTATGTTTGTCTCTAATGCCTGTCAACTACATACCTGACATCATGATGTAATGTTAAGTCATTTCCTTTTGTACAGTGTCACTGAATTGTCAAGGCGGTGATGGCATTTTATTTTAGTAGAACTGCACAAAATTTGCTTAAAAGAAGAGGAAAGGTCAGGAATGGCTCGGTTTTTCAGAAAAAACTATGTATGCCTTCCTGACATCAGCCGCTATTACTTTATTTATTCCTTCAAACAGGTGGTTAGAAACAGTCTTGCTACCTTTTCCTATTAAGAAATTGGAATGCTTATATTTGTGAGTCTATGCTTCAACTAGTGTCACTTTTATAGTAATCACACTTTCAATATCTATGCAAACAGGGATGCTCGATTTTAGTGGAGCTGCACAAAAAGTCCAACTGGTTCAACATTAGGAGCATGTTTTTTTCAAACCTTTATATCCAATTGGTGGCACTATGAGCTGTTCATTACGAAGGTACATGGTTTGCTACTATCTTGCTACTCTTTTTGTACTGTCATTAGATAGTAATACTAGTGGTTTGCTAGCTGCTTGATATGTTTACTAGCTGCTTGATATTTGTGCAGATAGAGATGTCTGCCCGTTGCTATTTGGCAAACAAACAAAGTGTCCGCAATTTTGGTTGAACTGCACAAGGGAATAGTATAGTCACTGCATGCAGTGCCATTTGAAAATAGACACAAAGATTGGATAGTCACTTCATGGTCTGCAGAAAAGTAGTACTGTACTATTTACTGGCCAACACTAGGTGCTTCATTGCTTTGGTCTGATTATACAATGGGCATCATTTTGCCTAAGTTAAAGTTTGTATTCCAAAAATAGTCTCGCGGTGTGATCGGGAGAAGACCAAATCATATTGCAGTGGATGTTCCTCCATCATGTGTGGTTCATTCTAATGGTTCCAGCTATTGGTGAAACCACTTACGTTTGCAAGAGGAATTGTAGAGTTCACAAACAAATTTGTCTTTCAGTCTGTACTGAATGTTGCCAAGAGAAGCATCCATGTTAGTAGGAAGAACAGATGTTTTTTCTAGATCTTTGCTTTTGGAGCTACATATTTGTATATGATCTGTGAATCATTGAGATGCATTAACATGTTGATCTTATGTATGGGAATCATACTAGTTAGTTTTAGTTGCGACACAAGATCTGAAGTGGCTGATCTTTGGTTTTGGAGCTACATATTTGTATATGATGTGTGAATCATTGAGATGCATTAACAGTTACTTATTTCTGTTCGCTCAGTGTTTACAAGTTACTGATCGATCACTAGCTAGCCTACAAATGCGCTCTTGGCAGTTTTATTTGCGACACAAGATGCGAAGTGGCAGTTTTTTGAATAAAAATGCCTACCTCTGATGAAACTAACAAGCTACACTATCGATCCTACACGAATAAAAATGCCTACCTCTGAAGAAACTGACAAGCTACACTATCGATCCTACACGGATAAGATAGTGGATCACGCACGTACTACCTCCTTTCCGGTTTGCAGGGCTCAAGTCAAGAAACGACCTACTTGATCCTACATGAATAAATAGCAGATCATGCACGTACTAGTACCTCCTTTCCGGTTTGCAGGGCTAAATTCAAACCTCTCACCAATCAAGGTACTCCCTCCGTCCGGGTTTATTAGTCCCGTGAGCAATGCAGCAAGACCAAGGCATGGCAATAATTAACGGCATGCAGAAGTTTAAGGCTAATTAATTCCAGCGATTTAAGTGGCTGCATGCGTGCCCTCGGCTGCGAGTCATTGCATGTTGCTTCGTGTACTGTCTGCGAGCGATTCTGAGTGCCTGCATGCAGCCGTCCGTAATTAAGGCAGCTAACTGATGCGAAAAAGATACGCTTTAATTGTTGCGAGCTTTTTAAATCCGTGGAATCATTATTGACAAGGAGGGAGATGATTTGAGTGCACTCGTTTGACCGCCATGCCGGCGTGCGACCCAGACGGGACAGGACGGCATAGTCATAATTTCAGTTTCTCTAGTTTTCCACGGCAAGCTGGCGCGCTAAGCCATTATGCACTGAATTCTGATGACCGTCGCGCTACCTTCCCCCTATAAGTACTGTTTCCCGGCCTTCTCCGGTGCCACCGTGACCCAACTCGCCATATCCTCATAAGCCCCCACCGGCCCGACGCCGCTCGCCACGTCCGCCATGCCCCCGCCCGTCCGCGGTAGGCGACACCGGAGGCGGTCACCGCCGGAACTAGTGTTCGGTTTTTCACCGGAAGGCAGACGGAGGGAGGAGGCATTCTATCTGTCTTTAGATGGCAATGCGGAGATCGAGGATTTGTTGGAGCGCGACCGCATGGCGGAGGAGGAGGAGTTGTTGGAGCGCGACCGCCTGGCGGAGGAGCAGCGTATCGCTGATTTGCGCCGCCAGCGGGACATGGAGCAGCAGCGCGCCGACGCTCTGAGTCGCGAGCAGAGCGCCCGCAACTGGGCCGACTATGTGGAGGCCGGTGCCCGGCAAATAGCCCTGGAGGCTGTCGGGCACGCACGCGTTCGCGATGCCGATTTTTACTACCAGCTCGTCAAGTGGGTTTCCCGCTTGGAAGCCGAAGCTTCGGTGGACCACGCCGGCATGGAAAGATCCAACACGCGTGAGCAACGCGCCCTATCGCACCTCTTGCAAGTCTGAGGCGAGGCGTAGGACGCCGGTGCTGGCGTTTAGCGTGTACCACAGATGGTGGCCAGCATCGTCTAGTTAGCTAAGAGTAAGTTAGTACTTGTATGCTACTAGAGTATTAGTGGGAGTAGATGGTTAACTTGGCTATGATGGTTGTCAACGTGCAAGTTCAGTACTCTATATGTGGATCAGACCTGTTACTTTGCTCTAAATGTTGAACTTTCCATTTGAACATATGGAATGGGCTGTTTTTTTAAATGGGTTGTATTTTTCCTCCATGCGTTTAGAGGCTGACTTGTGGGCCTAGCAAGTTGACGCGTACACAATCCGGAGATGATGGTACGTGGAGAGGATGACAACAGGGACCTGCCAAGGTCATGGCAGTACGCAAGCAAGTGCCTCCTTATTTCAAGTCAATAAAAAAATGGCTCCTCCTAGTGGATTTCTGACATCTGGGTCCCATGCCATTGTCAACGTAAGTCAATAAATGAGAGAATTGCACAACGAGCGGCTGACACCAGGGACTCAACAGCTCGCCCAATTATTTTTGTTTTGGGTTAATTTGATAAATGCCACTCCAAATCTGGTGTTTCCGAGAAATGCCACTGCAATTTCCAAACTTTGAAAAATGCCATTTAATGCCATTTCTAGAGGCATTTTTCGAAGTCTGGAGTGGTGTTTCAAAGTTTGCAAACTGTAGTGGCGTTTTTCAAAGTTTGCAAAAATTGCAGTGGCATTTTTCAAAGTTTGGAAATTGCAGTGGCATTTTTATGAATCGCCATAATTGGAGTGGCATTTATCTAATTTGTTTTTGAGACGGAAGCAGGGTGTCAACTGGGCTGTTTGGGACACTCTGGCCTGTCTAGACAGCCTTTTCTTTTATGTTTACCACAGACCAGCCCAGCAGTTTTTTTTTCTTTTTGAAAATGGCTAGCCTAGTTTTTTTTTATTTGTCAAGTAAGTCACTTTATAAGGCCTGTTGGGCTGCAAATCTTTCAAGACGAGGAGAACTTCATTCGGCTGGCCGAGAAAATGGCCTATCAGTAATAAGAAATGGGTTGTACATTTTTAAAACACATCAAACAGGCAATTAGTTTCAAATATCTTTTTTTCATTTCGAGATTTTAAATTGCATTGATTTTTATGCGTGGACAATTTATTGGATTTTATATTGATATACATTTATTTTTAAAATCAGTCTGAATGTGACTCTAAATTTCAGGATTAAAAACAGTTCAAAGCGCACCGACATATGCAAAATTTCGTATAATTTTTTAACCGTGGCCACAATATGGGTTGTAATGCACAAAAAGAATATGGGCTCCAAAAAAATCCGTAAGAATTAGCAAATGGGCTGTAAATTATTTGAAATAATGGCAGATGGGCTATATGCTGTTTTCCACAGATTTGAGGCTTTCCACAGATGGACTGTATACTGTTGGATGTCCATCCAACGGCCGTCGTGCTTCTTCAATCTCTGCTCTTCCTGCTCCAGCCGCTCAAACAAGCGCCGGCGGGACTGCCTGCTCCCTCCTCCCCGCGGTCGGCTGTGCTGTCGCGCAGGCCTCACCGCCCCACCATACTCCCATCGTTGGCCTAGCCATCCCTCTACTCACCCATTGTCCCACACCTGCTGTTATTCTCCAGCGACGGCAGACGAACCAGTAAACCCTTGTACAGTCGTACTCCCCTCCGCGTGGGAAACAACTGCCGAGTTTTCCCTGCCTCCGTGTCGTTCCCTTCCTAGGCCTCCCCGTCATCCACCGCCCTGGTGCTCTCGGCATGGCGTGGTCAACGTGGTCAACGACCGACATGCATCTGAAGTGGACTGTACGTGGAGAGGCTGACAGCTGGGTCCACAGCCGCACGCAAGGAAATGCGTCCTTATTACGCGCAAAATAATGATTCCTCCACCTGACATCTGGGACCCATCGAAAGGGCCTCTGTATTTCACGAAAAAAACGTTACCGCCGCTGACAGCTCGGACCCACCAGCTATATCTTCGCACGCAAGGAAGTGCCTCCTTATTACTCACACAAAAATGAATACTCCCCCTGCTAGCTGTGACCTAGTATAGTGGGCCTACTAAGTTGACGGGGACGAAGGGCTTTGTCAACTTAGTCAATATGCACGATTCTAGCTCGACTGACCGTACGATGTCCATCCAACGGCCGTAGTGCTTCTTCAACCTCTGGTCTGCTTGCTCCAGCCGCCCAAAGCAGCGCCGGTCGTGCCGCCTGCTCCTGCCTCCCGTGGCCGGCTGTGCTGCCGCGGAGGCCTCACCGCCCCCATACTACTCCCACTGCTGGCCAGGCCATCCCTCCACTCCACTCACCCACACCCCCTATTATTCTGCGGCAACGACAGCGCAGCCGAATCAGTGAACCCTCGTACTCCTCTCCGCGTGGGCATCCACTGCCGCGTCTTCCCTGGCTCCATGTTGTCCCCTTCCTAGGCCTCGCCATCGTCCACCGCCATGGTGCTCTCGGCGCGGCGTGGTCAATGTGGTCAACGACTGAATTCCATCGGAAGAATATTGTACGTGGGGAGGCTGACAGCTGGGTCCACGGCAGCCGCAAGGAAGTGCCTCCTTATTACGTGGAAAATAATTATTCCTCCACCTGACAGCAGGGACCCACAGGACGGGCCACCAGTATTTTGCGGAAAAAACGTTTGCCCCTGACTGCTGGGACCCACCCGACGGGCCACCGTATTTCATGAAAAAAACGTTCCCCCTGCTGTCAGCTCGGACCCACTGGAAGTGCCTCCTTATTACGCACAAAAAAATGAAAACCCCCTGCTAGCTGGGACCCACCTTGGTGGGAGGCTAACTTGTGGGCCTACTAAGTTGACGGGGACGGAGGGCTTTGTCAACTTAGTCAATATAAACGATTCTAGCTCCAATGACCGTACGATGTCCATCCAACGGCCGTAGTGCTTCTTCAACCTCTGGTCTTCTTGCTCCAGCCGCCCAAAGTAGCGCCGGTCATGCCGCATGCTCCTGCCTCCCGTGGCAGGATGTGCTGCCGCGGAGGCCGCACCGCCCCTACTATTCCCACCGCTGGCCAGGCCCTGCGGCGACTGCAACCTTACACCGCAGCCAAACCAGTGAACCATCGGACTCCTCTCCGCGCGGCCTTCCACTACCGCGTCTTCCCCGGCTCCCCGTCGTCCCCTTCCTAGGCCTCGCCGTCGTCCACCGCACTGGTGCTCTCGGCGCGGTGTGGTCAATGTGGTCAAGGAACGACTTCCATCAGATGTGGACTGTACGTGGAGAGGCTGACAGCTGGGTCCATGGCCGCAGCAAGGAAGTGCCTCCTTATTACGCGGAAAATAATTATTCCTCCACCTGATAGTGGGGACCCACCGGACGGGCCACCATATTTCGCGAAAAAAATGTTTCCCCTGAGTGCTAGGACCCACCAGCTACATCTTCGCACGCAAGGAAGTGCGTCCGGGCAAAAAAAACGATTCACCCCCTGACTGCTGGGACCCACCAGCTACATCTTCGCACGCAAGGAAGTGCCTGACAGTCGGGACCCACCTGGTCGAATCGTATGTAGTGTTGTCATTCTGGTCGCGAACATGTACGTACATATATACCGGTCGATGTAGAGGCACGCACGTGTCGTACTAGAGGCACGCACGTGTCGTAGTAGAGGCGCGCACGTAGCATGTACACGTACGTAGAGCGGCCAGGGTGCAAGAAAGAAAATATGGTCACGTATGTGTACATACGGGCGAGGTCTCGAACGCCTACTCGTGCATACGTATGGCGAGGGCACATGTACACAGTTTGGTCGGAACGGAGAAACAGCGTCGTCGTCGTGTTCATGGGGAGGCAACGGAATGCTCGTGTTCATGGGGAGGCAACGGAATGCGTCGTGTTCATCGGGAGGGAACGGAACGCGTGGGAGCCAACCGGCTGGGTCGGAACGGAATGCGTGGTCGTGTTCATCGGGAGGGCTTGGACGTAACAGGCGATGGAAACGAGGCCTGACGTACCGCAGAACGGAGGAAACGGACCTTCTACGATCGAAACGGGGTCCTGTTGATCGGGAGGGGTGTGGCGTACCGCAAAACGGAGGAAACGGACCTCCTACGGTCGAAACGGGGGCCCTGTTGATCGGGAGGGGTGTGGCGTACCGCAAAACAGAGGAAACGTACCTCCTACGGTCGAAACGGGGGTCCTGTTGATCAGGAGGGGTGTGGCGTACCGCATAATGGACGAAACGGACTTGTGTTACAGCGCTACGGTCGAAATGGGGGTCCTGTTCATCGGGAGGGGTGTGGCATATGGCAAAACGGGACTCCACAGGATACTGTTCATCTCCACCGTCGACCTCCTCCAGCCTCCACGGGCTACCGTCGACCTCCTCCAGCCTCCACAGGCTCCTGTTCATCCAGCCTCCACCGTGCGCTACTCTACCGGCTACTGCTCAACCACCCCTCCACGGGCACCCCTCCACCGTCTACTGTTCATCCAGCCCTCCACACCACGGGGTCCTACTCAACTACCCCTCCACGGGCACCCCTCCACCGTCTATTGTTCATCCAGCCCTCCACACCACGGGGTCCTGTTCATCCAGAGGCAACGCCACCG
>NC_041393.1:635387575-635391061 GCF_002162155.2 Triticum dicoccoides
GCTTTAGTTAGCAGTAGTAGCGAAGGAATCGCTCGATCGGGTTCAGTTAACAACCATCGATCGATCGCTCGGGTTCAGTAACGCGTAGCCTGCAGTGCAATCGCTCGGGTTCAGTTAGAGCCCAACGCCTCGCTCGGGTTCAGTTAGAGCCAACGCCTCGAACACACGCATGTACGTGTACGAGAGAAACGCGCATCGCTCGGCCCCCGACCTCCCACCGTAACCGGCAACTCCCCGAAATTTTCCTTGCCCTCGCTTCTACCACGGTTTTTTCTGTCATGGACGGCCCAAAGAATGTCATGCAGCTGCGTCTCCGGCTCGCCCAGGACAAAAAGCCCATTTTCTGTCATGATTTTTTGTCATAGAAGTAGGAGCCCACCACATCTATGATGATACCAGGTTTTGTCACAATTATCGTCATAGAAGTGCCATATGTATGACAGAAAAAAAATTCGTTCGGCCCAAAATGTCACGGATGTGTCTTTTTTTTGTAGTGCTCTTCGGTACCGTGCATTGCCCTTTCTCACCTCGAGAGTTGGTGCAAATTTCGCCGGTGCATCCAAACCCCGTGATATGATATGCTCTATCACACATAAGCCTCATTATATCTTCCTCAAAACAGCCACCATACCTACCTATCATGGCATTTCCATAGCCATTCCGAGATATATTGCCATGCAACTTCCATCATCATCATATACATGACTTGAGCATTTATTGTCATATTGCTTTGCATGATCGTAAGATAGCTAGCATGATGTTTTCATGGCTTGTCTGTTTTTTGATGTCATTGCTATGCTAGATCGTTGCACATCCCGGTACACCACCGGAGGCATTCATATAGAGTCATATCTTTGTTCTAGTATCGAGTTGTAAATATTGGGTTGTAAGTAAATAAAAGTGTGATGATCATCATTATAGAGCATTGCCCCATGAAAAAAAGGAGAGGCCAAAGAAGCCTAAATAAAAAAGGGGGCCAAAGAAGCCCACCGGAAAAAAAGAAAAAAAAGAAAAAAGAAAAGAAAATGGGCAATGTTACTATCCTTTTTCCACACTTGTGCTTCAAAGTAGCACCATGTTCTTCATATAGTGAGTCTCCTATATTGTCACTTTCATATACTAGTGGGAATTTTCATTATAGAACTTGGCTTGTATATTCCAATGATGGGCTTGCTCAAATGCCCTTGGTCTTCATGAGCAAGCAAGTTGGATGCACACCCACTTAGTTTCTTTCGTTAAGCTTTCATACACTTATAGCTCTAGTGCATCCGTTGCATGGCAATCCCTACTCCTCGCATTGACATCAATTGATGGGCATCTCCATAGCCCGTTGATTAGCCACGTCGATGTGAGACTTTCTCCCTTTTTGTCTTCTCCATATAAACCTCCACCATCATACTCAATCCACCTATAGTGCTATATCCATGTCTTGCGCTCATGTATTGCGTGAGGGTTGAAAAAGCTGAAGTGCGTTAAAAAGTATGAACCAATTGCTCGGCTTGTCATCGGGGTTGTGCATGATGGGAGCATTTTGTGTGACGAAAATGAAGCATGGCCAAACTATATGATTTTGTAGGGATAAGCTTGCTTTGGCCTTATTGTTTTGAAAAGACATGATTGCTTTATTAGTACGCTCGAAGTATTATTGTTTTTTATGTCAAATGATAGACTATTGCTTTGAATCACTCGTGTCTTAATATTCATGCCTTGATTAGACATATGATCAAGATTATGCTAGGTAGCATTCCACATCAAAAATTATCTTTTTATCATTTACCTACTCGAGGACGAGCAGGAATTATGCTTGGGGATGTTGATACGTCTCCGTCGTATTTCAACTTTCATATACTTTTGGAAACTTTTTATACTATTTTTGGGACTAACATATTGATCCAGTGCCCAGTGCCAGTTCCTGTCTGTTGCATGTTTTATGTTTCGCAGAAACGCAATATCAAATGGAATCCAAACGGGATAAAAACGGACGGAGAATTACTTTGGAATATTTGGGATTTTCCGGAGGAAGAATCAACACGAAACGGTGTCCGAGGTGGCCACGAGATAGGGGGCGCGCCCTCCCCCCTGGGCGCGCCTGGCACTCTCCTGGGCCACCCTTAAGGCAGTTGACGCTCTTCTTTTGCCGCAAGAAAGCTAATTTTACGAGAAAAATCTGGCGAAAGATTCACCCCAATCGGAGTTACGGATCTTCGGATAAAAAAGAAACGGTGAAGGGGAAGGATTAGGGAACGCGGAAATAGAGAGATAGATCCAATCTCGGAGGGGCTGTTGCCCCTCCCAAGCCATGGGAGCCAAGGACCAAAGGGGAAACCTTTCTCACATCTAGGGAGAAGGTCAAGGAAGAAGAAGAAGAAGGGGGGCCCTCTCGCACTTGCTTCCGATGGCGCCAGAACGCCGCCGGGGGCCATCATCATCACCGCGATCTTCACCAACACCTCCGCCATCTTCACCAACATCTCCATCATCTTCCACCATCTATATTCAGCGGTCCACTCTCCCGCTACCCGCTGTACCCTCTACTTGAACATGGTGCTTTATGCTTCATATTATTATCCTATGATGTGTTGCCATCCTATGATGTCTGAGTAGATTTTTGTCCTATCGGTGATTGATGAATTGCTCTGATTGGTTTGAGTTGCATGTTTTATTATTGGTGTTGTCCCATTGTGTCCTTCGTGTCGCGCAAGCGTGAGGGATTCCCGTTGTAGGGTGTTGCAATACGTTCATGATTCTTTTATGGTGGGTTGCTTGAGTGACAGAAGCATAAACCCGAGTAAGGGGATTGTTGCGTATGGGATAAAGGGGACTTGATGCTTTAATGCTATGGTTGGGTTTTACCTTAATGAATCTTTAGTAAGTGCGGATGCTTGCTAGAGTTCCAATCTAAGTGCATATGATCCAAGAAGAGAAAGTATCACTACTAGGAAAACGCTTATAGATAGAAGTTTACCAGTAGCGTTTGTTTTTGACCCCACGCTACTAGTACTTAGTAGTAGCGCTGGCTAGAAAGAGCACTGCTGGTATATGTTAGCAGCAGCGCTTGTTACCTAAACCCACGCTACTGCTAAGTGTAACACACCACAATATCTGATCACAAAATATTAGCAGCGCTTGTCGCCCAACCAGTGTTACTGTTAGTTTTGGATCTATAGTGCTTGTTGATATAAACACGCTACTGCTATTTTTTCTATCTATAAAATTTTACCAGTAGCGTGTTATTTTAGCCCACGCTATAGGTAGTGCACCACCAGTCGTAGATATTTTGCAAGCTGCCATAGCAGTAGCATGCATAGGAGACCCACGCTACTGTTATGCCCGCCAGCCACCTACCACCTTTCCCCTCCTTCCTCCCCTTTCTTCTTCCTCCCCCTTCCCTTTCTCCCCCTTTCCTTGCACCTTGCTTGTTCCAATGCTCCCCCTCCACCACCCCTCCATTAGAGCCCTCCCTTCCCCTCTTCTTTGCATTTCCAT
>NC_041393.1:635391450-635396012 GCF_002162155.2 Triticum dicoccoides
TTGCCCTCCACCACCCCCTTCCATTAATGCCTTCCCTCTTCTCCTCTCCCTCTCCTCCCCTCTTCTCTTCTCCTCTCCCTCTCCTCCCACTCTCTCCCTAGCTAGCTAGCTAGTTAGAGCTATATATCTATAGAGCTACTAGGTAATTAAGAAGAAAGGTGCTCAATATCCCTCTCGACACATAGGTGAGCAAAAAAAGTGTTTGTGTGGATAGGACCGAAACTATATATATATGGGTGATATGAGAATATACCGAATTGTGTGTGGCATAATTTGAGTTGCCTACATTGTGTATTTGATGAAATAATGTGGGTGACATTAGTTGCCTATGTTTTGCCGAAATGTCGATTCAATTCCGTTTCGGTGAATTTCGGGCATGCAAACTCAATATGTCCTATGTTTAGGGAAGGTCATGCCGAATTTTTGTATGAATTTGATCCATGCATGCATATATATGTGTTATAATATTTGCTCCGCCCGCAGGTGATCATGAAGGTCAATGGAAGGATGGTGGAAAGATACTAGCAATCCGCTGTGGATGACATGTATGAAAAAAGACTGAGGGATGTTTTATGTCTATGTCAAAAATGCAAAGGAAGAGTCAGGCTCGACCCCTTTGAGGGTGGTAAATTCAAGGCGCACCTGCTCATGCATGGTTTCATGCATGGCCATACTAGGTGGATAAGTGAAGAAGAAGATGAGGAGAAGGAGGAGGAGGAGGAGGAGGAGGACGTCGACGGCGCAGGAAATAACGACATGGGGCCACCAGACGAAGAGATGACCAATTATGTGCCCGAAGAGGAAGACGGCCTCGGAAATGTCGATGGTGAAGAGGCAGTTCAAGGCGGAGAAGACGCGGATAGGCCACCGTATTCGTCGCTACTAAGTTCAGCCATACGGGACCCGCATGTTCGAGACCTGCTTCGCAAGAATACGACTAGCGACAGAGCTGCTTCTAGAGAGGAGGCCAAATTGGCGCAACTGGAGGTAGACTCGATGACTCCTTTGTATGATGGTTGCAATAATCCCGAGGTGACTCGCTTGAGTTTCACACTAGAACTTCTAAAGATGAAGGCAAAAAACAAATGGACAGATACAAGCCTGGATGAGCTTCTGAAGTACCTAAAGAAGGTTCTTCCCGCGGGAAGCCTGTGTCCTACTAGTGTCGAGGAGGCAAAGTAAATCGTGTGCCCTCTTGATCTGCCACATATTAGATATCACGCATGCATCAATGATTGCATCATATATCGGAACGAGCACGCGGAAAAAACCATCTGTCCAAAGTGCAATGCTTCACGATGTAAAAAGGCCGGAAAGAAAGCTCCACAGAGTTGTATGGTACTTTCCGATCACTCCGCGTCTACAGCGGTATTTCGTAGATCCTAAGGAAGCAAAGCTTATGTGCTAGCACGCGGAGAGGGTGAAGCCAGATGACGGAGATGAACCGAAGCTGAGACACCTCGCAGATGCTAGCCAGTGGAGAGCATTAAATGCTAAATTTGAATTTTTCGCAAATGATCCAAGGAACATCGTGCTTGGCGCTAGTAGTGATGGCATGAATCCATTTGGCAACCAGAACACCAATCATAGCACATGGCCCGTGTTTGTATGGATGTACAACCTCCCCCCTGGTTGTGCATGAAGGAAAAATACATACACATGGCTATGCTTATTCAAGGGCCGAGACAACCGGGAAATGATATAAATCTGTATCTCGGGTTACTGAAAGAGGAGTTACAGACCTTATGGACAACGTCGTCCAAGACATGGGATGCAAGCAAAGGAGAGTATTTCTACATGAGAGCCGCGCTGATCATGACGGTGCAGGACTATCTCGATTACGGGTATCTCTCCGGCCAGGTGTGCCACGGATATTGCGGATGCGCGAGGTGCATGGATGATACAACTTCTCTGAAGCTATCGAAAGATGACAGGTCTTCAAAAATCATGTAGATGGGGCATCGAAGATGGCTCGAGAAGGATGACCCATGGAGAAAGCGTGTCGATCTATTCAATGGTAAGGTTGAGCATCGAGGTCCTCCACGTAAGCGTAGCGGTGCAGAAATATATGAGTTATTGAAGAACTGGGAAGAGTTCCCCTCACCGGGAAAGACGAAGAAAAAGGCACCGGAGCCCCTGCTGAAGATATGGAAGACGAGATCTGTTTTCTGGGACTTGGAATACTGGCCCATACTCAACACGCCTCATAGCCTTGATCAAATGCATATCACAAAAAATATCCTTGAGAGTTTGCTTGGAACATTGATGAACATGCCGGAGAGGACCAAGGATGGGCCGAAGGCAAGAAAAGACTTGGAATTTTTGAAAATCAGGAAAGATCTTCAAATGCCCGGTAAAAGGTCGTTAGAGGAGACCGAGACGGAGACGGAGACGGATGATAGGGGCAAAAAAGTAAACAAGAAGGAAGAACAATATTGCCCCCCTCTTGCTTCACCTTAGATCCGAGGGAGGTCGATCAATTGTTCAAGTGCCTTGCTGGAATCAAAGTTAGTTCCTCATACTGTCGGAAGATAAGCAGATATCTGGACACTAAGGAAAAAAGGTTCAGTGGGATGAAGTCTCACGACTGTCATGTGATGATGATGCATTTACTCTAGGTTGCACTTAGAGGGATTATGGACACACATGTGCGTGAGACGCTTACTGACCTATGCCACTTTTTTGATGCTATCTCTCGAAAGTCAATCAGTGTGAAGCAACTCCATAGGCTACAGGAAGAGATCGTTGTCATACTGAATGAGCTAGATATGTACTTCCTGCCCGCGTTCTTTGATGTCATGGTGCATCTATGTGTCCACATCGTGGACGACATCATCGACCTAGGGCCGACATTCTTGCATAGCATGATGCGGTTCGAGAGGATGAATGGGGTAATCAAAGGATTCGTTTGTAACATGTCCCGTCCAGATGGAAGCATAGCCCAGGGATATCTGACCAAAGAGTGCATCTCTTTCTATGAGTGTTATCTGACCAAAGACCCTGTTGTTGGTTTGCCAGTCAACAAGCACTGTGGAAGGCTCGAAGGCGAAGGTCACACCAACGGTCATAGGGATGTGAATGTGTTACGCTCAGGCCGACAAAACGACCTTGACAGGGCAAACTTATTAGTGCTACAACACCTAGATGTGCTAGAAGATTTCGTGACACTGCACAAAGAGACCATCGCAAAGAAGTACCGTGACCGTGGGGTGCACAGGACGGACGCTGAAGTTATTAGACAACACAACTCCACTTTCTTGCGTTGGTTCAAAGAGCGAGTTTTGGCTAATCCCCCGGAAGAGGGTTGTCCGAACGGAACACTCATATACGCCTTAGCACATGGCCCCTCGACCAACCTCACGATTTATCAAGCATATGATATCAACGGATACACGTTCTACACGAAGGAGAAAGATAAAAACAGTCATGACCAAAACTCAGGGGTGACGATGGAAGCCATGACCGGGAATGTAATTGAAAGATATTACAGAAGGGTCGAAGAGATATGGGAGCTTAACTACTCTGGATTGCATAATGCGACGATGTTCCGTGTTAGATGGGCTAAAAATGTACATAGAGAAAACCGACATTTCACTACCATGTGTATACCCGACTCCGATGATAGCGGTACCGTCAACGCCTTCACCAAAAATGAGCCATGGGTACACGCTAAACACGTGACACAATGTTTCTTCATAACTGATCCGATCAATCCCAGTCGTGTTGTCGTGAGGAGAAGCAAAAGGAGCATCGCCGGAATGGATAGAGTCGCCAACAAGGAAGAGTATGACCAGTACGGTGATACGATGAGGAAAGATGATGCTGATGACGACAAAACATATGTCAAAAGAAGAATGAAGACTACATTACCTACGAAAGATCGTAATCCCTGGAGAAGGAAAAGTCACGACCATGGGCTCAATTATTCAACAACGAACAAAAGAGGGAAGAAGATCAGTCTGAAGCATCGTCGTCGCCCAAGCTGACAAACTAATCCTAAAGTTTGTGTGTGTCTAGCTATTTTGTATACCGCCGATAGTGGTCAAATGATGTAAGATATATATTATACTAATTATTATCCGGAGGGTAACAATGGTATATTGCAAAATGAAAGAAAAAAAAATAAAAGTGCAAATGAAAGAAAAAGAAAAAGAAAAATAAAGGAAGTTTTGCAAAATGAAATGAAAAGAAAAAGAAAAAGGAACTAATAAGTTGTGGAAAATGAAATGCAAGAAAAATAAAAAAATAAAAATAAAAATAAAAATAAAAAAAGAAAAAAAATTAGCAGCAGCGCGTTTTATCCAGGGAAGCCCTATAGTTAAGAAAAAGGAAATAAAAAATAAATAAAGAAAAGAACTAGCAGTAGCGCATTTTTGCTGGACCAGCGCTATAGCTAAGTTAGCTATAGCGTGTTTTGCCAACACGCGCTATAGCTAAGTTAGCTATAGCATCGGTCCGCTAGCCCCCTCTTTCCTGTCTCTCTCACTCGCTCCGCTCGATCCCCTCTGACTCCACTGCCGACGCCGCCCCGCCCACGCCCACGCCCACGCCAGCCCCGCCCC
>NC_041393.1:635396696-635402848 GCF_002162155.2 Triticum dicoccoides
AGCCCCGGATCTCTCTCTCTGACCCCCTCCCACTCTCTGCAGATCGGCGACCCCGGCGACCCTGACGCCGGCCACCGACCCCGACCCCTTCAGCGCCTCCCTCCGTGAAGCAGCCGACGACGCCCAGCAACGCCAGCTAGCACTAGACAGGTGCCTTTCCCTCCCCTCCCAAGTGTTAGTTAGCTTAATTTAATTGTTGTTAGTGTTAGTTAGTGTTAGTTAGCTTAATTTGCTGTTAGTGCTAGTTAGTTAATTGTTGTTAGTGTTAGTGTTAGACCAGTGATAGTTAGTGTTAATATTGATGCATGTGTGCTGCTGCTATTTTTGAAATTCAGTTAGAGCACACTGTTCAGTTAAATATTTTGTGTGCTGCTGCTTAGTTAATTTTTGGAATTCAGTTAGTGTTAATATTGATGCATGTGTGCTGCTGCTATTGATGCATGTGTGCTGCTGCTATCGACAGTAAATTTAGTTAACTGAATCATGCATGATTCAGTTAATTCAATGTGTGTGTGATGATTTGGCTGCTATTGAGATCTTCTATGTAGTGAGATCAGTTTTGCAGCTTATGTTCCGGCAAAACATAGCCTGAAATTGATGCATGTGTGCTGCTAAGTGACCTACGTGCTAGAAAGATTCATTTCCAAGTGTGCTGCTAAATATTGACACATACTTCCAAGTGTGCTGCTAAATGAATCTTCTATGTAGTGACCGATTGCTAAGTGGCCTATGTTTTGCCGGAAATGTTGATTCATTTCCATTCCGGCAAAATTCAGGCGCTCTTTATGTGCACTTTCTAGCAAAGGTCATGCCGAAATTTTCCGTGAATTTCAGCATGACTTGTGCTAGAAAGTTGGACATATCGAGTGCTTGAGATTTGTCGCGACGGGAATGAACGACATTTCTGGCAAAACAAAGGTCGTCACTTTTTTTATCATTATTCACTTTATTATATGAAGCTCTATAATTAAACGACTACGACATTGAACCCTAGGAAACATGACCGACACCAATGAGGCCGGAGGTTCTCACTCCCAATTAGTTCGAGCACATGCCTACCTCGACTTTTTGGCGGATCAGGAGAGACAGGAAGCTGGGTGTCCGGACCGCCTTGTCATGACGGATGACGATGGTGGTGGCGCCGACGCCGACACTGATGCCACCAACGACACCGGCACTGAGACTCGCGCTGATGATGTTCCTAACTATAGCACGGAAGGTGGGACCTCCCAAGCCAGTGAGGGAAAGAAGGAAAAGAGGACACGATGCCGAAATGAGCTCGACACCGGAAGACTGGTGGTCACGGCGGTGCACCCTGGCGAGTTCGAGCCAATAGAGCCGTGAGAAGTGGCAGCGTGTTACGGCAACCAACTAGCATGCAACCTACGGGATACCGCTAACATCAACACCACAAAAATACGGAAGAATGATCAGTTGAAGAAGCTGCTTCTAACTAGGTTGCACGCAAGATTCCTGTTCCCCGGTCGTAATGACGAAGTCGACCCATGGGATGATGATGCCATGAAAAAAATCAACAACAAAGCCCTAGGGAAGTTCAGCAACGCACTGAGCACTTGGAAAACTAGGGTGAAAAAGGTGATTCAAGTAGACCATGAAACCTATGCCGAGATTGTTGCAGACAATCCGAAAATTACGATAGAGGACTTTGAAAAGTTCAAGGAGACTTGCAATGAAGAAGCTGCCAAGGCCAGGTCGGAGAGAGGCAAGCAGCTGCAGGCAAAGAACATGGGGAACCACCGCCTTGGAAGTCGTGGTTACACGGGAAAGAGGCCCGTGTGGGCTAAGGAGGATGCAGAACGTGAACGTCTGGGGATCCCAGACCCATTGGCTGACTTCACCGACCAGCAGGAGCACGACTTCATTAGGGCCCGATTCTCATGGGACCCCAAGAAAAAGATTTTTTTCACCGACGGGCCGACTAGGAAATTCATGAGATTACTGGTAATTATCCTTTTACCACCTTACATATTAGGTTCTGATCAACGAAGTCTACTACATTCTAGTTGCATTCGTTAAATGATTCACTGTCCATTTTGCAGAGAGAGCAACACAAGCTTGCGGCCGAGAGCGACTCGTCGACTCAGTCGTCGGTGAAGTACAAGTGGGACACTCCTTTCAACTGGGCCATGAACATAATGATGGGACACCCGCCCGGCCAGCGGCCGCAATATGGACGTGTGCATGGCGCCGGGGATGGGGCCACTTGGAAGTACTATTATAGCGAGGACCCCGAGGCCAAAAGACAGAGAAAGAAGTTCAGTCAAGTGACTATCGACGAGAAGGTGGCGCGGGCGATGGAGAAAGCAAAAGCTGAGACCAAAGTTGAGATAATCGCTGCCTGTAGATCTGATTTCGTGGATGCCTTTACAACCTTGATTCCAACAGTGGTCACATGGGTGCAACAAAATCCAAATGCGCCACCAAGTGAATTTCCCATGCCCAGCTTCACCGGGAGCAACTCAATGAACATCGCACCCATACCCGTACCTAGTATGGCAACCGCACCCGAACCTCCTCCAGCACCTGCTCCTGCGCCCAGCTCTCACAGTAGCCCTAGCTCCGTCTCTGGCTTGAATGTCGGGCCGTCGACATTGGCTGAGCTCGACGCCCTCATGGTAAATACGCGTCGTCGCACCTTCATCAAGTCAACTAATTAATTAATTTTCAATTGCCGTTCTTTTTGGATCTCTAACGCTGCACGTATATGTCTTTGTAGGCCGACTCCACTCCATGCACCCTCCTTTACAACATGAAGAGCGGGTTAGTGGATGTGGGGAAGGGTACTATAGTGAAGCCTAAGGATCGATTGTTTCACCGTCGGCAGATGTCTGATAACGCCTTAAGGGTCTCCGTGGTGCGTGTGAAAGCGGGCTACAAGGATCTCCCCCGTCCGATATAAACCGATGGAGAGGATGACGAGACCCCCACGCAGCTTGGCCAATGCAAAAATTGGCCGATCCTGTGGCCGAAAAATCTTCTTCGTGTTGAGGTGGCCGGGAGCACACCAACGGTACCTCATGAAGGTATGACCACAACACCACCTACACAAGTACAACCATCGTCTGTGCTGCTTGCTGAGATTGAGAGACATGAGGAAGGAGGGCCAACCGTTCCGCCGGCAGATGATGCCATCTGCCCCATGGAAGATGATAGGGATCATGACATGGAGGATGCCGACGATGACCCTAACCAGTATTTCAATAATTCCTTTGACAACGAAGTAATAACGAGTCAACCATATGAATATGAGATGCATGTACCAGAGCCGGAACGTCCTCGGGAATGCAAGAAGTCTTTGTTCATGCAATCCTCGCAGGACACGCCTCCAGATGCCGGCTCCACCCAAGCTCAACTACTTAGCCAGAGTCGTCCAATGCTGAGCCCGACAACACTAGGGGTGGTGCTCAGGGAGGGTCTGACAGACCCACCAGCACCTCAGCCCACCAAGAAGAAGCAGAGGAAGAGACCGGCAGCAAGAAAATCCAATAAAGCTAGCAATGTTGGTTCCAGCAGCCAGCAGCCTTCGACCAAGGTTGACCATGTACCGATGAAACATGCGCCATTAATCCATGTCGCGGGAGAGCCAATGGTACCGGCGAATGCACTAGCTGCCATAGAAGGGGATCTCAGGAGACTCCATGACCATGTGCTTTTGACAGAGAGAAGCCTCCTCACCTCGGATGATCCAGGATACCCACTTTATACGGTTCATGTGCTGAGCAGTTGCAAGATGTATGTCCACACATGCCTGCGGACCTCTTCTTCCTGAGGTTTGATTACATCTTCCAGATGTTTCAAATGAGGACACTCGATTTTACGTTCGTCCGCCTATATGCGCTGCACATGAACTACATCGTCAGGAGAGAGCAAGTCACCGGTCTTGCGGTCGCGGACCCATACTACATGCATGAGGGCTTCTTGTCAGTCAACGACGCCAACCGTCAATATGTGAGTCAGTACATCGAAGAATTCTTGGTCAGCAATAAGGACAAAGAAACGATTCTCCTACCTTATCATCCCAGGTAGGTCATTCGCGGATAGCACTATAACACATACATCCTTTCGTGCATTTCAATAGCTACTTTGCACGCATGGAGGCTAAGCTTGATCGTGTATTTTGCACAGCGGGGGCTGTCATGCCGTTCTCATTATTCTTTACCCGCTTACTCCCGCGCTCTATATTTGGACCCGTCGAAGAACATACAGAAGAAAGATTACACACACATAAAGTATGTTCTGGACAGAGCTATGTTGGGCTTCAGCATGCGGGGTGGCTGCATCCAACACAAAAAAACAAACAAGGTCGGGCTTTGTTTCAGCCACAAGACTGACTTCTGTTGCATCCAACAACCGGCAAGAAGTGAGAATGATGGATTCTACGTCATCCATCTAATGATGGAGTACAGAAGGGATGTGCAATCACTTTGCATGAAATCTTCATCCGATACCCATATCCAGAGATGGGCCGAAGCCTTTGGAGCCGTGCCGGATAATCGACTTCGAAATGATTTCTACCGGATCCAACAGGAAATTGCGTCCATCATCATCAAAGATGTCCTCGAAGAGAATGGGATGTTCTACGCCGGCCCAATATCGCGAGCTGACGTCCGAACCCGCATTGCCCTACAGCGTCAGGACATGACGCCTTTCACTAAGCTTGGGTCTGTCCTCCCGGATATGGACAGATGGGAAGAGTGCACTGCTTAAAAACAATGTGTCTGTTTAGTTACTTGTTACTTTTTGTACGACGAAACTTCGAATCTCTCAGTACGACGAAACTATTAGATGTATGGTGCCGCGCTCTAGTTAATTACTTTCGGTACGATAAAATTTGTTAACTATGTTTACTATATATGTTGCTTCTATTTCATAACTGTTTTGTTGAATTCGCTTCATGGTATATATATGTGCATCTCTGATAGGTATATAGATCAACGATGGCGAGGAAGTGGTATGCCGTGTATGTAGGGCATGTTCCGGGTGTGTATGATGAGTGGCCAGAGTGTCAGGCCCAAGTCTCTGGCTTCTCCGGTGGAAGCCAGAAAGGGTTTGATAGCAGAGCGGAAGCCGAAGCTAGTTACTTGAGATTCATAGCAAAACAGGGGATTCAGAACCAGCGCCGCTACAAAAACTACTACATAATACCGCTTTTGATCATCGTGATTGCTCTATCGTGTATGTCTTAGTTTAGGTAGATGATGAAACATGTGTCTACGGTGACAATGTAAGATACATGTCATCATTATATCTTGTATCGCTATTTCGAGATGATGGTGATATCGACATCATTTGTGTTGAGACTATGTTGATATGATGAGACTATGTTGTACCACTTCGATGATGATGATGAGATATTCCTTTTTCATATAGTTCCAGTGTATGTGTATGTTGTAACTGTATAAAACATGTAAACATACGAATACAGCAACATAAAAAAAGAAAATACTAGCAGTAGCGTGGGGTATTGGAGTAGTAGTAGCGCTGCTTACCAGTAGCGTTTGTTTGTTGGGCCACGCTACTAGCATTAGCAGTAGCGATGGGCAGAGGCGCGCTACTGCTAGATACAGATAGCAGTAGCGCTGGTTCAAACAAGCGCTACTGCTAAAAAATAGCTGTAGCGCCATAACAGTAGCGCGCCTACCCGTGCTACTAATAGCCAAATAACCAGCGCTATTGGTAAGAGTTTTCCTAGTAGTGTATGTTAGCTTATGCCTCTCCTTCAAATAGAATTGCAGTAGTGATTATCGGTCTAGTAACGTAGTCAATTGCTTAGGGACAATTTCACAACTCCTACCACTACTTTTCCACACTCACTTTATTTACTTTATTGTTTCTTTATCTAAACATCCCATAGTTTATATTTACGTGTTCTTTATTATCTTGCAAACCTATCCAACAACACATACAAAGTACTTCTAGTTTCATACTTGTTTTAGGTAAAGCGAACACTAAGCGTGTGTAGAGTCGTATCAGTGGCAGATAGGACTTGAGAGAATATTTGTTCTACCTTTAGCTCCTCGTTGGGTTCGACACTCTTACGGATTACAACTATCCCGTATACTTGCGGGTTATCATCCCCCCATCTGGGGGGGAGTGGAGCGAGTGGGGAGTGGGGGTTGTGGAGCAGTTAG
>NC_041393.1:635403336-635413178 GCF_002162155.2 Triticum dicoccoides
TTCCTTTTTCTCTTTATTTTTGTTAGCTTTGTTTTCTATTTTTATTCTTTTCCCTTTTTCCGTTTTACTTATTTTAGAGCATTTTAGCATTTTCTAAACATGTGTTTTCTCCACTATAATTACCTATGTAATATTTGGCACAAACCGAACATTTTTGTTTTAATGTTTGAAAACTTTTGTTGTTTGCCATGTTTTGAATTTGATTTTTGAACCGGTTTTGAACTACCAAGAAATTAGCAACTGTAACGGAGGTGACGTGGCACCATTAGCAGAGTTTCACTGTAGCTTAATTATTCGGTCATCACACAATCGCTCATATCTAGACCTGGCCACGGTATACCCGACCCGGCCGGCCCGACCCGACACGGCTCGACCTTGCCCATGGGTCGGGCCTGGGCCTGAGATCTAAGCCCGGTGCCCGGGCCAGGCCGGGCTCGGGCCCAGCATATTTGCGGTTTAGGGAATGGCCCGGTCCGGCTGGCTTTCGCACTGATGGGCCAGGCCTGGGCCTGATATTTAGTCCCGATGCTCGGGCTGGGCCAGGCCCGGGCCCAGGTTTTTTGCATCGGGTTTGTTTGGCCCAGTCCGAAGCCCGGCCCGGCCCGACATTTGGCCAGGTATACTCATATCCCCTATTACAACAAATGTGCTTCACTGCATAACAAACATCAATTATCATTAATCAAGCTGGCTAGGTAGAGAATAAGTTTGATGATGGCCAAAATAATGGTTCAATTAACAACAGGATTCTGCATCACAATTGAATCTTTGGTTAGTCGGTTGCTAAAGTAGGTTATTTTATTTTACTATATTCTTTTATTTAAATAATATTTGTGTACTATGGTATCCCTAAATATAGTTTGAAATAAGCATGAGGGAGTTAATTAATGGTGGTGCATGTGTTGCTAGTGTCATGTTTTTTATGGATACAATTTGGGTAGCAGAAAAATGTTACGACGTCGGCTGAAGTTGGTCATGGGCCCATTTGTTGAATTGCGGTAGAGAGAGCCCCGGGGCCCACTTTTGGGTGGTTAACCCCAGTGCTCACTCTGAGTTGTCTCAAGAAAAAAAAAGTGCTCGCTCGAATGGAGGCGTCGTCCACATCTCAGTGCGTGAGCAGACCGGACTGGCAGCCGCCGCGGCGGCCGGAAGTAAGGTTACCGGACCAGGTCGAGGCGACGAGAGCTCGCTCCAGGCAAGCGGCGGAGAAGCGAGCGGCGGAGAGGCCCCGGCGGGCGTGAACCTGACGAGGGCTCGCATTGGAGGAACGGCGGGCGGAGTTGAGGAGGCGGCGGCGGCGGCGGCGAGGAGGAACAATTTATTTTCGCCCACGACTCGGGTAATTTATTTTCTCCCCTCAATCCCCCACCCCCTCCCCACCCCCCGTCACAGTTTTCCTGTTAATTAAGAGGAAATTGGATATATGTGTCAAGTTAATTGTTCGCGCCGGATAATCTTGGAGTCCTGCTAATTTCGACCACTCCCTAAAAGAACAAATTTTGATGACAACTCGGTTTCCAAAGCAACAGAATAATAAATTTATTACAACTCCGCCATGTAATACAGTTTGAAGTCTGATACTTATGCAACATGAATTTTTCTCTATATATATTTATATACAATACGTTGAATCATTGCAGTGTATTTTCCAGGCCAGGTCTTTTCATCGCCATCGCCGTATGGAACGGACCTCAACTTACGATTCCCTGCTCGGGACCTGGAGTATTATGGCGTCTGATGGAGAAACTCCGACAGGCGCGGTCTTGGATCGGTTCTTGTTACATGCATCTAGGTTGTATGGAAGCGTGGAGAGCGTTCTCTGTGCTGGGGCAGCCATTGGTTTATGCTGGGCAGCGTGGCGGTACTACGAGCGCACCGTGTGCCTGCGCAGCTACGGTCGTGACATGACCGCCTGCAGCAAACAGGCAGTCAGCCCGGTGGTCGGCCGCGACAGCGAGATAGACCGTGTCATCTCCATCCTCTGCCGCAAGACCAAGAACTGTGCCGCGCTGGTCGGTGCTGCAGGAGTAGGCAAGACAGCCATCGCCGAGGGCCTTGCACAGCGCATCGCTGCCGGGAAGGTCCCTGCAGCACTTGCCGGGGCTCGCGTTGTGGATGTTGATCTCGGGGCGATGGTGGCCGGGACCATGTTCCGTGGCATGTTCGAGGAACGCTTGAAAGGCGTGATAAAGAAGGCGGAGGATTCAGGTGGCAAGATAGTTCTATTCATCGACGAGATGCACACGCTTCTCGGCGCCGGTGCAGTGAGGGGGGGATGCCAGGATGCTGCCAATATGCTGAAGCCGGCGTTGGCCCGTGGTCGCATCCGCTGTGTGGGTGCGACGACTTTTGATGATTACCGTAAGTACATTGAGAAGGATGCCGCACTCGAGCGGCGGTTCCAGAAGGTGCACGTTGAGGAGCCTAGCGCGCAGGCCACCATTGCCATGCTGCGGGCGCTAAAGCAGCAGTATGAACAGCACCATGGCTTAGAAATCCAAGATGCCGCTCTTGTTGCTGCCGTACAGCTCGCTGGCCGCTACATCACCGGTGAGGAATTAATTTTTTTCCTTTTGTTTCCAGAGGTGATTAGTAGATGCATGAACTCATCTAGTTTATTATAGGAAGCGTAATGAAACATGAAGGGAAGAAACAGGGTTATATATGATCTTTAATTGGTTATTATGGTCAGATGTCCATTCTTGTTAAGGTCCACTAGCTCACATTCTAATTAAACTATCTGCTCAATTGTTCTGATGTGCAATTGAAGGGCAGAATTATTGCATGAGACTGTTGTGGAGCACCCATGTCGCAACCCATGCATTCAGTTTAATTTGGTTTAACTAATGTATATAAATCATGTTTACGGTATTGAATAAATTCATGATAGTTCAGATGCATCAATTAATGGAGCAGGTGCTTTCTTTCTGCCGAGTTGTATATATGTTGGAGTTAATTGACAGATTTTATTGATGTCTATACTGTAGGTCGTCAATTTCCTGATAAGGCAATTGACCTGATTGATGAGGCTTGTGCCACAGCAACCAAAACAATGATGCGAGTTGGCGACCAAAAAGAGAATGTTAACACTGTGCAGTGTAGCTCTAAAAATGCAGTGAAGGAGGCAATTGTTTGCTCTAATCATGTAGCTCAAGTAGGCATTCTCTTCCTAATGACAGTTTTGTACTGTTTTGATCGACGAGATATGCTTGTCATGCAAATTTTAACAATGTTATTTGAAGGTTGTGAGCCAGTGGACTGGAATTCCTGTCACTGCACTTGACCAAGAGGAGAAGGATAGACTAATTCACCTAGCGAGCAGACTGCGGGAGCGAGTTGTTGGCCAGGATGAGGCTGTAAATCTGGTTGCACAAGCAGTGTTACGTTCCAGAGCCGGCTTTGATCAGCCTGGACAACCCATAGGCTCTTTTCTCTTCTTAGGCTTGTCTGGTGTTGGAAAGACAGAGCTTGCAAAAGCTCTTGCTGTGCAGCTATTTGACAGCGAGAAGATGTTAGTTCGCTTTGACATGTCTGAATATGTTGACAGGGGATCTGTGCTGCGTCTCATCGGAGCACCTCCAAGGTTTAATTTGTATATCTTTTTGAACATGCATTACTTTCTCATATCATACTTTAATTTCGCTGATCGTAGTTGCTTTATTTGTTCCTTCTTAAAGCTATGAAGGCCATGAAGACGGTGGACAATTGACGGAGAAAATCAGGAGACGTCCATACAGTGTTATCCTTTTTGATGAGGTGGAGAAGGCAGATCCATCGGTGTTGAACCTCTTTATTCAACTTCTGGATGATGCTGTGTTGACAGATGGGAAAGGCCGGACCGTAGATTTCAAGAACACCATCATCATTATGACCTCAAATCTAGGAGCGGAGCACCTAACAGCAGGAATGGCTGGAAAAATCACAATGGAAGCTGCACGCGACCTTGTGATGCATCAGGTTTGTGTATACAGGAGACTGTTGTTGTGAAGTCTCCAGTAGATGCATGCTGAATGGTGTGTACATTTGTTCTTGCAGGTCCAGAAACACTTCAAACCTGAGCTTCGCAACAGAATGAGTGAGATTGTTATATTTGAGCCACTTTCGCTCGACAAACTGAAGGAGATTGTGAAAATTCAGATGGAGAGCATTGTCGCCAGCGTAGCTAGCAAGGGCATCTCTCTATCTGCGAGCGATGCCGCTCTGGACGTGGTTTTGTCGGAATCATACAACCCAGTAAGTGCAGCTTCCTTTCAAACCTGAGGCATTATTAGGCTCATGTTTAAGGTAACAATGTTTATGTTTTGGTAACCATCAATGCTTAATTTGTCCCGCACCCGCAGATGTATGGCGCAAGGCCTGTAAAGAGGTGGTTGCTGAAGAATGTGATGACTGATCTCTCCGAGATGCTGGTCAATGGACAAATTAGTGAAGGCTCGTCAATCTCCATTGATGCTGCCAATGAGAAGACGCTCAAGTTTGAAGTGTTGAAGGTGTCAGATCCGCGACCCAAGAGTCTGACGGTCAAACTCCCTGGTAACTGCGAGACTGTGTAGCTTTCTTTATAGCACGGCGACTAGGATGTTGGATATTCTGTGTAGTTTTTGGTTCATCAGTGTCATGTGGAGTACTACGTGATAATTCAACGCAGAAAAGTGCACTCGCACTTGCTGAACAGGGTCTCCTTCGTTGTAAGGAAAATGGGGATCTCAATTGTGTCGTGTCCACTTTGTATAGTTTGTTTAAGGAAAAAAGCTTCTCCCTGTTAGTTTGCACCTCCTCTAGTTTCTACAATAGCTAGTTGATGGCGTGATTGGCACGTGCGATGGACAAACTGGGCACGTGCTCAGAGCAGTACAAGCTCTTTGCCATTGTAGTTTATAGCAGTAACTGCTTCTTACATCTAACGCTAAAGAATATTATTAGGATGTACCACAGTAGAACTTAACAATTTATCTTTGGTTCCATGATGTGCTGGATGAAGCAAATTGGGGATGATTCTCAATAGCGGCAAGGAGTTCAGAATGAATAAATTGATCAAACTGTGCAATCCATTTATGATCCATCCCCCGTTTGACCTATAAAAAGTTACGAGTCCACTAATGCTTAGAAAAGTTAGACTAGTTTTGAACGACTGCTTGGAAGAAAGAAAATAGTTGGTCAAAATTTTCAACCTTTGAATCAAACTGTTGTCAGTTGGCACATTGTAGGATTAGACCAACCAATGAATGGTACAGGGAAGGAGGAAATTCAGGGACCAGCTTTTGTTATCCTTTTATAAGAATATACTGTTAGGAAATTCCATGCACCTCAAGCTTTTCACCATGAGAGGATCCTCCCACCACCATTCCAGTCACTCGAGGGCCCGGTTCTTCCAACGTGCCGAGGGCAGCTGCCTTCAATTGTTAATTTTTTTCTGCCCCATCTATATGTAGTCGGCATTCAATGCATTTTAGCATCTGTATCTACTCCTAGTACTCATTATTTTCTCTTTCCATTTAATTGAAAATAAATACTCTACTTCACCGCAAGCCAGCATTGTACATATATAACTTTGCAAGATACTCCCTCCGTTCCAAAATAGATGACTCAACTTTGTACTAACTTTGTACTAAAGTTAGTACAAAGTTGAGTCATCTATTTTGGAACGGAGGGAGTACATGCCAAGGCATATGCACCTGAAACGCCATTGAGATTTTACTGCTCCGGCCTCCTCTTCCATCCACAAACAACCAGCATGTGTTCACTCACACCCAGATGTAATTTGTATAGGTTACCCTTTTCCTCAGTTGCATGGTTTTATTATCTAGCTAGCTAATCATTTTTGTTCGGCATGGGAGGTACTGAGACATACAAGGGCATCGTTTCCACCTTTTCTTCCCTCTATTGTACATATGCACCTAATTCACCGCTCCTTCCCTCTATCTGCCTCCTCTTGCAATCACAGACAAAAACACGAAGTCACGCAAATGCAGATGCAATTTGTATGGGTTACTCTTGTCTTCAGTTACATAGCTAGTTTTATCCACCTAGCTAGTTAACCATTTTTGTTCGGCATGGGAAGTACTGGGACGCGTGTCGTTCCCACCTTTTCTTCAAGCTCCAGCAGCACGAGTGTTTCTTGTTGCTGATAAATGTGGTACTTGTAAGAAGTATTTCCTATTGTGCGCTGAAAAAGCTTGTACATGATCTGTTCTGCTGCCATCAAAACAATTATGATGGCTATCAAGATCAAACCTCGCAATTAGGGATAGATCTTTTGGTGACAGAACCGATCCTGTTCAATATATAGGTATCTTTAGCGGCTCACACCTTACACCTACTGCTCACTATCTTTTATGAACCTCGGCCTGCAATGCAAGCACTCTGTGCACCTAATGACCAGGTAAGTGTCGGTGATCCATACATAATCTGGTTAGTAACTGGCAACATTTCTTTCATTTTCTGCTACTCAGTGTCAATGGAGTGTTAGTACGTTCATTGTTTTACTGAACTCCACTTCCTATTGTCTCTTTTCTGAATAAAAGGTACTCCCTCCGTCCGAAAAAATTTGTCATCAAAATAGATAGAAAGAGATGTATCTAAAACTAATATGCATCTAGATACATCCTCTTCTATTCATTTTGATGACAAGTATTTCCAGATGGAGGGAGTACAAGCTTTGTCTAACTTCAGCGAATAAAGCAAGAGTTTAAGTACATGAAAAAAACAAGAAAAAAATATCTTCATCTGGACATCTGCCTCTCAATTGCTAATGCTCATCCTTGATCTTGGTGATATAGCACTGTTGGCATAGCCTTTGGGATTTGGAAAACCAATCACATTATTTTTTACAAATCTCTCATGATGCAAGCATACAAGTGTTGCGAACTTGCGATCATTGTTCGCCGTTTGGTTCTGTCGATTGTGAATAATAGTTGCCCTAAATTACTTTAAACCGGCAACATTTTTTCTCTACTAAATCTCTTATCAAGGATCTTAATTGAAGTCGGAGAAACTTAGCCTTTCAAAGATTGTCCTTCAAACAGAATGAAAAGTATGGCATGCATATATGAAAACCACACATAAGAGAATGGGAAAAAACTGACCAAACTACGTCAGCCAACCATATACTCCCTCCGTCCCAAAATTCTTGTCTTAGATTTGTCCAAATACGGATGTATCAAGTCATGTTTTTAGTATTAGGTACATCCGTATCTAGACAAATCTAAGACAAAAATTTTGGGACGGAGGGAGTATATTTTATTACATGGATGTAATTTCACATGAGAAAAATCACATGTACTACTGGTTAGGTTTTCAAGTGAAAACTTCACGTCAGGGTATAGGGAATTGATAGGTTGCAGAATAATTTTACACTCACCTAATTATCTTCCATGCCGAACAGTACTTTCACCGGTTGATGGAAAGAGAGAAAAGGAGTGCTAGGAGTAGACAAAGAGGCTTAGATGAATTGAATGCCAAGTTACTATAGATGGAGTAAACAAATTAAGAAGTATCGTGTGGAAGAGAGAGGACATTTAATTTATTGAACATTGCATTCTTGTATCAGCCAACATACTGCTCTCCTGGACATCCCGACGCCGAGGCGGCGCGGGCTCGCCACCGTGGCCTCTCTCGTCGCGTGGTCCCTTTGGCGGCACCGTAACGCCGTCATCTTCGACAAGATTGCGCCCTCCCTGCCATCACTTATAGTTGCAATCAAGGATGAAGCTTGCTCTTGGGCCATGGCCGGAGCTCGAGGAATGAACTTAGGGCTAGCTGTAACCTGATTGTGTCTTTTGGGAGCTGAGCAACCCTCTGTCTTCTGCTCATCTCGCCACCATAGTGTCGCCGTTATTGTGCACGTCTTTGTGGTGACCTGTAATTTCTAAAACTTTTTCCCCTATCAATGCAATGATACGCCATCTAGGCGTATTTGAGAAAAAAGGAAAAAAAACATAGTGTACACTTGCAAAGAAATGTTTCAAAATCACTTCTTTTTTTACGGAGGAACAAAACTTAGGTTTCTCTAGATGCCTATGATAAAACTACACTGAGATGCATATAATCCAATCCATGTTACTAAAGATACCTAGATAAGATGTGAGGATTATCTTTTGGTAAGAAAAAGTCTCTAGATTTTTTTTTTGCGGGTGAAATAGCTACTTCACTGCGAGCCAGCATTGTACATACATAATTTTGCAAGATGTATGCCAGGGCATAAGCACCTAAGATAACATTGAGGTTTGACTGCTGACGCCTCGAATTCCAAACGCAAACAAACATCATGCGTTCACCGCACGCACACCCAGATGTAATCTGTATAGGTTATTTGTTTTCTTCAGTTACGTGGATGTGTCACCTAGATAGCTAACCATTTTTGTTGGGCATGGAAGGTAACTAGAGCCAAAAGCGCGCTTTGCTGCGCCATCTTGCATTGACATTATTTTGTCGGACAACTCATACGGGAAAAATGGATCATTGTCGCTCACACTGGGCATCACAATCTGTTGTGTCATATACTCCCAACATTCCAACTTTCAAAATAAGTGTCACATTAGAAAGTGTAATATTTCTCAAATGGGCTTGAATTTGTAAAGTCAACGATTATGAAGAGGAGGTGTACAATTAGTAGCATATGGACATCCTTGCTTGATATTTTCAACACCCCAATTCTCAGCAAGAGATGAAACAAATAAGCATCTTTTGATAAGGCCAATACATCACTTTTAAAATCTATATGAATTTTTATTTATTTCCATACTTGGATGGGAAGGACAGACCAAAATTACTATTCTTGTCTATATAATGATGAGAAAGGATGAGCAACAATATTTCAGACCCAAGAGGACAATAGACAAGTGAGCATACGTTTCAGGAACATCACAATCACATAGATGGAACAAAATTCTTATGGAATCGAGGACATCTTTGTAATATTTTTCACAAGCAATCGATGTCTCGTATATTAACATACGGGGAAGTGGTATAAACGTTGATCCAAAATAATCATGATCGATCTTACATGTACATATACATAAATGACAGATGAGAGTAGAAGCTTTTTTAAGAGATGTCTCTGCTAATTGTTCATCATAGCACATCAAGGCAACCTTGGGTTATTACCAAATTGTGATCAGCAGAGAAACCATACAGAAAATCAATATAAAAATATAAATTCTCTTAGTTAAAGGGAGTGGTCAATATTGTTTAACAATGAAAAACCATACATGCAATCCGAACAATGACACCATACATGCAGTCGGGTGACTATGTATTCAATGAACTTCCTTGAACTCAATGTTTAACATCCAGCAGAATTTAGATATGGACAATACTACAAGCTCAATATATATTGGTGTTTTTGGAAAAACATAATATATATTAGTGTTAATTTAGATATTTTACTTATAAACATCAAATTGTACAAACATTCACGCAATATAACAATTTGATAGGACTGGTATCATACCAAAAAATCCTAGTAAATCTAGCACGGGTCGAACAATAGCACCATTATCAACTGAAAATTTGACAGTTTATCCCTGATGAAGAATGGCATCGATACAAACTACAAGTGTGAGCTGAGTTCAACCATTCACCTATTAACAGGACTTGAAAGTAGCCGACTCTCACAAATAACAAGTTGGTTCTGCTTGGCTTCACGTTATACAATCAGCTCATCCAACACAAAAAAATCAAGATAGAAAGCATCGTGCAACTAAATAAAAGAACCATGCAATGGATAAAGCAATGGTAGCAGCACCAGCTCACCTCGCTCTGCATTCCGGCGTGTCACCTGGTGCCTGTGGCAGCATACATCACAATGAGACTGAACCGAAGGCAGATAGGGAAGAGTGCAT
>NC_041393.1:635546356-635551666 GCF_002162155.2 Triticum dicoccoides
GTTGCAAACAATCACACACTAGCTATCTTCGTGTATCTCCTCGCCTCGCTTTTCCATCTCGGAGATGCATGCGTGATATGTTCACATAAGAAACGAAAAAACACACACTCTCTCTCTAATTTATCGTTTGTTGTCACTTTCTCTTTCACATGCATACTCTTTTTGCACACTTACTCATTCTCCTTCACACGCACTTGATCTGTCTCGACTGAGGCACTCTCCTTGGTCCATAGCATATAGATTTATTGAAAAGTCAAACATCACAAAGTTTGACCATGTACGTGGAGAAAAAGAATTACATCTAGTACGCCAAACATATACCATTAGATTCACCATGAGATGTAGTTTTGTATAATGTATCTTTGGTATTGTAGATATAAATAACATTTGCGTAAACCTGATCAAAGTTTCCAAAGTTTGACTTCTAAAAAATTTACATGCACCGCATTATCGAGCAGATGGAATATCTCTTTCCCCCTCTCAGCTATCTGACGCACCACTCAGCCTTATCGGGGCTCCTCAATCTCTCTCAAACTTTATTGGTCAGTTTGGTTCGTGACCTGACCCTCGTGCATTGATGGCCGGTACTGCCTGGTGTGGATGTGAGATGTAAAATATTTCTGCTTCGCCAGGCTTGTGTGGCGCTGAAGCATTTGGTTCATGCCTGGGCCAGGCAAAGCATCAACGTCCCATCAATCAATCCATGCATCAATTATTTAATGCTAATATCCATCCCTGTTGTTGTTAGCCTCGTGGCCGCCCGACCAGGAACGGCCAGGCGTTCGAAATTGGTCGCCTGGGCCAGGCTACTTGCAGTGTCTGGAGTTCAGCTAAGCTAATTAAAGTGCAAGGGAACCCAGGCCAGGCGGGCTTTCTTTTTCACAGGGTAGCAACCAAACAAGAGTGCATGAAATCAAGACACAACCCCAGGCCAGGCAAAAGATGCCCAGGACCAGGCAAAAGATGCCCAGGACGCAAGCCAAACTGGCCTTATATCTCCCTGGTTCACACATACACATGTATCGCTCGCGCTATACATATAGACCCATCCAACACTCTCCGCCCTTGTTCTCTCTCCATGTGATACACACCCCCCTAAGTACCCCCTCACTCCATCATAGGCACAAGCACTCCCCCCCCCTCCTAAGTATGATTATCTCTTACTAGCCATCAGGAACTCACATATTGTCTCCTTCCATCCATACGTCTATCTCGATATCTCTCGGGGCATCTTCTATCGCGCACACACCTTGTAACTCGATCTCCCACCCATGTAGTCCCATCACGATCTCCAGGGGATCTCTCTATGACAAGCATACACTCTCTCCTCCCCATGTCTGCATTTTCTCCGTACGTCTCTCTCAACCTCTCTCCCTTGTTTGTCAGACCCCTCTTGCCCACGTGCTAGGGGTCTTGCTCTCTCGGTTCCAAACAACCACACACTATCTCCTCACCTTGCCTCCGTTGTTGAAGATGCATGTGTGATATGTTTGCATAAGACACGCATGCTTTTTCTCTACTTTTATCATGTGTTGTCCTCTCTCTCTCTCTCACTCTCCCTCTCTCTAGTTAGGGACTCTGTCACATCCATAAGCATATGGATGTTTTGAAAAGTCAAACCTCAGAAAAGTTTGACCATATATATGTGGAGAAAAACATTTACATCTGGAACGATCATTAGATTCATCACAACATGTACTTACTGTTGGAAATATGCCCTAGAGGCAATAATAAAAGGGTTATTATTATATTTCCTTGTTCATGATAATTGTCTTTTATTCATGCTATAACTATATTATCCGGAAATCGTAATACACGTGTGAATACATAGACCATAACATGTCCCTAGTGAGCCTCTAGTTGACTAGCTCGTTGGTCAACAGATAGTCATGGTTTCCTGACTATGGACATTAGATGTCATTGACAACGGGATCACATCATTAGGAGAATGATGTGATGGACAAGACCCAATCCTAAGCATAGCACAAGATCGTGTAGTTCGTTTGCTAGAGCTTTTCCAATGTCAAGTATCCTTTCCTTAGACCATGAGATCGTGTAACTCCCGGATACCGTAGAAGTGCTTTGGGTGTACCAAACGTCACAACGTAACTAGGTGACTATAAAGGTGCACTACAGGTATCTCCGAAAGTGTCTGTTGGGTTGACACGGATCGAGACTGGGATTTGTCACTTCGTATGACGGAGAGGTATCTCTAGGCCCACTCGGTAATGCATCATCATAATGAGCTCAAAGTGACCAAGTGGTTGGTCACAGGATCATGCATTACGGTACGAGTAAAGTGACTTTCCGGTAACGAGACTAAACAAGGTATTGGGATACCGACGATCGAGTCTCGGGCAAGTAACGTATCGATTGACAAAGGGAATTGTATACGGGGTTGTCTAATCCTCGACATCGTGGTTCATCCGATGAAATCATCGAGGAGCATGTGGGAGCCAACATGGGTATCTAGATCCCGCTATTGGTTATTGCCCGAGAACCGTCTCGGTCATGTCTACGTGTCTCCCGAACCCGTAGGGTCTACACACTTAAGGTTCGGTGATGCTAGGGTTGTATGAATATGAGTATGCAGCATACCGAATGTTGTTCGGAGTCCCGGATGAGATCCCGGATGTCACGAGGAGTTTCGGAATGGTCCGAAGGTAAAGAATTATATATAGGAAGTGGTATTTCGGCCATCGGGAAAGTTTCGGGGTCACCCGGTATTGTACCGGGACCACCAGAAGGGTCCCGCGGGTCCACCGGGTGGGGCCACCCATCCCGGAGGGCCCCATGGGCTGAAGTGGGAGGGGAACCAGCCCATAGTAGGCTGGTGCGCCCCCTAGGCCCAACCCCTGCGCCTAGGGTTGAAACCCTAGGGTGGGGGCGCACCACATGCCTTGGGGGGCACTCCACCCCCCCCTGGCCGCCGCCCCCTTGGGAGATTGGATCTCCCAGGGCCGGCGCCCCCCTGGGGGCCTATATAAAGGAGGGCAAGGGGGAGAGCAGCCGCACCCTATGCATTGGCGCCTCCCTCCCCCTGCTACACCTCGTCCTCCTCCCGCAGCAGCTTGGCGAAGCCCTGCCGGAGTTCTGCTGCATCCACCACCACGCTATTGTGCTGCTGGATCATCATCAACCTCTCCTTCCCCCTTGCTGGATCAAGAAGGAGGAGACGTCTCCCGTCCCGTACGTGTGTTGAACGCGGAGGTGCTGTCCGTTCAGCACTTGGTCATCGGTGATCCGAATCACGGCGAGTACAACTCCATCATCACCATCCCCTTGAACGCTTCCGCACGCGATCTACAAGTGGTATGTAGATGCAATCTCTCTCCCTTGACTCGTTGCTTAGATGAACTCATAGATGGATCTTGGTGAAACCATAGGAAAAAATTTAATTTTCTGCAACGTTCCCCAACAGTGGTATCAGAGCTAGGTCTATGCGTAGTTCTCTATTGCACGAGTAGAACACAATTTTGTTGTGGGCGTAGATCTTGTCAACTTGCTTGCCGCTACTAGTCTTATCTTGCTTCAGCGGTATTGTGGGATGAAGCGGCCCGGACCAACCTTACACGTACGCTTACGTGAGACAGGTTCCACCGACTAACATGCACTAGTTGCATAAGGTGGCTGGCGGGTGTCTGTCTCTCCCACTTTAGTTGGAGCGGATTTGATGAAAAGGGTCCTTATGAAGGGTAAACAGAAGTTGACAAAAATCACGTTGTGGTTATTCGTAGGTAAGAAAACGTTCTTGCAAGAACCCAATTGCAGCCACGTAAAAGATGAAACAACAATTAGAGGACGTCTAACTTGTTTTTGCAGCAATTGTCATGTGATGTGATATGGCCAGAAGTTGTGATGAATGATGAATGATATATTGTGATGTATGAGATCATGTTCTTGTAATAGGAATCACGACTTGCATGTCGATGAGTATGACAACCGGCAGGAGCCATAGGAGTTGTCTTTATTTTTTGTATGACCTGCGTGTCATTGAAGAACGCCATGTAAATTACTTTACTTTATTGCTAAACGCGTTAGCCATAGAAGTAGAAGTAGTCGTTGGCGTGACAACTTCATGAAGACACGATGATGGAGATCATGATGATGGAGATCATGGTGTCATGCCGGTGACAAGATGATCATGGAGCCCCGAAGATGGAGATCAATGGAGCTATATGATATTGGCCATATCATGTCACTACTATATAATTGCATGTGATGTTTATTATGTTTATGCATCTTGTTTACTTAGAATGACGGTAGTAAATAAGATGATCCCTTACAACAATTTCAAGAAGTGTTCTCCCCTAACTGTGCACCGTTGCTAAAGTTCGTCGTTTCGAAGCACCACGTGATGATCGGGTGTGATAGATCCTTACGTTCACATACAACGGGTGTAAGACAGTTTTACACATGCAAAACACTTAGGGTTAACTTGACGAGCCTAGCATGTACAGACATGGCCTCGGAACACGAAGACCGAAAGGTCGAACAAGAGTCATATGGAAGATACGATCAACATGAGAATGTTCACCGACGATGACTAGTCTGTCTCACCTGATGATCGGACACGGCCTAGTCGACTCGGATCGTGTAACACTTAGATGACTAGAGGGATGTCTAATCTGAGTGGGAGTTCATTATAATAATTTGATTAGATGAACTTAATTATCATGAACTTAGTCTAAAACCTTTGCAAAATATGTCTTGTAGATCAAATGGCCAACGCTCATGTCAACATGAACTTCAACGCATTCCTAGAGAAAACCAAGATGAAAGATGATGGCAGCAACTATACGGACTGGATCCGGAACCTGAGGATCATCCTCATAGCAGCCAAGAAAGCATATGTCCTAGATGAACCGCTAGGTGAAGCACCCATCCCACAGAACCAAGATGTTATGAACGTTTGGCAGACACATGCTGATGATTACTCCCTCATTCAGTGCGGCATGCTTTACAGCTTAGAACTGGGGCTCCAAAAGCATTTTGAGCATCACGGAGCATATGAGATGTTCAAGGAGCTGAAACTAGCTTTGCAAGCTCATGCCTGGGTCGAGAGATATGACGTCTCCGACAAGTTCTATAGTTGTAAGATGGAGGAAAATAGTTCTGTCAGTGAGCACATACTCAAAATGTCTGGGTTGCACAACTGCATGACCCAGCTGAACATTAACCTCCCTGATGAGGCGGTCATTGACAAAATCCTTCAGTCGCTCCCACCAAGCTACAAGAACTTTGTGATGAACTACAATATGCAGGGGATGGTGAAGACCATTCCTGAAGTATTTTCAATGCTGAAGTCAG
>NC_041393.1:635553474-635556521 GCF_002162155.2 Triticum dicoccoides
ATGCTTTCTGGAAAAAGAGTTTCTCTCGAAAGAAGTAAGTGGGAGGAAAGTAGAACTCGATGAAGTACTACCTCTCGAACGGGAAAGTAGTGCAGCTCAGGAAAATGTTCCTGTGATGCCTACACCAACTGAAGAGGAAAATAATGATGATGATCAAGGTACTTCGGATCAAGTTGCTACTGAACTTCGTAGGTCCACAAGGACACGTTCCGCACCAGAGTGGTACGGCAACCCTGTCCTGGAAATCATGTTGTTAGACAACGGTGAACCTTCGAACTATGAAGAAGCGATGGCGGGCCCAGATTCCAACAAATGGCTTGAAGCCATGAAATCCGGGATAGAATCCATGTATGAAAACAAAGTATGGACTTTGACGGACTTGCCCGATGATCGGCGAGCGATAGAAAACAAATGGATCTTTAAGAAGAAGACGGACGCGGATGGTAATGTTACCGTCTATAAAGCTCGACTTGTCGCTAAGGGTTATCGACAAGTTCAAGGGATTGACTACGACGAGACATTCTGTCCCGTAGCGAAGCTAAAGTCCGTCCGAATCATGTTAGCAATTGCCGCATACTATGATTATGAGATATGGCAGATGGACGTCAAAACGGCTTTCCTTAATGGACATCTTAAGGAAGAACTGTATATGATGCAGCCGGAAGGTTTTGTCGATCCTAAGAATGCTAACAAAGTATGCAAGCTCCAGCGATCCATTTATGGGCTGGTGCAAGCATCTCGGAGTTGGAACATTCGCTTTGATGAGATGATCAAAGCGTTTGGGTTTATGCAGACTTATGGAGAAGCCTGCGTTTACAAGAAAGTGAGTGGGAGCTCTGTAGCATTTCTCATATTATATGTAGATGACATAATCTTGATGGGAAATGATATAGAACTTTTGGACAGCATTAAGGCCTACTTGAATAAGTGTTTTTCAATGAAGGACCTTGGAGAAGCTGCTTATATATTAGGCATCAAGATCTATAGAGATAGATCGAGATGCCTCATAGGTCTTTCACAAAGCACATACCTTGATAAGATTTTGAAGAAGTTCAAAATGGATCAGTCCAAGAAGGGGTTCTTGCCTGTATTGCAAGGTGTGAGATTGAGCTCAGCTCAATGCCCGACCACGGCAAAAGATAAAGAAGAGATGAGTGTCATCCCCTATGCTTCAGCCATAGATTCTATTATGTATGCCATGCTGTGTACCAGACCTGATGTAAACCTTGCCGTAAGTTTGGTAGGTAGGTACCAAAGTAATCCCGACAAGGAACACTGGACAGCGGTCAAGAATATCCTAAAGTACCTGAAAAGTACAAAGGACATGTTTCTCATTTATGGAGGTGACGAAGAGCTCACCGTAAAGGGTTACGTCGACGCTAGCTTCGACACAGATCTGGATGACTCTAAGTCACAAACTGGATACGTGTATATGTTGAATGGTGGAGCAGTAAGCTGGTGCAGCTGCAAGCAGAGCGTCGTGGCGGGATC
This sequence comes from Triticum dicoccoides, assembly GCF_002162155.2. Taxonomy (NCBI): domain Eukaryota; kingdom Viridiplantae; phylum Streptophyta; class Magnoliopsida; order Poales; family Poaceae; genus Triticum; species Triticum dicoccoides. The sequence continues at coordinate 635,554,966 of NC_041393.1, forward strand.
TACATGTGAAGCGGAGTACATGGCAGCCTCGGAGGAAGCGCATGAAGCAATTTGGGTGAAGGAGTTCATCACTGACCTAGGAGTCATACCCAATGCGTCGGGGCCGATCAAACTCTTCTGTCACAACACTGGAGCTATTGCCCTTGCCAAGGAGCCCAGGTTTCACAAGAAGACCAGGCACATCAAGCGTCGTTTCAACTCCATCCGTGAAAATGTTCAAGATGGAGACATAGATATTTGCAAAGTACATACGGATCTAAATGTCGCAGATCCGTTGACTAAACCTCTCTCGCGAGCAAAACATGATCAACACCAGAACTCTATGGGTGTTCGATTCATCACAATGTAACTAGATTATTGACTCTAGTGCAAGTGGGAGACTGTTGGAAATATGCCCTAGAGGCAATAATAAAAGGGTTATTATTATATTTCCTTGTTCATGATAATTGTCTTTTATTCATGCTATAACTGTATTATCCGGAAATCGTAATACACATGTGAATACATAGACCATAACATGTCCCTAGTGAGCCTCTAGACTAGCTCCTTGGTCAACAGATAGTCATGGTTTCCTGACTATGGACATTAAATGTCATTGACAACGGGATCACATCATTAGGAGAATGATGTGATGGACAAGACCCAATCCTAAGCATAGCACAAGATCGTGTAGTTCGTTTGCTAGAGCTTTTCCAATGTCAAGTATCCTTTCCTTAGACCATGAGATCGTGTAACTCCCGGATACCGTAGAAGTGCTTTGGGTGTACCAAACGTCACAACGTAACTGGGTGACTATAAAGGTGCACTACAGGTATCTCCGAAAGTGTCTGTTGGGTTGACACGGATCGAGACTGGGATTTGTCACTCCGTATGACGGAGAGGTATCTCTGGTCCCACTTTGTAATGCATCATCATAATGAGCTCAAAGTGACCAAGTGGTTGGTCACGGGATCATGCATTACGGTACGAGTAAAGTGACTTGCCAGTAACGAGACTGAACAAGGTATTGGGATACCGACGATCGAGTCTCGGGCAAGTAACGTACCGATTGACAAAGGGAATTGTATACGGGGTTGTCTAATCCTCGACATCGTGGTTCATCCGATGAAATCATCGAGGAGCATGTGGGAGACAACATGGGTATCCAGATCCCACTGTTGGTTATTGCCCGAGAACCGTCTCGGTCATGTCTACGTGTCTCCCGAACCCGTAGGGTCTACACACTTAAGGTTCGGTGATGCTAGGGTTGTATGAATATGAGTATGCAGCATACTGAATGTTGTTCGGAGTCCCGGATGAGATCCCGGACGTCACGAGGAGTTTCGGAATGGTCCGGAGGTAAAGAATTATATATAGGAAGTGGTATTTCGGCCATCGGAAAAGTTTCGGGGTCACCCGGTATTGTACCGGGACCACCGGAAGGGTCCCGGGGGTCCACCGGGTGGGGCCACCCATCCCGGAGGGCCCCATGGGCTGAAGTGGGAGGGGAACCAGCCCATAGTGGGCTAGTGCGCCCCCTAGGCCCAACCCCTGCGCCTAGGGTTGAAACCCTAGGG
>NC_041393.1:635556635-635576139 GCF_002162155.2 Triticum dicoccoides
GCCGCCGCCCCCTTGGGAGATTGGATCTCCCAGGGCCGGCGCCCCCCTGGGGGCCTATATAAAGGAGGGCAAGGGGGAGAGCAGCCGCACCCTCTGCATTGGCGCCTCCCTCCCCCTGCTACACCTCGTCCTCCTCCCGCAGCAGCTTGGTGAAGCCCTGCCGGAGTTCTGCTGCATCCACCACCACGCCGTCGTGCTGCTGGATCATCATCAACCTCTCCTTCCCCCTTGCTGGATCAAGAAGGAGGAGATGTCTCCCGTCCCGTACGTGTGTTGAACGCGGAGGTGCTGTCCGTTCAGCACTTGGTCATCGGTGATCCGAATCACGGCGAGTACGACTCCATCATCACCATCCCCTTGAACGCTTCCGCACGCGATCTACAAGTGGTATGTAGATGCAATCTCTCTCCCTTGACTCGTTGCTTAGATGAACTCATAGATGGATCTTCGTGAAACCGTAGGAAAAATTTTAATTTTCTGCAACGTTCCCCAACACTTACTTCATACTATCATTTATCTTTGGTATTGTACATATAAGTAATTTCTTTATAAACTTGGTCAAAGTTTTAAAAGTTTGACTTAAAAAATGTTGGAACTACTTATCGAACGGAGGGAGTAGCTCTTTCTCTCTCTCTCTTTGCTATCTCTCACGGGCCTCCCCTCTCACTCGAACTCTCTATACCGACGGATTATACGCTGACTGTGTTAGCGTATAGCTCCGTATATTGTTTAGTTGACCAGTCAACCAATCCACATGCTGCCTTGTCAGCTCGTGTTCTGTATCTTCGTGTGCTGGCCCATGTGGCAGTGGGTGAAAATAAGTAAACTAGAGGCCCATCTAACACGCGGTGAAGTAAACAAAGTTGAAACCACTCGGGGTAGCACCCCGCACGCTAGTAAATTGAGGGTGCATTGAGGACAAACTTCTTGCGTGCGAAGGATGCACTCGCGCACAATTCACCACTACGCGGGAGCATGCAAAGAAGGATGCACTCGCGCACACCCAGCACACAACACACACCAGCACACGTGTACACCGGCGTCGCCGCCGGTTGAGATGAACGGCGAGGCAGCCAACAAGCGGAGGCGGCTCGAGCCAAAACCGCATCCGACGAGCCTGGACTTCATCAGCAACCTCCCCGACAACATGCTGCTCGTCATCATCGGCCTCCTCCCCACCAAATCTGTCGTGCAGACCGCCCTGCTCTCCCGGCGGTGGCACCCCCTCTAGCGCTACGTCATCCTCAACCTCACCGTCGATAGCTGCCTCTGCGGCGGGGATTGCAAACGCATGGCCGCAGTTTCCAAGATCCTTTCATCACACCCTAGGCCAGCCAGACGCCTTGACATCCGCATGTTTAGTACCAACTGCAAGGTCCAACCCAAGTTCGACGAGTGGTTCTTATCCCCCGCCCTAGATCAGCTCGAGGAGCTCAGCTTTGAAGCTGGACGATGTCGCTCTCTGCCGCCGTCCGTGCTCCGCCTCACACCAACGCTGCACTGCGCCAGCTTTAGCTCCTGCTATCTTCCCCGATTAATGCCGCGCCCGCCATTCTTCTCCCTCAACTCAAGCAGCTTGACCTCTTCGATGTTGTCATCTCGAAGAAGGCTATGGAGCACCTGCTCCACAGCTGTACTGCGCTCGAGTACCTTCGTCTTGAGCAGATCCACGGGTTCATTAGCCTCCACATCGCCTCGACGAATCTCCGATGGATTTATTTGTCTTGCTGGCCCTGCAACAAGACATCAATTGGGAAGAGATCACTCCAGCTATTCCACGTTATGGTCATTGAGAATGCGCCTTTCCTTGAGAGATTGCTTGTATCGGATCTAGAAGTTCCAACAAAAATCAGGGTCATTGATGCACCGAAATTGACAGCATTGGTGTACTCGTCTGTCAAATTCTCCGAACTCTTTATTGGATCCATAATCGTTCAGGTACAGCACTCATCTTCTTCTCTGTCTTCTTGAAATTCACATTTTTAAATTTCTTCTTGATATATTTACGACTGTCTTCCAGAAAATGATTCCCACAAGCTTGACCAAGTCCATGCGCACAGTGAAGATCTTAGCACTAAAATCTATCGACCCCTATCTGGATCAAGTTGTTGGATTCCTTACATGCTTTTCGTGCACGGAGAAGCTACTCATGGAGGTGAAACTTCTTTCCTATAAGTAAACGGTAATCACAACGTAGCTCAATTTTCTCGTAATTTTCCCAAATTACGATGACAAGTGTAGTGTTCAAAACTGCATCTACGCACTGCACTGAAAGAAATTTTTTTAGTATTTTTTTCTCACGTGATCACGTGCATCATTTTTATGCTGTACTACTATAGTAGCCTAGGCTTGTCATAGTGGAAATTACTTAGACTACTCCAGTAACTCTATGGTTACCCTAAGAGCAAGTACTACCTCCGTCCTGGTTTACTCTTCCAATTTTGTAGTATCAAAATTTGACCATAGATTTAACTGGCAAAATGTTAATGCATGTCACTAAGAACTATATCGTTGGATTCGTATTTGAACATAATTTCAAATGGTGTAATTTTTAGTGACATGCATTGGCATTTTCTTAGGTAAATCTATGGTCAAAATTTTATACTAAATACGAGGTAGTATTCCCTCCGTCCCAAAATTCTTGTCTTACATTTGTTTAGATACGGATGTATCTAACACTAAAATGTAACTAGATACATCCGTATTTAGAAAAATTTAAGACAAGAATTTTGGGACAGAGGGAGTACAAAAGTGGGCTATGTAGGCCAAAACATGTGCCAAATTCACTTGTGATGCATTTGGCATCGATGCCCCTCCATTGCTCACCTGGTGCCCCAATCTGGATCACCTACTTTGCTCCGGTGCCAAATTAACTCACGCAATGAAAAAACACTGCGTGGGAGAGAGAGAGGACTGAGGCAATAAAAAACACTTGTTTGGGAGAGTGAGAGGCTGGTGTAGTTGGTTTGATTGATTTGTTTATACATGTGGGTCTGTGTGCACAGCGGTGCCAACTCTCTCACATCGCGAGAGCGGTGCCAAAATCTTTTGATTTGACATCGATGCGTATTATGTGGCATACTTTTGTGAAATATGGCATCGGCCACATAGTGGAAGGCAACAAATGCCCAAGCTCTTCACGTGCTCCTAGTTAAATGAGAGGAAATAGAAAGAGAGAGAGAGAGAGAGAGAGAGAGAGAGAGAGAGAGAGAGAGAGAAAGAGAGAAAGAGAGAGAGAGAATATCACTAGCCAGCCAACCCTATCGTATGAGCGAATGATATTGCTACCTCTTGATGACACGGCAATCTTATGTAGGCAGCTGCTCTAATATGTTCTCTTCTTTTGCAGATAAAAAAAGACCCAAAAGTGAAAAATGTGCTGCACTATAACAATCTCATCGAATGCCTTGATCTCCATCTTACAGAAATTGATTTGATCGACTACCAAGGCAGCGCATCTGAGATTAAATTGGCCAGGTTCTTTGTTCTCGAGGCAAGTGTGCTCAAGGTAATGAGGTTTGGTGTTCTCTGGCGCAACAATGAATGGCGTGCTGATCACCGCAAGCATCTAAGCCTAAATGACAAAGTCTCCGCAGAAGCTGAATTTGTTTTTGAAACATTAAGTGGCCAGAGACTCGAAAACTTATTTTCCCATTAGTGACTTGTCAAGGCGGTGGATTTTAGTTTGTATGATAATGCTGCATCCACCTAAAGTAACGAAAGTTCTTACGTAAACTTCCTAGTAATTCCCTCTTCGTAGGTGCAACATTACTCCTAACGTTTGTAATATCAGTTTGAAACTTGTAATATTGTCGTGTCCTATTCCTACGTTTTCAAAATCCTGCGAATCAAACAGGTCTTGAATTGGTGATGATGTTGTGCCTCCCATCTTTCACCAATAGCCGTCGGATCTAGATCTGAAGCATTCAAACCAAGCTTCTCCATTTTTGCAAAAAGATGCCCGCACGTGTTCCCTATTTACAAACAACTCCTTGTCTCTCACAATCAGCCTTATCTCCTCCCCACCACATCTAAAAGGCCGTGGAAAAATCTGGTGCGATGGCCGCTGCCGGAGCCGTCCACCCCCAATCTTGGTGTTCCGTGCAATGCACAGGCATCTACGCACGGGGAATTATGTCGAACAAGGCTAGTTGTAAGCAGGCTAGCTCTACAGCCATGATGATAGTGACTGCAGACGGTGAGGCTGACTATGGTATGCCAAACACGGTGCCTATACTCAGGTGTCATCTCTGGTGCAGGGTCTTGTCACTTCACTGTGAGGAGCAGCACGTAATAATTTGACCAACGGGTAGTACAGTGCTAGTACTCCAACTACTACATTGGTAGTACTACTACTAGTACTAGTAGCACCACCGTCTGGATTTAGGAGTACTACCACGTCCATCTGGATTTTAGTATTTGACTAGCAATATCTAGTAATGCATGTCACAAAAAATGTACTACTCCCTCTATAAATAAATACACGGTGTTTTATTCCTATCGGCTAGAGAACTTAATGTTTTTTTGCTAACTAGAGTACTAATAGGATTACATGCAATGAACTAAACACTGCACGTCATGTTTGGTAGTCTCAAGTCATTGAAAGCATGCGCGGCCCACATCTCTCATTGGTTGATATGTCACGAAATAAGAAACAAGGAGGGAGTTAATGCACCGTGCCTAAGTGTTTTGGGATTATTTGGTTTTCATAAGGTGACTTTCACAACATTTTTGTTTACATGCATTAACATTTTATTAGTTAAATCAAAGGTTAACACTTGGCGCAAAATGCAAAGGGGACCAATAAACCAGTAAACATCAAACTTCTCTCGTTTGACCCATGACTATACTGCATCGGCACGGAGGGGGACGCAGCTTCATTGACTTATGGCAACTGCCTTTGGGTGAATGACACGTGGGCCGAGGGGGTGGCTGGCCCACCTATCATACAGCTAAAGGCAGGTGCAGTAGAGGGCCGAGGAGTAGTACGAAATCCTACGCACCTACACATGCTAACCAAGGGCAAGAGTGATCACTCGAATCGCAAGATCAGTTGACTAGAAGCTAAGCTAGACCCATGGAGGCGATGAGCGCGAGCATCAGACGGCTGTGCCAGATGGTCCACGACACCGGCCTGCATCCCGGCACCGAGGAACGTCTCCAGGTAGTATTGCTTGAGGCCGCCAGGGCGAGGGGCCGCTTGGACGACAGCTGCGTCTCCTTGTTCGACGAGGTCCTCGTCGGTTTACTCGACAAGTTCACCGTCGTCAAGAAGCTCGCGGACGACTTTGATGTAAGCCTCCAGCCGACGCGCCCAGGCTCTGTGATGCCCGCCACCCTCAACGGCCACTATGGTGACAACATCTTCGACGCACTGGTGGCCCTGCGACTGCTCGCCGTCATGCCGGAGAATGTCCACCTCGAGGTCGCGCTCGCCGCGCAGTGCATGGCACAGCAAGACACCATCGACATAATCACCCACGTCTACGCGCAAATCGTCCACAAGGACTACTACATGCAAGAGGAGGACGATAGGACGCTGGCCTTCTTGGACCGCAGGGCAACCTTGGATGGCATTGTTCAGAAGCACGTTGAGCTCGCCGTGAACGCCGTTGCTCCTCACACGTCGGTTGGTGACCCGGCGCACTAGGGCGTGAGGATGTCGTTGATGGATCCGTATGTATTTTTATCTTTCTGTCAAATCCATGTAGTAGTATATGATACTACAGTAATTATCTTACCTTTCGCATCAACTTCATAATTTTCGTACGTACTCCATGCATGAACGGCGCCAGAACCAAACTTCTCATTACTCTAGGCAAAATCGTTATTTTCTATCTATCGGTCGCGCCATGGAGTAGAACCAGTTTTTACAAGTTACGAGTTCAAAAGGAAAAGCCTGCCGTGTTCGCGTCGCACCCCCACACGGTTGGTTCGGCACACCGCTCAAGCGGGAATGCGTGCGGTGTTGCATTTTCACTTACAAGTGGGACCACAGTTGAGCAAGCCGACTATCGGCAAACCCCCATGCCGCCCACCGCGCGATGGCTGAGAAAACAGGAGGGGGAAGAGATGGATGTAGCATGGACTCCAAGAAAATTGGTGTCGGATGGGACTCGTGTGGGTGGCGTGTGTCGTACTGCTAGACGTGAATGCTAGTTATGGCCCATGCCACCCCACTATATCGAGCCTATATCGAGGTACGTAGAACAAATTTCCTGCAGTCCGTGCTCAGCCCTCCTCTATCTCTCTTCTCAGCCAGCCAGCGGATGCGCGGAGCCCATCGTCTGTTTGCTCACATGCGGTCCCACATGTCAGTGAAAATGCAAGCGGGCCCACTGAACCTGCACATCTTTCACCTCGACGTGCTGGTGATGAAAAACAAATCCAATAAAGATCTTCGGTGGCTGCTTTTGGAGTTAATCAAGAGTAGTAAGATTCTATTTACAGTTTAACCCAAGATGCACATCTCATGGCTTCAACTACCACTCTATTTTCTTTCATGACACGACCTGGATGCTGGATGTCCCATGTGTTGGCTGATATGTCTCCAGATTATCTATAATTTATGAAGCATTCATGCTATATTATTATCTGTTTTGAATGATTATGGGCTTTATTATAGACTTTTATATTACTTTTGAGACTAACCTATTAACCGGAGGCCCAGCCCATATTGCTGTTTTATTGCATGTTTAGGTATTTCAAAGAAAAGGAAATTAAATGGAGCCCAAACGGAATGAAACCTTCAGCAACGTGAGTTTTTGGAAGATTATCATCCTGGAGACTTGGAGTTTACGTCAGAAGATACTCGAGGAGCCCAGGAGATATGGGGGCGCCCCCCCCCCCTACTGGGTGTGCCCCCATGTCTCATGGACCCCTCGAGCACCCCTCGACCAACTTCTTTCGCCTATATAAGCCTACGTACCCTAAAACCATCGAATATCAAGATAGATCGGGAGTTCCACCGCCGCAAGCCTCTGTAGCCACCAAAAACCTCTCGGGAGCCCGTCCCGGCACCCTGCCGGAGGGGGGATCCTTCACCGGTGGCCATCTTCATCATCCCAGCGCTATCCATGACGAGGAGGGAGTAGTTCACCCTCGGGGCTGAGGGTATGTACCAGTAGCTATGTGATTGATCTCTCTCTCTCTCGTGTTCTCTTTCGTGTTCCCTCTATGGCACAATCTTGATGTATCCCAAGCTTTGCTATTATAGTTGGATCTTATGATGTTTCTCCCCCTCTACTCTCTTGTGATGAATTGAGTTCCCCCTCTTGAAGTTATCTTACCGGATTGAGTCTTTTATAAGAACACTTGATGTATGTCTTGCCGTGCTTATCTGTGGTGACAATGGGATATCATGTGCCACTTGATGTATGTTTTGGTGACCAACTTGCGGGTTCCACCCATGAACCTATGCATAGGGGTTGGCACACGTTCTTGACTCTCCGGTAGAGACTTTGGGGCACTCTTTAAAGTACTTTGTGTTGGTTGGATGAATCTGAGATTGTGTGATGCATATCGTATAATCATGCCCACGGATACTTGAGGTGACAATGGAGTATCTAGGTGACATTAGGGTTTTGGTTGATTTGTGTCTTAAGGTGTTATTCTAGTATGAACTCTATGATGGATTGAGCGGAAAGAATAGCTTCATGTTATTTTACTACGAACTCTTGAATAGATAGAACAGAAAGGATAACTTTGAGGTGGTTTCATAACCTACCATAATCTCTACGTTTGTTCTCCGCTATTAGTGGCTTCGGAGTGACTCTTTGTTGCATGTTGAGGGCTTGTTATATGATCTATCTATGTTATTATGTTGAGAGAACTTGCACTAGTGAAAGTATGAACCTTAGGCCTTGTTTCCTATCATTGCAATACCGTTTACGCTCACTTTTATCATTAGTTACCTTGCTGTTTTTATAATTTTAGATTACAAATACCTTTATCTACCATCCATATTGCACTTGTACCACCATCTCTTCGCCGAACTAGTGCACCTATACAATTTATCATTGTATTAGGTGTGTTGGGGACAGAAGAGACTCTTTGCTATTTGGTTGTAGGGTTGTCTGAGAGAGACCATCTTCATCCTACGCCTCCTACGGATTGATAAACCTTAGGTCATCCACTTGAGGGAAATTTGCTACTGTCCTACAAACCTGTGCACTTGCAGGCCCAACAACGTCTACAAGAAGAAGGTTGTGTAGTAGACATCATTGGCAAAAGGAGGAAGAACCCGACCAAATCTTCAGTTGTGCTCTCGGATTAGACTAGTTCTGCTAACTTAAAAAATTTATTGCGTACTCCCTCCGTTCCAAAATACTTGACTTCCATTTGTCCAAAAAAGGATGTACCTATATACTAAAACATTTCTATATACATATATATTTTGACAAATAGAAGGCATGTATTGTGCAACGGAGGGAGTAGAATGGATGCAAGTTTTTGTATTGGGAAGAAGAGAACATCCATATATTGATAGAGCGCAATTTAGTAGATGTTCTATCACTTTTATCTAGCACAGAGGCTAGAGATGAGATTAGTGCACTTGTTGATACTCCTACTAGAATAGAGGCTAGACATGAGACTAGATCCGAGGAAGCAACGTCTACTTCTTTACACTCGAAAAAGAAAGAAGCATGCAAGATCGAGCCTCCGCAGATCAACAATGAATGCATCGAGAAGGCACTAATCCAACTTACAGGAGTAGTAAAATGTATTCTTGTGGTTCTTGTTTTCTTTGGTCTTTCTATTCTAGTCAAAATTATCATTAGAGTTCGTGCAAAACGGAGGTCTGTTTGGGGTCGTGCGTTGGAGTTGGCCTTACAAGTGGGACCACAGTTAAGGAAACCGACTATCGGCAAACCCCCCACCTCGCCCGCCGCACAATGGCTGAAGTTAGAGAAATGACGAGGTTGAAGAGATTGCTCTAGCATGGGCTCCAAGAAATAATATGGTGTCAGATGGATGTCGTGGTGGTGGCGTGTGCCGTACTCCTGGACGTGAATGCTTGTTCTGGCCCATGCCACCCTACTACTCCTACTACTTACTCCTACTATATAGTACTAGTATCGAGGATTCGAGGTGCTGGTAATGTACAGCAAACACATTAACATATGGCTACAGTAAAAACACCCGCCCGACGCGCGAAGCATGTGAAGCTAGTACAAATAGTGTACTACTATTGTTGATTGGCCTCATCCGATAACCTGTTGCAATGCACGTACAATTATGCATTTGGAAAATATTTTTTTGCCTCGTCGCACCACTCACTCAGAGAAGCGACTCGAAAGCCATTCATAAATTTAGTAAGTTTATCACAGGCATATCATTTTATTACATACAACAGGTCATCAACCCACATCGACAATGAGTATACATTATAAATACTAAAGTTTTAACCACACAACAAATAACAAGCAATGAAATGAACTTCAACTCAACCATTCCTCGGTGTTGGAAACGCTTGCTTTGAACCACAAGTGATTCTCTGGGACGGGCCATCCATTGTTGATTTGGAGACCAACGCAGGACTGATCATCCAGGCTAAAGCGGCCTACTATATCAGTACCAGGGTAGGGAACCACCCAAATGTCCGAGGTATAGACACAGTTGCTTCTCATAATTATGGTGGAAGACAAATGTACCGAAACTACGAGGATGCCATGCAAAAACAGTGCCACGAGTGGTGGCAGCAAACACAAGGCCCTCGTGTTGAATTGCATCATAGTACTCATCCGTGTACAGAAACTGATTTTTGAGCAATATCCATCAAGTCAAACCACCAAGGACGGCAACAAGCTTGTCGAAGATAGCAACAACTTCATAGTTGTTGTAATTCCAAGAGCGGTTGGGAACTCGACAAATTGCTATCTTCCGTAGAAGACAGTCACCATGATCGTATTTGACGTGCGTACAATACCGGTGTGCTCAACCTCTAGGCAGTCTGCTGAGATTTTTGGAAGTGGAACCCGGTCACGAGTGTACACATTCACAAGTTCCCACTCGCAGTTGGACCCAATGTAAACAACCCAATCTCCATTTGCGCCTGCCCAAGCCTTGCCCTCAAGCGATGGCATCTTAACATCATATGTATCATTATCAAGCGGCATCAACATGCATAGGGCGAGGCCTCCATCGTGTCGGCGCCAGTCATCAGGGTCACGGCGAAGAAGATAGGGGAGATCAAACCGCTCCTTGACTCTTGGGTTCCTTGTACTGATGTTATTAGTTGAGTCAAGAATGGGCTTGAACGAACCTGCCATGCTAGCCGAGGTGATGACGTCGCACCGATCAATGAGTTCCTCCACCACGTCATCTTTCAGATCGGGGCAAGAATAACGGGGTTGTTTCCGGCCTGTTCCCTCCATGGAGAAGACGATCGAACAATGGCAGAAGAAAGGGTGAAGGGCTAAAGGAAAATGGAGGAGGGAGAGGAAGAGCGTGCGACAGCAGTTCCAAATCTAGAGGGAAAGGCGAAGAGTCGGTGGACGGTTGCCAATTTGCCACGGTTCACGAAGAGGCGCCCCGGCCTACACGTCCGTTCGGAATACTCCTACTACTCGCCGTCGTCTCACTGATATGTTGGAATGGGACCACATGTCAACGAAACATGGTGTGTAATTTCTCGTGCAAAATGCAATCTGGCCACGTTAGCCCGAGGTGCCGCATTAGTTATCGACCTTTATTTTTTTAATGGCGTGCCGTTCAGTTTTGAAGCACGATTAACTGGTACTGTACGCAGAGAAAATATAAACTACTCTACCACTACTCCACCTCCAGTACTAGTAGTATAAAAAAGATATATAGGCTAGAGCTTCAGCGCTTTCTTGCCAAGGGCTGCCCACTTGCTTCTCACACTAGCACCCTCTCTCTAGATCTAAAAAAGATGGCCCCTCTCTCCCTCCTCAATGGTGGTCACAGATCCACTGGGGAAGGAAAGGACGTGCAGCATTGACGCACTCGTCGTCGGCGAGCGAGGTCACGCACTGACGACAACGTCGTCCTCTCAGACCTAGCGCCCGCGCGGGATGGCCTCCATCCCCAAGCTCGTTGATGTAGTGTGTGCAGAGGACGACGACCACGAGCGAAGCCACTTCCCGCCGACCCTCGGGTATGCTACCTCTTTTCGAACCATACCCTTGTTCTATTGCCCCATCTACCACATCGTTGCATGTGGATCTTTTTCCACTCCACCATCTTCCCAATTTTCTATCCTCTGCTCTGCTGGCCACGTAGACGAAAACCATAATTTGCACTATTAAAGGAAACCCTACTTCATGCAGACTAATCCATGTCTGGGTTGAATAAGGAAAGGAAGTGAGACTATACTGCCCAAGAGAGTAGGCATCAAACCCGCATCTAGGTTGAAAAGGGGGAAATCAGTAGCTAAGGAACGAGTCTCGTGTCTCTTGGTTAAAGAAGGGTAGAAAGGCATGAGAACGCAATAGAGAATGACCAGGTCGATCGGTTTGTTGTCCTCACATAGGAAAAAGGTGGCTAAAGAGAACAAAAATGTGACGTAATCAACATATGCTGCCTGGATATTTGTTGCTCTGGGCAACCATACCTCCCTCACCACTCTGCGTCTGTGATCGTACTGGTGCTCCCACTGTCTGAATGGGCTTCCCATGCTCTTGTTGCCACTTTTTTTCTGTTAGTATAACGCCAGCAGTCAAGTCAAGCAATGCTACTGCTAAAGTGATGCCACATTTAACTACTGCCGCTCTCGGTCTAATGCCACCGATAAATTTAAGCAATGCCATTTAATGTCACTGGATTATTTCAGGGTTAGCTGTTGATTGTGGATGTATTAAAGATTTTTCAGCTAAGGCATTCTAATGCTGTTGCACAGCTAGTATACCAACGATGAAACTTGTTACTACCTTCAGATTTTTGCACTATTAATGCTTATAGATTACATACCTCACTTTCATGGGATAAGTTAATTTTTTTTGTACAGTGTTACCAAAACACCAAGGCGCTGATGTCATTTTATTTTGGTTAAACTGCACAAACAATTATGAAGACAAGAGGAAAGGTCAAGAGTGGGAACCTCCTCCTCCGGCTGTTCTCTTGATTCGTTCGATCAAGTTTTTATGTTTGATCGATTATCAAGATTGGGATAGCAATTTTTAAGGTCCCCCCGAGTTTGAAATGATATTTACCTTGGAGGTACATGGTTTGCAATTTTGTTATATTGTCATTAGTTAATAATGCTAGTTACCTTCAGACTCTTGTATTTGGTTTAATGCTCATGCACAGCTAGTATACCAATGCTGAAACTTGTTACCTTTACATTTTGTATTGTTAATTCTTATAGAAACCTTCCAGTGCTAGAGTTTATTGAAATCTGTTCAGTAAAACCATTGTACTGTACCCTGTAATAAACTAACTACTCTAATGTTGCACTATCCACTGGATTAGTGTATATGTGTAGTATTTGAATGGTGTTGCATTAGTGTATGGACATAAATAAAGTGTGGCAAGCTTTCCCAGATATGTGCTCAAGAAAACTACTACCTGTTTTTCTAAATACTAGATGTTTGTGTACTTTAAATTGAACCGCGAAAACGTCTTATATTAAGGAACAGAGGGTGTAGAGTTCACTCAAATTATCCCGGTAAAGCTAGTCACGCCTTTGTTAAAATTAATGTTCATTATGTTATTGGAGGAGGTATGCATGTTTGTCTCTAATGCCTGTCAACTACATACCTGACATCATGATGTAATGTTAAGTCATTTCCTTTTGTACAGTGTCACTGAATTGTCAAGGCGGTGATGGCATTTTATTTTAGTATAACTGCACAAAATTTGCTTAAAAGAAGAGGAAAGGTCAGGAATGGCTCAGTTTTTCAGAAAAAACTATGTATGCCTTCCTGACATCAGCCGCTATTGCTTTATTTATTCCTTCAAACAGGTGGTTAGAAACAGTCTTGCTACCTTTTCCTATTAAGAAATTGGAATGCTTATATTTGTGAGTCTATGCTTCAACTAGTGTCACTTTTATAGTAATCACACTTTCAATATCTATGCAAACAGGGATGCTCGATTTTAGTGGAGCTGCACAAAAAGTCCAACTGGTTCAACATTAGGAGCATGTTTTTTTCAAACCTTTATATCCAATTGGTGGCACTATGAGCTGTTCATTACGAAGGTACATGGTTTGCTACTATCTTGCTACTCTTTTTGTACTGTCATTAGATAGTAATACTAGTGGTTTGCTAGCTGCTTGATATGTTTACTAGCTGCTTGATATTTGTGCAGACAGAGATGTCTGCCCGTTGCTATTTGGCAAACAAACAAAGTGTCCGCAATTTTGGTTGAACTGCACAAGGGAATAGTATAGTCACTGCATGCAGTGCCATTTGAAAATAGACACAAAGATTGGATAGTCACTTCATGGTCTGCAGAAAAGTAGTACTGTACTATTTACTGGCCAACACTAGGTGCTTCATTGCTTTGGTCTGATTATACAATGGGCATCATTTTGCCTAAGTTAAAGTTTGTATTCCAAAAATAGTCTCGCGGTGTGATCGGGAGAAGACCAAATCATATTGCAGTGGATGTTCCTCCATCATGTGTGGTTCATTCTCATGGTTCCAGCTATTGGTGAAACCACTTACGTTTGCAAGAGGAATTGTAGAGTTCACAAACAAATTTGTCTTTCAGTCTGTACTGAATGTTGCCAAGAGAAGCATCCATGTTAGTAGGAAGAACAGATGTTTTTTCTAGATCTTTGCTTTTGGAGCTACATATTTGTATATGATCTGTGAATCATTGAGATGCATTAACATGTTGATCTTATGTATGGGAATCATACTAGTTAGTTTTAGTTGCGATAGAAGATCCGAAGTGGCTGATCTTTGCTTTTGGAGCTACATATTTGTATATGATGTGTGAATCATTGAGATGCATTAACAGTTACTTATTTCTGTTCGCTCAGTGTTTACAAGTTACTGATCGATCACTAGCTAGCCTACAAATGCGCTCTTGGCAGTTTTATTTGCGACACAAGATGCGAAGTGGCAGTTTTTTGAATAAAAATGCCTACCTCTGATGAAACTAACAAGCTACACTATCGATCCTACACGAATAAAAATGCCTACCTCTGAAGAAACTGACAAGCTACACTATCGATCCTACACGGATAAGATAGCGGATCACGCACGTACTACCTCCTTTCCGGTTTGCAGGGCTCAAGTCAAGAAACGACCTACTTGATCCTACATGAATAAATAGCAGATCATGCACGTACTAGTACCTCCTTTCCGGTTTGCAGGGCTAAATTCAAACCTCTCACCAATCAAGGTACTCCCTCCGTCCGGGTTTATTAGTCCCGTGAGCAATGCAGCAAGACCAAGGCATGGCAATAATTAACGGCATGCAGAAGTTTAAGGCTAATTAATTCCAGCGATTTAAGTGGCTGCATGCGTGCCCTCGGCTGCGAGTCATTGCATGTTGCTTCGTGTACTGTCTGCGAGCGATTCTGAGTGCCTGCATGCAGCCGTCCGTAATTAAGGCAGCTAACTGATGCGAAAAAGATACGCTTTATTGTTGCGAGCTTTTTAAATCCGTGGAATCATTATTGACAAGGAGGGAGATGATTTGAGTGCACTCGTTTGACCGCCATGCCGGCGTGCGACCCAGCCGGGACAGGACGGCATAGTCATAATTTCAGTTTCTCTAGTTTTCCACGGCAAGCTGGCGCGCTAAGCCATTATGCATTGAATTCTAATGACCGTCACGCTACCTTCCCCCTATAAGTACTGTTTCCCGGCCTTCTCCGGTGCCACCGTGACCCAACTCGCCATATCCTCATAAGCCCCCACCGGCCCGACGCCGCTCGCCACGTCCGCCATGCCCCCGCCCGTCCGCGGTAGGCGACACCGGAGGCGGTCACCGCCGGAACTAGTGTTCGGTTTTTCACCGGAAGGCAGACGGAGGGAGGAGGCATTCTATCTGTCTTTAGATGGCAATGCGGAGATCAAGGATTTGTTGGAGCGCGACCGCATGGCGGAGGAGCAGGAGTTGTTGGAGCGCGACCGCCTGGCGGAGGAGGAGCGTATCGCTGATTTGCGCCGCCAGCGGACATGGAGCAGCAGCGCGCCGACGCTCTGAGTCGCGAGCAGAGCGCCCGCAACTGGGCCGACTATGTGGAGGCCGGTGCCCGGCAAATAGCCCTGGAGGCTGTCGGGCACGCACGCGTTCGCGATGCCGATTTTTACTACCAGCTCGTCAAGTGGGTTTCCCACTTGGAAGCCGAAGCTTCGGTGGACCACGCCGGCATGGAAAGGGCCAACACGCGTGAGCAACGCGCCCTATCGCACCTCTTGCAAGTCTGAGGCGAGGCGCAGGACGCCGGTGCTGGCGTTTAGTGTGTACCGCAGATGGTGGCCAGCATCGTCTAGTTAGCTAAGAGTAAGTTAGTACTTGTATGCTACTAGAGTATTAGTGGGAGTAGATGGTTAACTTGGCTATGATGGTTGTCAACGTGCAAGTTCAGTACTCTATATGTGGATCAGACCTGTTACTTTGCTCTAAATGTTGAACTTTCCATTTGAACATATGGAATGGGCTGTTTTTTTAAATGGGTTGTATTTTTCCTCCATGCGTTTAGAGGCTGACTTGTGGGCCTAGCAAGTTGACGCGTACACAATCCGGAGATGATGGTACGTGGAGAGGATGACAACAGGGACCAGCCAAGGTCATGGCAGTACGCAAGCAAGTGCCTCCTTATTTCAAGTCAATAAAAAAATGGCTCCTCCTAGTGGATTTCTGACATCTGGGTCCCATGCCATTGTCAACGTAAGTCAATAAACGAGAGAATTGCACAACGAGTGGCTGACACCAGGGACTCAGCAGCTCGCCCAGTTATTTTTGTTTTGGGTTAATTTGATAAATGCCACTCCTAATCTGGTGTATCCGAGAAATGCCACTGCAATTTCCAAACTTTGAAAAATGCCATTTAATGCCATTTCTAGTGGCATTTTTCGAAGTCTGGAGTGGCGTTTTTCAAAGTTTGCAAACTGTAGTGGCGTTTTTCAAAGTTTGCAAAAATTGCAGTGGCATTTTTCAAAGTTTGGAAATTGCAGTGGCATTTTTATGAATCGCCATAATTGGAGTGGCATTTATCTAATTTGTTTTTGAGACGGAAGCAGGGTGTCAACTGGGCTGTTTGGGACACTCTGGCCTGTCTAGACAGCCTTTTCTTTTATGTTTACCACAGACCAGCCCAGCAGTTTTTTTTTTCTTTTTGAAAATGGCTAGCCTAGTTTTTTTTTATTTGTCAAGTAAGTCACTTTATAAGGCCTGTTGGGCTGCAAATCTTTCAAGACGAGGAGAACTTCATTCGGCTGGCCGAGAAAATGGCCTATTAGTAATAAGAAATAGGTTGTACATTTTTAAAACACATCAAACAGGCAATTAGTTTCAAATATCTTTTTTTCATTTCGAGATTTTAAATTGCATTGATTTTTATGCGTGGACAATTTATTGGATTTTATATTGATATACATTTATTTTTAAAATCAGTCTGAATGTGACTCTAAATTTCGGGATTAAAAACAGTTCAAAGCGCACCGACATATGCAAAATTTCGTATAATTTTTTAACCGTGGCCACAATATGGGTTGTAATGCTAACAAAAAGAATATGGGCTCCAAAAAAATCCGTAAGAATTAGCAAATGGGCTGTAAATTATTTGAAATAATGGCAGATGGGCTATATGCTGTTTTCCACAGATTTGAGGCTTTCCACAGATGGACTGTATACTGTTGGATGTCCATCCAACGGCCGTCGTGCTTCTTCAATCTCTGCTCTTCCTGCTCCAGCCGCTCAAACAAGCGCCGGCGGGACTGCCTGCTCCCTCCTCCCCGCGGTCGGCTGTGCTGTCGCGCAGGCCTCACCGCCCCATCGTACTCCCATCGTTGGCCTAGCCATCCCTCTACTCACCCATAGTCCCACACCTGCTGTTATTCTCCGGCGACGGCAGACGAACCAGTAAACCCTTGTACAGTCGTACTCCCCTCCGCGTGGGAAACAACTGCCGAGTTTTCCCTGCCTCCGTGTCGTTCCCTTCCTAGGCCTCGCCGTCGTCCACCGCCCTGGTGCTCTCGGCATGGCGTGGTCAACGTGGTCAACGACCGACATGCATCTGAAGTGGACTGTACGTGGAGAGGCTGACAGCTGGGTCCACAGCCGCATGCAAGGAAATGCCTCCTTATTACGCGCAAAATAATGATTCCTCCACCTGACATCTGGGACCCATCGAAAGGGCCTCTGTATTTCACGAAAAAAACGTTACCGCCGCTGACAGCTCGGACCCACCAGCTATATCTTCGCACGCAAGGAAGTGCCTCCTTATTACTCACACAAAAATGAATACTCCCCCTGCTAGCTGTGACCTAGTATAGTGGGCCTACTAAGTTGACGGGGACGAAGGGCTTTGTCAACTTAGTCAATATGCACGATTCTAGCTCGACTGACCGTACGATGTCCATCCAACGGCCGTAGTGCTTCTTCAACCTCTGGTCTGCTTGCTCCAGCCGCCCAAAGCAGCGCCGGTCGTGCCGCCTGCTCCTGCCTCCCGTGGCCGGCTGTGCTGCCGCGGAGGCCTCACCGCCCCCATACTACTCCCACTGCTGGCCAGGCCATCCCTCCACTCCACTCACCCACACCCCTGTTATTCTGCGACAACGGCAGCGCAGCCGAATCAGTGAACCCTCGTACTCCTCTCCGCGTGGGCATCCACTGCCGCGTCTTCCCTGGCTCCATGTCGTCCCCTTCCTAGGCCTCGCCATCGTCCACCGCCATGGTGCTCTCGGCGCGGCGTGGTCAATGTGGTCAACGACTGAATTCCATCGGAAGAATATTGTACGTGGGGAGGCTGACAGCTGGGTCCATGGCAGCCGCAAGGAAGTGCCTCCTTATTACGTGGAAAATAATTATTCCTCCACCTGACAGCAGGGACCCACAGGACGGGCCACCAGTATTTTGCGGAAAAAACGTTTGCCCCTGACTGCTAGGACCCACCCGACGGGCCACCGTATTTCGTGAAAAAAACGTTCCCCCTGCTGTCAGCTCGGACCAACTGGAAGTGCCTCCTTATTACGCACAAAAAAATGAAAACCCCCTGCTAGCTGGGACCCACCTTGGTGGGAGGCTAACTTGTGGGCCTACTAAGTTGACGGGGACGGAGGGCTTTGTCAACTTAGTCAATATAAACGATTCTAGCTCCAGTGACCGTACGATGTCCATCCAACGGCCGTAGTGCTTCTTCAACCTCTGGTCTTCTTGCTCCAGCCGCCCAAAGCAGCGCCGGTCATGCCGCATGCTCCTGCCTCCCGTGGCAGGATGTGCTGCCGCGGAGGCCGCACCGCCCCTACTATTCCCACCGCTGGCCAGGCCCTGCGGCGACGGCAGCCTTACACCGCAGCCAAACCAGTGAACCATCGGACTCCTCTCCGCGCGGCCTTCCACTGCCGCGTCTTCCCCGGCTCCCCGTCGTCCCCTTCCTAGGCCTCGCCGTCGTCCACCGCACTGGTGCTCTCGGCGCGGTGTGGTCAATGTGGTCAAGGAACGACTTCCATCGGATGTGGACTGTACGTGGAGAGGCTGACAACTGGGTCCATGGCCGCAGCAAGGAAGTGCCTCCTTATTACGCGGAAAATAATTATTCCTCCACCTGACAGTGGGGACCCACCGGACGGGCCACCATATTTCGCGAAAAAAATGTTTCCCCTGAGTGCTAGGACCCACCAGCTACATCTTCGCACGCAAGGAAGTGCGTCCGGGCAAAAAAAACGATTCACCCCCTGACTGCTGGGACCCACCAGCTACATCTTCGCACGCAAGGAAGTGCCTGACAGTCGGGACCCACCTGGTCGAAGCGTACGTAGTGTTGTCATTCTGGTCGCGAACATGTACGTACATATATACCGGTCGATGTAGAGGCACGCACGTGTCGTAGTAGAGGCACGCACGTGTCGTAGTAGAGGCGCGCACGTAGCATGTACACGTACGTAGAGCGGCCAGGGTGCAAGAAAGAAAATATGGTCACGTATGTGTACATACGGGCGAGGTCTCGAACGCCTACTCGTGCATACGTACGGCGAGGGCACATGTACACAGTTTGGTCGGAACGGAGAAACAGTGTCGTCGTCGTGTTCATGGGGAGGCAACGGAATGCGTCGTGTTCATGGGGAGGCAACGGAATGCGTCGTGTTCATCGGGAGGGAACGGAACGCGTGGGAGCCAACCGGCTGGGTCGGAACGGAATGCGTGGTCGTGTTCATCGGGAGGGCTTGGACGTAACAGGCGATGGAAACGAGGCCTGACGTACCGCAGAACGGAGGAAACGGACCTTCTACGGTCGAAACGGGGTCCTGTTGATCGGGAGGGGTGTGGCGTACCGCAAAACAGAGGAAACGGACCTCCTACGGTCGAAACGGGGGCCCTGTTGATCTGGAGGGGTGTGGCGTACCGCAAAACAGAGGAA
>NC_041393.1:635577410-635580895 GCF_002162155.2 Triticum dicoccoides
CTCACTGTTCATCCAATCGATCGGCTTTAGTTAGCAGTAGTAGCGAAGGAATCGCTCGATCGGGTTCAGTTAACAACCATCGATCGATCGCTCGGGTTCAGTAACGCGTAGCCTGCAGTGCAATCGCTCGGGTTCAGTTAGAGCCCAACGCCTCGCTCGGGTTCAGTTAGAGCCAACGCCTCGCACACACGCATGTACGTGTACGAGAGAAACGCGCATCGCTCGGCCCCCGACCTCCCACCGTAACCGGGAACTCCCCGAAATTTTCCTTGCCCTCGCTTCTACCACGGTTTTTTCCGTCATGGACGGCCCAAAGAATGTCATGCAGCTGCGTCTCCGGCTCGCCCAGGACAAAAAGCCCATTTTCTGTCATGATTTTTTGTCATAGAAGTAGGAGCCCACCACATCTATGATGATACCGGGTTTTGTCACAATTATCGTCATAGAAGTGCCATATGTATGAGAGAAAAAAAATTCGTTCGGCCCAAAATGTCACGGATGTGTCTTTTTTTTGTAGTGCTCTTCGGTACTGTGCATTGCCCTTTCTCACCTCGAGAGTTGGTGCAAATTTCGCCGGTGCATCCAAACCCCGTGATATGATACGCTCTATCACACATAAGCCTCATTATATCTTCCTCAAAACAGCCGCCATACGTACCTATCATGGCATTTCCATAGCCATTCCGAGATACATTGCCATGCAACTTCCATCATCATCATATACATGACTTGAGCATTTATTGTCATATTGCTTTGCATGATCGTAAGATAGCTAGCATGATGTTTTCATGGCTTGTCTGTTTTTTGATGTCATTGCTATGCTAGATCGTTGCACATCCCGGTACACCGCCGGAGGCATTCATATAGAGTCATATCTTTGTTCTAGTATCGAGTTGTAAATATTGGGTTGTAAGTAAATAAAAGTGTGATGATCATCATTATAGAGCATTGCCCCATGAAAAAAAAGGAGAGGCCAAAGAAGCCTAAATAAAAAAGGGGGCCAAAGAAGCCCACCGGAAAAAAAGAAAAAAAAGAAAAAAGAAAAGAAAATGGGCAATGTTACTATCCTTTTTCCACACTTGTGCTTCAAAGTAGCACCATGTTCTTCATATAGTGAGTCTCCTATATTGTCACTTTCATATACTAGTGGGAATTTTCATTATAGAACTTGGCTTGTATATTCCAATGATGGGCTTGCTCAAATGCCCTTGGTCTTCATGGCAATCCCTACTCCTCGCATTGACATCAATTGATGGGCATCTCCATAGCCCGTTGATTAGCCACGTCGATGTGAGACTTTCTCCCTTTTTGTCTTCTCCATATAAACCTCCACCATCATACTCAATCCACCTATAGTGCTATATCCATGGCTTGCGCTCATGTATTGCGTGAGGGTTGAAAAAGCTGAAGTGCGTTAAAAAGTATGAACCAATTGCTCGGCTTGTCATCGGGGTTGTGCATGATGGGAGCATTTTGTGTGACAAAAATGAAGCATGGCCAAACTATATGATTTTGTAGGGATAAGCTTGCTTTGGCCTTATTGTTTTGAAAAGACATGATTGCTTTATTAGTACGCTCGAAGTATTATTGTTTTTTATGTCAAATGATAGACTATTGCTTTGAATCACTCGTGTCTTAATATTCATGCCTTGATTAGACATATGATCAAGATTATGCTAGGTAGCATTCCACATCAAAAATTATCTTTTTATCATTTACCTACTCGAGGACGAGCAGGAATTATGCTTGGGGATGTTGATACGTCTCCGTCGTATTTCAACTTTCATATACTTTTGGAAACTTTTTATACTATTTTTGGGACTAACATATTGATCCAGTGCCCAGTGCCAGTTCCTGTCTGTTGCATGTTTTATGTTTCGCAGAAACGCAATATCAAATGGAATCCAAACGGGATAAAAACGGACGGAGAATTACTTTGGAATATTTGGGATTTTCCGGAGGAAGAATCAACACGAAACGGTGTCCGAGGTGGCCACGAGATAGGGGGCGCGCCCTCCCCCCTGGGCGCGCCTGGCACTCTCCTGGGCCACCCTTAAGGCAGTTGACGCTCTTCTTTTGCCGCAAGAAAGCTAATTTTACGAGAAAAATCTAGCG
The DNA here is from genome assembly GCF_002162155.2 of Triticum dicoccoides. Taxonomy (NCBI): domain Eukaryota; kingdom Viridiplantae; phylum Streptophyta; class Magnoliopsida; order Poales; family Poaceae; genus Triticum; species Triticum dicoccoides. Next base: position 635,579,526 of record NC_041393.1, read on the forward strand.
AAAGATTCACCCCAATCGGAGTTACGGATCTTTGGATAAAAAAGAAACGGTGAAGGGGAAGGATTAGGGAACGCGGAAATAGAGAGATAGATCCAATCTCGGAGGGGCTGTTGCCCCTCCCAAGCCATGGGAGCCAAGGACCAAAGGGGAAACCTTTCTCCCATCTAGGGAGAAGGTCAAGGAAGAAGAAGAAGAAGGGGGGCCCTCTCGCACTTGCTTCCGATGGCGCCAGAACGCCGCCGGGGGCCATCATCATCACCGCGATCTTCACCAACACCTTCGCCATCTTCACCAACATCTCCATCATCTTCCACCATCTATATTCAGCGGTCCACTCTCCCGCTACCCGCTGTACCCTCTACTTGAACATGGTGCTTTATGCTTCATATTATTATCCTATGATGTGTTGCCATCCTATGATGTCTGAGTAGATTTTTGTCCTATCGGTGATTGATGAATTGCTCTGATTGGTTTGAGCTGCATCTTTTATTATTGGTGTTGTCCCATTGTGTCCTTCGTGTCGCGCAAGCGTGAGGGATTCCCGTTGTAGGGTGTTGCAATACGTTCATGATTCTTTTATGGTGGGTTGCTTGACTGACAGAAGCATAAACCCGAGTAAGGGGATTGTTGCGTATGGGATAAAGGGGACTTGATGCTTTAATTCTATGGTTGGGTTTTACCTTAATGAATCTTTAGTAGTTGCGGATTCTTGCTAGAGTTCCAATCTAAGTGCATATGATCCAAGAAGAGAAAGTATCACTACTAGGAAAACGCTTATAGATAGAAGTTTACCAGTAGCGTTTGTTTTTGACCCCGCGCTACTAGTACTTAGTAGTAGCGCTGGCTAGAAAGAGCGCTGCTGGTATATGTTAGCAGCAGCGCTTGTTACCTAAACCCACGCTACTGCTAAGTGTAACACACCACAATATCTGATCACAAAATATTAGCAGCGCTTGTCGCCCAACCAGTGTTACTGTTAGTTTTGGATCTATAGTGCTTGTTGATATAAACACGCTACTGCTATTTTTTCTATCTATAAAATTTTACCAGTAGCGTGTTATTTTAGCCCACGCTATAGGTAGTGCACCACCAGCCGTAGATATTTTGCAAGCTGCCATAGCAGTAGCGTGCATAGGAGACCCACGCTACTGTTATGCCCGCCAGCCACCTAGCACCTTTCCCCTCCTTCCTCCCCTTTCTTCTTCCTCCCCCTTCCCTTTCTCCCCCTTTCCTTGCACCTTGCTTGTTCCAATGCTCCCCCTCCACCACCCCTCCATTAGAGCCCTCCCTTCCCCTCTTCTTTGCATTTCCATCACCCCCCTCTTCTTTTCCCCTCCACCACCCCTCCATTAGAGCCCTCCCTTCCCCTC
>NC_041393.1:635581413-635586011 GCF_002162155.2 Triticum dicoccoides
CCTCTTCTTTGCCCTCCACCACCCCCTTCCATTAATGCCTTCCCTCTTCTCCTCTCCCTCTCCTCCCCTCTTCTCTTCTCCTCTCCCTCTCCTCCCACTCTCTCCCTAGCTAGCTAGCTAGTTAGAGCTATATATCTAAAGAGCTACTAGGTAATTAAGAAGAAAGGTGCTCAATATCCCTCTCGACACATAGGTGAGCAAAAAAAGTGTTTGTGTGGATAGGACCGAAACTATATATATATGGGTGATATGAGAATATACCGAATTGTGTGTGGCATAATTTGAGTTGCCTACATTGTGTATTTGATGAAATAATGTGGGTGACATTAGTTGCCTATGTTTTGCCGAAATGTCGATTCAATTCCGTTTCGGTGAATTTCGAGCATGCAAACTCAATATGTCCTATGTTTAGGGAAGGTCATGCCGAATTTTTGTATGAATTTGATCCATGCATGCATATATATGTGGTTATAATATTTGCTCCGCCCGCAGGTGATCATGAAGGTCAATGGAAGGATGGTGGAAAGATACTAGCAATCCGCTGTGGATGACATGTATGAAAAAAGACTGAGGGATGTTTTATGTCTATGTCAAAAATGCAAAGGAAGAGTCAGGCTCGACCCCTTTGAGGGTGGTAAATTCAAGGCGCACCTGCTCATGCATGGTTTCATGCATGGCCATACTAGGTGGATAAGTGAAGAAGAAGATGAGGAGAAGGAGGAGGAGGAGGAGGAGGAGGACGTCGACGGCGCAGGAAATAACGACATGGGGCCACCAGACGAAGAGATGACCAATTATGTGCCCGAAGAGGAAGACGGCCTTGGAAATGTCGATGGTGAAGAGGCAGTTCAAGGAGGAGAAGACGCGGATAGGCCACCGTATTCGTCGCTACTAAGTTCAGCCATACGGGACCCGCATGTTCGAGACCTGCTTCGCAAGAATACGACTAGCGACAGAGCTGCTTCTAGAGAGGAGGCCAAATTGGCGCAACTGGAGGTAGACTCGATGACTCCTTTGTATGATGGTTGCAATAATCCCGAGGTGACTCGCTTGAGTTTCACACTAGAACTTCTAAAGATGAAGGAAAAAAACAAATGGACAGATACAAGCCTGGATGAGCTTCTGAAGTACCTAAAGAAGGTTCTTCCCGCAGGAAGCCTGTGTCCTACTAGTGTCGAGGAGGCAAAGTAAATCATGTGCCCTCTTGATCTGCCACATATTAGATATCACGCATGCATCAATGATTGCATCATATATCGGAACGAGCACGCGGAAAAAACCATCTGTCCAAAGTGCAATGCTTCATGATGTAAAAAGGCCGGAAAGAAAGCTCCACAGAGTTGTATGGTACTTTCCGATCACTCCGCGTCTACAGCGGTATTTCGTAGATCCTAAGGAAGCAAAGCTTATGTGCTAGCACGCGGAGAGGGTGAAGCCAGATGACGGAGATGAACCGAAGCTGAGACACCTCGCAGATGCTAGCCAGTGGAGAGCATTAAATGCTAAATTTGAATTTTTCGCAAATGATCCAAGGAACATCATGCTTGGCGCTAGTAGTGATGGCATGAATCCATTTGGCAACCAGAACACCAATCATAGCACATGGCCCGTGTTTGTATGGATGTACAACCTCCCCCTGGTTGTGCATGAAGGAAAAATACATACACATGGCTATGCTTATTCAAGGGCCGAGACAACCAGGAAATGATATAAATTTGTATCTTGGGTTACTGAAAGAGGAGTTACAGACCTTATGGACAACGTCGGCCAAGACATGGGATGCAAGCAAAGGAGAGTATTTCTACATGAGAGCCGCGCTGATCATGACGGTGCAGGACTATCTCGATTACGGGTATCTCTCCGGCCAGGTGTGCCACGGATATTGCGGATGCGCGAGGTGCATGGATGATACAACTTCTCTGAAGCTATCGAAAGATGACAGGTCTTCAAAAATCGTGTAGATGGGGCATCGAAGATGGCTCGAGAAGGATGACCCATGGAGAAAGCGTGTCGATCTATTAAATGGTAAGGTTGAGCATCGAGGTCCTCCATGTAAGCGTAGCGGTGCAGAAATATATGAGTTATTGAAGAACTGGGAAGAGTTCCCCTCACCGGGAAAGACGAAGAAAAAGGCACCGGAGCCCCTGCTGAAGATATGGAAGACGAGATCTGTTTTCTAGGACTTGGAATACTGGCCCATACTCAACACGCCTCATAGCCTTGATCAAATGCATATCACAAAAAATATCCTTGAGAGTTTGCTTGGAACATTAATGAACATGCCGGAGAGGACCAAGGATGGGCCGAAGGCAAGAAAAGACTTGGAATTTTTGAAAATCAGGAAAGATCTTCAAATGCCCGGTAAAAGGTCGTCAGAGGAGACCGAGACGGAGACGGAGACGGACGATAGGGGCAAAAAAGTAAACAAGAAGGTAGAACAATATTGCCCCCCTCTTGCTTCACCTTAGATCCGAAGGAGGTCGATCAATTGTTCAAGTGCCTTGCTGGAATCAAAGTTAGTTCCTGATACTGTCGGAAGATAAGCAGATATCTGGACACTAAGGAAAAAAGGTTCAGTGGGATGAAGTCTCACGACTGTCATGTGATGATGATGCAGTTACTCTAGGTTGCACTTAGAGGGATTATGGACACACATGTGCGTGAGACGCTTACTGACCTATGCCACTTTTTTGATGCTATCTCTCAAAAGTCAATCAGTGTGAAGCAACTCCATAGGCTACAGGAAGAGATCGTTGTCATACTGAGTGAGCTAGATATGTACTTCCTGCCCGCGTTCTTTGATGTCATGGTGCATCTATGTGTCCACATCGTGGACGACATCATCGACCTAGGGCCGACATTCCTGCATAGCATGATGCGGTTCGAGAGGATGAATGGGGTAATCAAAGGATTCGTTTGTAACATGTCCCGTCCAGATGGAAGCATAGCCCAGGGATATCTGACCAAAGAGTGCATCTATTTCTATGAGTGTTATCTGACCAAAGACCCTGTTGTTGGTTTGCCCGTCAACAAGCACTGTGGAAGGCTCGAAGGCGAAGGTCACACCAACGGTCATAGGGATGTGAATGTGTTACGCTCAGGCCGACAAAACGACCTTGACAGGGCAAACTTATTAGTGCTACAACACCTAGATGTGCTAGAAGATTTCATGACACTGCACAAAGAGACCATCGCAAAGAAGTACCGTGACCGTGGGGTGCACAGGACGGACGCTGAAGTTATTAGAGAGCACAACTCCACTTTCTTGCGTTGGTTCAAAGAGCGAGTTTTGGCTAATCCCCCGGAAGAGGGTTGTCCGAACGGAACACTCATATACGCCTTAGCACATGGCCCCTCGACCAACCTCATGATTTATCAAGCATATGATATCAACGGATACACGTTCTACACGAAGGAGAAAGATAAAAACAGTCATGACCAAAACTCAGGGGTGACGATGGAAGCCATGACCGGGAATGTAATTGAAAGATATTACAGAAGGGTCGAAGAGATATGGGAGATTAACTACTCTGGATTGCATAATGCGACGATGTTCCGTGTTAGATGGGCTAAAAATGTACACAGAGAAAACCGACATTTCACTACCATGTGTATACCCGACTCCGATGATAGCGATACCGTCAACGCCTTCACCAAAAATGAGCCATGGGTACACGCTAAACACGTGACACAATGTTTCTTCATAACTGATCCGATCAATCCCAGCGTGTTGTCGTGAGGAGAAGCAAAAGGAGCATCGCCGGAATGGATAGAGTCGCCAACAAGGAAGAGTATGACCAGTACGGTGATACGATGAGGAAAGATGATGCTGATGACGACAAAACATATGTCAAAAGAAGAATGAAGACTACATTACCTACGAAAGATCGTAATCCCTGGAGAAGGAAAAGTCACGACCATGGGCTCAATTATTCAACAACGAACAAAAGAGGGAAGAAGATCAGTCTGAAGCGTCGTCGTCGCCCAAGCTGACAAACTAATCCTAAAGTTTGTGTGTGTCTAGCTATTTTGTATACCGCCGATAGTGGTCAAATGATGTAAGATATATATTATACTAATTATTATCCGGAGGGTAACAATGGTATATTGCAAAATGAAAGAAAAAAAAAGAAAAGTGCAAATGAAAGAAAAAGAAAAAGAAAAATAAAGGAAGTTTTGCAAAATGAAATGAGAAGAAAAAGAAAAAGGAACTAATAAGTTGTGGAAAATGAAATGCAAGAAAAATAAAAAAATAAAAATAAAAATAAAAAGAAAAAAAGAAAAAAAATTAGCAGCAGCGCGTTTTATCCAGGGAAGCCCTATAGTTAAGAAAAAGGAAAATAAAAAATAAATAAAGAAAAGAACTAGCAGTAGTGCATTTTTGCTGGACCAGCGCTATAGCTAAGTTAGCTATAGCGTGTTTTGCCAACACGCGCTATAGCTAAGTTAGCTATAGCATCGGTCCGCTAGCCCCCTCTTTCCTGTCTCTCTCACTCGCTCCGCTCGATCCCCTCTGACTCCACTGCCGACGCCGCCCCGCCCACGCCCACGCCCACGCCAGGCCCGCCCCGTCGCCTACGCCAGCCCCGCCCCGCCCC
>NC_041393.1:635586339-635592500 GCF_002162155.2 Triticum dicoccoides
AGCCCCGGATCTCTCTCTCTGACCCCCTCCCACTCTCTGCAGATCGGCGACCCCGGCGACCCTGACGCCGGCCACCGACCCCGACCCCTTCAGCGCCTCCCTCCGTGAAGCAGCCGACGACGCCCAGCAACGCCAGCTAGCACTAGACAGGTGCCTTTCCCTCCCCTCCCAAGTGTTAGTTAGCTTAATTTAATTGTTGTTAGTGTTAGTTAGTGTTAGTTAGCTTAATTTGCTGTTAGTGCTAGTTAGTTAATTGTTGTTAGTGTTAGTGTTAGACCAGTGATAGTTAGTGTTAATATTGATGCATGTGTGCTGCTGCTATTTTTGAAATTCAGTTAGAGCACACTGTTCAGTTAAATATTTTGTGTGCTGCTGCTTAGTTAATTTTTGGAATTCAGTTAGTGTTAATATTGATGCATGTGTGCTGCTGCTATTGATGCATGTGTGCTGCTGCTATCGACAGTAAATTTAGTTAACTGAATCATGCATGATTCAGTTAATTCAATGTGTGTGTGATGATTTGGCTGCTATTGAGATCTTCTATGTAGTGAGATCAGTTTTGCAGCTTATGTTCCGGCAAAACATAGCCTGAAATTGATGCATGTGTGCTGCTAAGTGACCTACGTGCTAGAAAGATTCATTTCCAAGTGTGCTGCTAAATATTGACACATACTTCCAAGTGTGCTGCTAAATGAATCTTCTATGTAGTGACCGATTGCTAAGTGGCCTATGTTTTGCCGGAAATGTTGATTCATTTCCATTCCGGCAAAATTCAGGCGCTCTTTATGTGCACTTTCTAGCAAAGGTCATGCCGAAATTTTCCGTGAATTTCAGCATGACTTGTGCTAGAAAGTTGGACATATCGAGTGCTTGAGATTTGTCGCGACGGGAATGAGCGACATTTCTGGCAAAACAAAGGTCGTCACCTTTTTTATCATTATTCACTTTATTATATGAAGCTCGATAATTAAACGACTACGACATTGAACCCTAGGAAACATGACCGACACCAATGAGGCCGGAGGTTCTCACTCCCAATTAGTTCGAGCACATGCCTACCTCGACTTTTTGGCGGATAGGAGAGACAGGAAGCTGGGTGTCCGGACCGCCTTGTCATGACGGATGACGATGGTGGTGGCGCCGACGCCGACACTGATGCCACCAACGACACCGGCACTGAGACTCGCGCTGATGATGTTCCTAACTATAGCACGGAAGGTGGGACCTCCCAAGCCAGTGAGGGAAAGAAGGAAAAGAGGACACGATGCCGAAATGAGCTCGACACCGGAAGACTGGTGGTCACAGCGGTGCACCCTGGCGAGTTCGAGCCAATAGAGCCATGAGAAGTGGCAGCGTGTTACGGCAACCAACTAGCGTGCATCCTACGGGATACCGCTAACATCAACACCACAAAAATACGGAAGAATGATCAGTTGAAGAAGCTGCTTCTAACTAGGTTGCACGCAAGATTCCTGTTCCCCGGTCGTAATGACGAAGTCGACCCATGGGATGATGATGCCATGAAAAAAATCAACAACAAAGCCCTAGGGAAGTTCAGCAACGCACTGAGCACTTGGAAAACTAGGGTGAAAAAGGTGATTCAAGTAGACCATGAAACCTATGCCGAGATTGTTGCAGACAATCCGAAAATTACGATAGAGGACTTTGAAAAGTTCAAGGAGGCTTGCAATGAAGAAGTTGCCAAGGCCAGGTCGGAGAGAGGCAAGCAGCTGCAGGCAAAGAACATGGGGAACCACCGCCTTGGAAGTCGTGGTTACACGGGAAAGAGGCCCGTGTGGGCTAAGGAGGATGCAGAACGTGAACGTCTGGGGATCCCAGACCCATTGGCTGACTTCACCGACCAGCAGGAGCACGACTTCATTAGGGCCCGATTATCATGGGACCCCAAGAAAAAGATTTTTTTTCACCGACGGGCCGACTAGGAAATTCATGAGATTACTGGTAATTATCCTTTTACCACCTTACATATTAGGTTCTGATCAACGAAGTCTACTACATTCTAGTTGCATTCGTTAAATGATTCACTGTCCATTTTGCAGAGAGAGCAACACAAGCTTGCGGCCGAGAGCGACTCGTCGACTCAGTCGTCGGTGAAGTACAAGTGGGACACTCCTTTCAACCGGGCCATGAACATAATGATGGGACACCCGCCCGGCCAGCGGCCGCAATATGGACGTGTGCATGGCGCCGGGGATGGGGCCACTTGGAAGTACTATTATAGCGAGGACCCCGAGGCCAAAAGACAGAGAAAGAAGTTCAGTCAAGTGACTATCGACGAGAAGGTGGCGCGGGCGATGGAGAAAGCAAAAGCTGAGACCAAAGTTGAGATAATCGCTGCCTGTAGATCTGATTTCGTGGATGCCTTTACAACCTTGATTCCAACAGTGGTCACATGGGTGCAACAAAATCCAAATGCGCCACCAAGTGAATTTCCCATGCCCAGCTTCACCGGGAGCAACTCAATGAACATCGCACCCATACCCGTACCTAGTATGGCAACCGCACCCGAACCTCCTCCAGCACCTGCTCCTGCGCCCAGCTCTCACAGTAGCCCTAGCTCCGTCTCTGGCTTGAATGTCGGGCCATCGACATTGGCTGAGCTCGACGCCCTCATGGTAAATACGCGTCGTCGCACCTTCATCAAGTCAACTAATTAATTAATTTTCAATTGTCGTTCTTTTTGGATCTCTAACGCCGCACGTATATGTCTTTGTAGGCCGACTCCACTCCATGCACCCTCCTTTACAACATGAAGAGCGGGTTAGTGGATGTGGGGAAGGGTACTATAGTGAAGCCTAAGGATCGATTGTTTCACCGTCGGCAGATGTCTGATAACGCCTTAAGGGTCTCCGTGGCGCGTGTGAAAGCGGGCTACAAGGATCTCCCCCGTCCGATACAAACCGATGGAGAGGATGACGAGACCCCCACGCAGCTTGGCCAATGCAAAAATTGGCCGATCCTGTGGCCGAAAAATCTTCTTCGTGTTGAGGTGGCCGGGAGCACACCAACGGTACCTCATGAAGGTATGACCACAACACCACCTACACAAGTACAACCATCGTCTGTGCTGCTTGCTGAGATTGAGAGACATGAGGAAGGAGGGCCAACCGTTCCGCCGGCAGATGATGCCATCTGCCCCATGGAAGATGATAGGGATCATGACATGGAGGATGCCGACGATGACCCTAACCAGTATTTCAATAATGCCTTTGACAACGAAGTAATAACGAGTCAACCATATGAATATGAGATGCATGTACCAGAGCCGGAACGTCCTCGGGAATGCAAGAAGTCTTTGTTCATGCAATCCTCGCAGGACACGCCTCCAGATGCCGGCTCCACCCAAGCTCAACTACTTAGCCAGAGTCGTCCAATGCTGAGCCCGACAACACTAGGGGTGGTGCTCAGGGAGGGTCTGACAGACCCACCAGCACCTCAGCCCACCAAGAAGAAGCAGAGGAAGAGACCGGCAGCAAGAAAATCCAATAAAGCTAGCAATGTTGGTTCCAGCAGCCAGCAGCCTTCGACCAAGGTTGACCATGTACCGATGAAACATGCGCCATTAATCCATGTCGCGGGAGAGCCAATGGTACCGGCGAATGCACTAGCTGCCATAGAAGGGGATCTCAGGAGACTCCATGACCATGTGCTTTTGACAGAGAGAAGCCTCCTCACCTCGGATGATCCAGGATACCCACTTTATACGGTTCATGTGCTGAGCAGTTGCAAGATGTATGTCCACACATGCCCGCGGACCTCTTCTTCCTGAGGTTTGATTACATCTTCCAGATGTTTCAAATGAGGACACTCGATTTTACGTTCGTCCGCCTATATGCGCTGCACATGAACTACATCGTCAGGAGAGAGCAAGTCACCGGTCTTGCGGTCGCGGACCCATACTACATGCACGAGGGCTTCTTGTCAGTCAATGACGCCAACCGTCAATATGTGAGTCAGTACATCGAAGAATTCTTGGTCAGCAATAAGGACAAAGAAACGATTCTCCTACCTTATCATCCCAGGTAGGTCATTCGCGGATAGCACTATAACACATACATCCTTTCGTGCATTTCAATAGCTACTTTGCACGCATGGAGGCTAAGCTTGATCGTGTATTTTGCACAGCGGGGGGTGTCATGCCGTTCTCATTATTCTTTACCCGCTTACTCCCGCGCTCTATATTTGGACCCGTCGAAGAACATACAGAAGAAAGATTACACACACATAAAGTATGTTCTGGACAGAGCTATGTTGGGCTTCAGCATGCGGGGTGGCTACATCCAACACAAAAAAACAAACAAGGTCGGGCTTTGTTTCAGCCACAAGACTGACTTCGGTTGCATCCAACAACCGGCAAGAAGTGAGAATGATGGATTCTACGTCATCCATCTAATGATGGAGTACAGAAGGGATGTGCAATCACTTTGCATGAAATCTTCATCCGATACCCATATCCAGAGATGGGCCGAAGCCTTTGGAGCCGTGCCGGATAATCGACTTCGAAATGATTTCTATCGGATCCAACAGGAAATTGCGTCCATCATCATCAAAGATGTCCTCGAAGAGAATGGGATGTTCTACGCCGGCCCAATATCGCGAGCTGACGTCCGAACCCGCATTGCCCTACAGCGTCAGGACATGACGCCTTTCACTAAGCTTGGGTCTGTCCTCCCGGATATGGACAGATGGGAAGAGTGCACTGCTTAAAAACAATGTGTCTATTTAGTTACTTGTTACTTTTTGTACGACGAAACTTCGAATCTCTCAGTACGACGAAACTATTAGATGTATGGTGCCGCGCTCTAGTTAATTACTTTCGGTACGATAAAATTTGTTAACTATGTTTACTATATATGTTGCTTCTATTTCATAACTGTTTTGTTGAATTCGCTTCATGGTATATATATGTGCATCTCTGACAGGTATATAGATCAACGATGGCGAGGAAGTGGTATGCCGTGTATGTAGGGCATGTTCCGGGTGTGTATGATGAGTGGCGAGAGTGTCAGGCCCAAGTCTCTGGCTTCTCCGGTGGAAGCCAGAAAGGGTTTGATAGCAGAGCGGAAGCCGAAGCTAGTTACTTGAGATTCATAGCAAAACAGGGGATTCAGAACCAGCGCCGCTACAAAAACTACTACATAATACCGCTTTTGATCATCGTGATTGCTCTATCGTGTATGTCTTAGTTTAGGTAGATGATGAAACATGTGTCTACGGTGACAATGTAAGATACATGTCATCATTATATCTTGTATCGCTATTTCGAGATGATGATGATATCGACATCATTTGTGTTGAGACTATGTTGATATGATGAGACTATGTTGTACCACTTCGATGATGATGATGAGACATTCCTTTTTCATATAGTTCCAGTGTATGTGTATGTTGTAACTGTATAAAACATGTAAACATACGAATACAGCAACATAAAAAAAGAAAATACTAGCAGTAGCGTGGGGTATTGGAGTAGTAGTAGCGCTGCTTACCAGTAGCGTTTGTTTGTTGGGCCACGCTACTAGCATTAGCAGTAGCGATGGGCAGAGGCGCGCTACTGCTAGATACAGATAGCAGTAGCGCTGGTTCAAACAAGCGCTACTGCTAAAAAATAGCTGTAGCGCCATAGCAGTAGCGCGCCTACCCGTGCTACTAATAGCCAAATAACCAGCGCTATTGGTAAGAGTTTTCCTAGTAGTGTATGTTAGCTTATGCCTCTCCTTCAAATAGAATTGCAGTAGTGATTATCGGTCTAGTAACATAGTCAATTGCTTAGGGACAATTTCACAACTCCTATCACTACTTTTCCACACTCACTTTATTTACTTTATTGTTTCTTTATCTAAACATCCCATAGTTTATATTTACGTGTTCTTTATTATCTTGCAAACCTATCCAACAACACCTACAAAGTACTTCTAGTTTCATACTTGTTCTAGGTAAAGCGAACACTAAGCGTGTGTAGAGTCGTATCAGTGGCAGATAGGACTTGAGAGAATATTTGTTCTACCTTTAGCTCCTCGTTGGGTTCGACACTCTTACTTATCGAAAGAGGTTACAACTATCCCGTATACTTGCGGGTTATCATCCCCCCATCTGGGGGGGAGTGGAGCGAGTGGGGAGTGGGGGTTGTGGAGCAGTTA
>NC_041393.1:635593316-635594523 GCF_002162155.2 Triticum dicoccoides
TTCCTTTTTCTCTTTATTTTTGTTAGCTTTGTTTTCTATTTTTATTCTTTTCCCTTTTTCCGTTTTACTTATTTTAGAGCATTTTAGCATTTTCTAAACATGTGTTTTCTCCACTATAATTACCTATGTAATATTTGGCACAAACCGAACATTTTTGTTTTAATGTTTGAAAACTTTTGTTGTTTGCCATGTTTTGAATTTGATTTTTGAACCGGTTTTGAACTACCAAGAAATTAGCAACTGTAACGGAGGTGACGTGGCACCATTAGCAGAGTTTCACTTTAGCTTAATTATTCGGGCATCACACAATGGCTCATATCTAGACCTGGTCACGGTATACCCGACCCGGCCGGCCCGACCCGACACGGCTCGACCTTGCCCATGGGTCGGGCCTGGGCCTGAGATCTAAGCCCGGTGCCCGGGCCAGGTCGGGCTCGGGCCCGACATATTTGCGGTTTAGGGAATGGCCCGGTCCGGCTGGCTTTCGCACTGATGGGCCAGGCCTGGGCCTGATATTTAGTCCCGATGCTCGGGCTGGGCCAGGCCCGGGCCCAGGTTTTTTGCATCGGCTTTGTTTGGCCCAGTCCGAAGCCCGGCCCGGCCCGACATTTGGCCAGGTATACTCATATCCCCTATTACAACAAATGTGCTTCACTGCGTAACAAACATCAATTATCATTAATCAAGCTGGCTAGGTAGAGAATAAGTTTGATGATGGCCAAAATAATGGTTCAATTAACAACAGGATTCTGCATCACAATTGAATCTTTGGTTAGTCGGTTGCTAAAGTAGGTTATTTTATTTTACTATATTCTTTTATTTAAATAATATTTGTGTACTATGGTATCCCTAAATATAGTTTGAAATAAGCATGAGGGAGTTAATTAATGGTGGTGCATGTGTTGCTAGTGTCATGTTTTTTATGGATACAATTTGGGTAGCAGAAAAATGTTACGACGTCGGCTGAAGTTGGTCATGGGCCCATTTGTTGAATTGCGGTAGAGAGAGCCCCGGGGCCCACTTTTGGGTGGTTAACCCTAGTGCTCACTCTGAGTTGTCTCAAGAAAAAAAAAAGTGCTCGCTCGAATGGAGGCGTCGTCCACATCTCAGTGCGTGAGCAGACCGGACTGGCAGCCGCCGCGGCGGCCGGAAGTAAGGTTACCGGACCAGGTCGAGGCGACGAGAGCTCGCTCCAGGCAAGCGGCGG
>NC_041393.1:635596113-635597202 GCF_002162155.2 Triticum dicoccoides
CGAGGGCCTTGCACAGCGCATCGCTGCCGGGAAGGTCCCTGCAGCACTTGCCGGGGCTCGCGTTGTGGATGTTGATCTCGGGGCGATGGTGGCCGGGACCATGTTCCGTGGCATGTTCGAGGAACGCTTGAAAGGCGTGATAAAGAAGGCGGAGGATTCAGGTGGCAAGATAGTTCTATTCATCGACGAGATGCACACGCTTCTCGGCGCCGGTGCAGTGAGGGGGGGATGCCAGGATGCTGCCAATATGCTGAAGCCGGCGTTGGCCCGTGGTCGCATCCGCTGTGTGGGTGCGACGACTTTTGATGATTACCGTAAGTACATTGAGAAGGATGCCGCACTCGAGCGGCGGTTCCAGAAGGTGCACGTTGAGGAGCCTAGCGCGCAGGCCACCATTGCCATGCTGCGGGCGCTAAAGCAGCAGTATGAACAGCACCATGGCTTAGAAATCCAAGATGCCGCTCTTGTTGCTGCCGTACAGCTCGCTGGCCGCTACATCACCGGTGAGGAATTAATTTTTTTCCTTTTGTTTCCAGAGGTGATTAGTAGATGCATGAACTCATCTAGTTTATTATAGGAAGCGTAATGAAACATGAAGGGAAGAAACAGGGTTATATATGATCTTTAATTGGTTATTATGGTCAGATGTCCATTCTTGTTAAGGTCCACTAGCTCACATTCTAATTAAACTATCTGCTCAATTGTTCTGATGTGCAATTGAAGGGCAGAATTATTGCATGAGACTGTTGTGGAGCACCCATGTCGCAACCCATGCATTCAGTTTAATTTGGTTTAACTAATGTATATAAATCATGTTTACGGTATTGAATAAATTCATGATAGTTCAGATGCATCAATTAATGGAGCAGGTGCTTTCTTTCTGCCGAGTTGTATATATGTTGGAGTTAATTGACAGATTTTATTGATGTCTATACTGTAGGTCGTCAATTTCCTGATAAGGCAATTGACCTGATTGATGAGGCTTGTGCCACAGCAACCAAAACAATGATGCGAGTTGGCGACCAAAAAGAGAATGTTAACACTGTGCAGTGTAGCTCTAAAAATGCAGTGAAGGAGGCAATTGTTTGC